>NC_141218.1:34877259-34904759 GCF_054856515.1 Filicampus tigris | reverse complement strand
CCTGCAAAAAAATAATTAAAAAAAAGCTTCTCTGTGCTCGTTAACTTAATGAACGGGGTGAATGTATGTGAGCAAGTCATGGTCAATAAGATTTGTGAAATCGTAAGACCACTTGAGTAAATCATTGATCCAGTTTGGGGACATTAGATGTGGAAACTGGTGGAAATAATGATGTCATTCACTTCCACTAAAATGTTACCACTTGTGTAATTCTTACAAATTTTAAAATCACGTTTTCTGTGAGGATACCTGAAGGAAAGCGTGTACTGCAACAACCCACAGACCATTGAGGCCCTGAAGCCCAACAGCCGTCAGGAAATTCAGAGAATCTCTCTTGAGATGTGTGGCAACGTCATCACAAACTTCAAATATGCGTGTTGCAGCTGTAATACAACAGAAGAGGAGCGTGGATTGACCATGTCATCAATTACTGAACTGCAGAAAACAAGAGACAAAGTGGGAAACCTTTGGTATCAAAAGTTAATTTGAAATTTCTGTAACAAATGTGTAAATACAATTTTTGAATAAGTTCTCATTTAAAAAACTTGTGTATGATTAAAAAATGAGAAACATTTTTTGGATCCACTATATACATTAACCGCCAAACTGTTATCACAAGAATCTCCCATAGAATGGCCACATTTTTATACAATGCTCTTTCCTCTCTTTAAAAAGTGAAGGTTCCCAAAAAATAGCAGCACTTTTAAAAAATAAACATTAAAAATTATGGATAGACCGATTATTGGCCAGGCGATTATCGGTGCCAATATTAGGCATTTTGATGAATATCGGCGTCAGACCTTTTAAAAAATTCTCCCAGCCGATAACAGATCATATTAAAATTGGATAAACCTAATGGAATTATTATCATTGTTATAATTATTATTATTTGTCATGTGATGATCGGGATTTGGATCCATACGCAGGCATGACACCGAAGTTGAAGAGTAAAAAGTCTTTATCAAGAAATATACTAAGTAACAACAGAGATCATGACTGGAAGAGCGTTTGCACTCTTTCATATATATATATATATATATATATATATATATATATATATATATATATATATATATATATATATATATATATATATATATATACCTATCAAACAATTTAAATGTTTAAACTAATTAATCGCAAAATTTTCCATAATTAATTGCGATTAATCGAATCTTTCAACTACAATTTTTTTACGAAGCTTGGAACCGTTATTTTTTTGAGTAAAATCTTGAAATTGATGTGGAAAAAAGTGAAGGTATATTTCGATTCAAAGGCTGTTCTAATAGCTTTCTTTGATCCTTGAACACAATTTATTTCCTGTAAAATACAACAGTTGAATGACACACCAAAGATATGGTGTAATATGGTATTTGGATTTGGCTGTGCAAAGTGTGCAAATTATTTTGGATTTCTCCAAAGAGCCGTCAAGCAACTTTATAAAGTAAAGCTATGTAAAAGTCCGACTTTGCGACAGTGACTCTCCTCTGAGTCTGAAGAGCCAGGGCTCGAAGAAGCCCGCGTACACTGCGGTCTCCTGTTTGGGAACATTCTGGGTTTCTTGTTCCCCATCGCGGATGGGGAAAGGTGCGAGGATAAGTCCGAAAGTTGTGTGCCGACATTGCTACATGAAATCGCTATGTTGCGGCTAGCGGCTAGCACGTCTAACATGCACGACATCACCTGACTGCGAATGTTTCTTAAAAGAGGAAGCAAGCAGTCTTTTTAGCCCAAAACGTCAAACTTAAATAGCGAGATTTATCATATTGTAGCGTCTTCCAGGAACACGCCGTTAGAGTTTAATTATCACATTTTGATTAATCCAAATACAACTGCTCGCCCTCTTCTTTCTCCGCTGCCCCACTCGCTTGCCGTAGGTGCATTCATGAACCTTGGAAATATCACAACTCAGCAAAACACAAACCCGACCACAACACAGATAACCCAATTCGTTACAATATGCTGTTGAGCATTCAAAGATTTAAACTAAAAAGTGTATTCAATTTCATAGACTTTTTAAAGTTACTGTATTTTTTTCATTATAAAAATAGTTTTAATATAGTTACCAATATTTGTAACTGTTATTGTATGTATTTTTTTTTAATCATAAAAAGTGTCATAGGCTATTGCTGCTGAGTGTTTAAAGATTCCAGTGCCTTTATAATTTACAAAATTAAGAGATCTTTATTGTTAGTGTACTTTTTATTCTGGTGTAATTTCTTAGAATATCACCCGAATGGTTCGCTTTTATTTATTTTTTCTGAAAAAAATGTACCAAACACTTGTCATCTTTTCAAAATAAACATATTTAAAAAAAAAAATCAGTTTATTTTGTACCAAAAATATACCGAACCGAAGTTTCCAAAAAAACGAACCGAACCGAAATGTGATTTAGCGTACCATTACAGCCTTAATATATATATATATATATATATATATATATATATATATGTATATATATATATATATATATATATATATATATATATATATATATATATATATATATATATATATATATATATATATATATATATATATATACATACATTTGCTTATTTATTTTTATTGTACAGACAAACAGAGAATGAACTCCCTGGTGCTATATAGAATAGCAACAATGCCCCCTTGTTTAAGAGCCAGTAATCAACCCTTAAATAAATCCACTGTTGTACAATAGTTCTCTATGGAACCGGGGCTGCTATATAGAACCGGGAGGGCAATATAGAACCTCTGAAACACTTTCATTTTTAGAGACAATGTTGTAATCTGCCAACAAAAATATTACCATGATTGTTTTGCTCAAGGGCACCGCAGTAGCATTTGGGAAGCGAACTGACACCCCTCCAGGCCCAAGTACTAACCCCTTTTTTTATCGTTTGCTGTGGATCTTAAACCTGTGGTAGTCTTTTGTCTGAAGCCAAGACCCTAGAGACCTATACTAATGATTTATACAAGATAGAAGAGGATGTTGGCGTACAAATGTTTCTAAATATTATGGGAGGAAAGACATTTAACCTCCTGCGTAGCCTTGTTCAACCTGACAAGGCAGGAAACAAGACTTATGTGGAAATTGTGACTATATTAAAGGATCACTATGTACCAAAGCCACTGGTCATTGCATAGAGGTTCGGATTCCATAAAAGGAATCAGGAAGAGGGGAATCGGTTTCACAATTTCTTGCTGTATTGAAGCAGTTATCTGAACATTGTAAATTTGGACTTTCACTGAATGATACTATACGTGACCGGCTGGTGTGTGGTCTGCGCTCTGAAGCTATTCAAAAAAGACTATTGACAGAAGCCATCCTGCGATTGAAGAAGCCAATTGAAATTAGCACATCAATGGAGATGGCTGCAAAAGAAAGACAGTTGTTAAGCACATCCACCCAAATGGATACGGTGTTTGAGTCCACCAAGAAAACAGTACCAAGCCAACAATGCTATCGTTGTGGAAAAACAGGGCACCAGAGTGCTGGTGTAAGGACTTGGACTGTAGGAACTATGGAAAAAAGGATGCCACAATTGAACGTGTCTGGAGAAGTAAGAAGATTCAGTCCCACGAGCAGTATAATGAGAGACAGAGAGGTGGTGTAACCCAAAAGAAATATGCAATTAAGATGGACCATGAAGAGGATGAGCATAGTGATTGTGAGTCAGAGGAAGACACAGGACATATATTGTCTGGTATTGACGACAATGATGACGGATACTGGGTCACACCATTACTTGAGAACAAGCCAGTCCGGATGCAGGTGGACACTGGTACTCGTGTGTCCATGGTATCCAAAGTTGTTTTTAAAGATAAATTCCAACACCTTGTCCTCCAAAAGGCTACACTGAAGTTAAGGACGTACACGGGTGCGCCTGTCCCAGTGTTAGGGGACTCTACAAGGCACCATCAAAGGTGAGGGCTATTGTAGAGGCTCCATCACCCAGAGATCAGAGTCAGTTGAGATTTTCTGGAATTGTTGACATATTATGCAAGGTTTGTGCCCAGCATTGCTAACATGTTAAAACCATTACATGTACTCCTTAACAAAAGAACACCATGGAAGTGGACGGCAAATGTGAGTCAGAGTTCCAAAATGTGAAGACAGCGCTTGTCAACTCTTCTCGCCTCGCCCACTTTGACACCAAACTACCTCTTCAGCTGGCCCGTGATGCTTCGCCTTACGGGGTAGGTGCTGTCGTGTCACATGTCATGCCAGGGAAGAGGGATCAATCACCTTTGCATCAAGGATGCTGAGGCAAGGCAGAACGAGCACAGATTGAGCGTGAAGCTCTCTTTTTGGAGTCAAGAAATTTTATCAGTATCTATTTTGCAGGAAATTCACACTACTGACAGACCATCGACCCCTGACCTTCATCTTTGGTTCTTGGGGGCATTCCATTGCCGTATGCAGCGATGGGCCCTGCGATTATTTGATCACCACTGTACGATCAAGTATGAAATGAACTAAATATTTTACTTTGAGGAGGTGTCTGCTACTACGGTCACCTCCGCTCACGTATCATCACTCGGGATAGAGGGGGAGAGATGACAGCCAACTTCAAGCCTTACTTGGTGAGACGAGATGAGCTTTTCAGTCCAGAATGGAGCTGGGCACTTGACCCTTTTTGCCGCGAACTGGGTACCCCTCCGTCCTCGGCCCTCCGTCCTTATTCATATAAATAATCGTCCTTCGACCCCGTCCATCCTCATCCTTTTAAAGTGTATCCGCCCTTACATTCCGTCATTCCGCAAACACCGCCACCCCCCTAAAAAATAAATTAATAAAATAAATAAAAATAAAACCTCTGTGCACTCATAAACATCCACTGACTGGCTGGGAGTGTCGTGAGTGGTTTGTATTGTTTACAACTGTTTAACCAAGATAGCATGTAGCTGCAACACAAGACCGTCTGATGTGATGAAGATGATGATGATGCTGATGATGATGAGCAAGCCATGGGACGTCAGCAGAATATTTAAGATTGAGTAATAATGCAATACTGTTGCGTTTTATTGCAGTTTTTCTAAAATAATTCTTCCATAATAATGTAAGGTTATTTTAAGAGGAAACAAAGACTTCCACTCCCAGGTCATTTAAATGGATACGCTAGTAGAGATTTTTTACGGCAAAGATGTCCCACACAAGGCCATACTTTGCAAGTGATAAGGTATGTTAACAATTCGTTAACACAAAAAAATTGCTATCCCGGATTTAACACAAGACTGGCTGGGTGTGTTTATGTCAGTCAGTGAAATGGCGTCCTGTGGCATTATCCATGGTATTACATGTGTACAACCACTAGAGGGCAGAATATGCACGTGCAATGTGACTACTGGGAAGCACATGAAAAGTGTGCAGGCAATTAATGAAGTCGGCTCCGTAGAAGAGAATTGGTATACAGCACATCAAGTCTGCGCCTTATCATCCTGCTACTAATTGGCTTGCAGAAAGAGAAAGGCACACCTAACTCTGCTCAGAGGCCTATGCCAGATACCTCTATCAATTCAGGACTCATTCAGTCCTCACCAAAAGACGCTGTGACTGACTTAGTCACTGGTCATACTTACCCTGGAAGAAATCGACGACCCCCTGACAGACTGACATTGAAGGGTAACGACTTACCCTTTCCATTGGGGCAGAATAATCCCAAGGGTTGAGTCCGGATTGAGGTAGTCTACCTTCTCTCCATAGTTAGTGCACCAGTTGTACGACATTATTATAGCTTCATTTTTGTTTGCGTATTGAAGCGGAGGCCTTGCATACAAATACCAAGTTGTTATTAAAATGTTGACTTTTACTAAGGGCACATTAACAGTAAGGCTGAAGGGATATGTTGTGTATTTATTGCTGACGTTTGTTGGCAAAATGCAGCAATGCCTCCTGGGTAATCTGTTGTTGGAAGTTGAACGAAAACAATCTTTGTTATAATACTCATAACCAAAGTTATACCAGTCCCTTTCCAGACATAGTCTGTCAAAAGATTCAGAGCAGTTTCAGTAAAATCCAGCAGGGTTTATCTAGTCTGCATCTTAAATTAAATACCCCCAAAACCCAAATCATGTGGTTTGGTGCGAAGGGATGTACACCCTTATTTGTCCCAAGCATTTCCACATTTGATGGGGTTCTTCTGGACCAGGTCACTGAATATAAATATTTAGGTATCTGGTTAGACAATACGCTCTCCTTTTCCACCCACATTGACAAACTGCAGTCTAAAATTAAAGCAAAAATTGACCTCCTGTATTGAATGCGCTCTGCTTTTGCGGCCCCTGTTAGAAAAACACTCGTACGAATGAACATCCTTCCTATGGTTGTTTATGGTGATGTCTATAGATCAGGCCTCACCACTCCACTCTATATTCATTTGTAAATCGGCGTTCATTGAGTACGCAACGGAAAACTCTCTGGTTCTTGTTAATCTATAAAATACTCCTTGGTTTATCTCCACCCTACCTTTGTTATATTTCATTCCCTGCTTACAATAGTCGCTCAGCTAACTGGATTCTTTCGAATGTCCCGAATGCAACCTCTGCATTCCATGTGACTGCAGCTCCAACCTGGAATGATTTGCAGAAATCATTAAAACTGCAATCTCTGGTCTCCACGGCAGCTTTTATATCCATAATAATGGACTTGTTCAAACACAAGTGCAGATGTTCCCTAGGCATTTAGCAATTTGGTTTCTTCTCTCCTTGGCACATGATTCATCTTGTGTGTATGTTTTGGACTGTCTTCTTGTCATGTTTTTTGTCTTGTATTGCTGATTTTGTTTTTGTTTAGTCTTTTGTTGTTGTTGTTTTTTGTTTTATATGTTTTACTTATAATTGTTTCCTTTTCTCATGAGGCCGTGCCTCTTGTCAGGCTACAGTTATACATTTTGTCTGTTTTACCTGGCTAAATAATATAAATAAAATAGATTATTGGAACTTTTGCAAGCTTTAACTTGTAAAGGCAAGCATCAATTTGACCGTGGAAAATAATAAGCGCAGGTGACAAATGCCCCATTAAAGGTCAAACAATATGGTTTTAGGTTAGACATCTGAGACATTTCACATCACTATTTCTTCACCTCTTCTGCTTTTGTTGACAGGGAAGTTAGGGAAGGGTTCCCTGCTTCCTCCTTAGTGATCACTCCACTGTGTCATTTTATTTTGTGGGTATGGTGTGCATCATTTGGGCTTTTCCCTCATTAAATGAAGTCAATACATCTGCTTTCACTTTATCTGGAAACTAACATTGTTCAACAAATCATGACTAAATAAAAACTGTCTGCTTCTTATAATGTCCCCATGTATATTTTGTATTGCATGTATATTTGTTCTGCTCACAGCATAAGGGATGTCAAAGTTAAAGCATTAACTATAGAGATTAATTAACATTTTATAACACATTAAAAACATTAACTCAGTTAACTCCGTTTTATTTACTTCCTGTGACAGCAGACCTCTGCTCATTTTGCAGCCAAACTCAGAGGTGAGCCACTGTTGCAAAGACAGACTTTTACGTAGTTTCACTTTAAAAGGTTGCTCGACGGCTCATTGGAGAAATCCACTTTCTAAAGCCAAATTCAAATACCATATTAGTTGTACGTCTTTGGTGTATCGTTCAACAGTTGTATTTTACAGGAGAATAATCATATTCAAGGATCAGGGAACTATTAGAACAATCTTTGAATCAAATTATAGTTTACATTTTATTCCACATTAATTCCAAGATTTTCGTTAAATAAATATAGTTTCCAAGCTTCATAAACAAATTGTAATTGAAAAATACGATTAATCGTGATCAATTTTGCGATTAATCAGTGAAAAATCTAAGTTAAAAATGTAATCACTTGACACACACACATATCTATATATATATATATATATATATGTATATATATATACACAGTAAGTATTCTCTAGTAAGGAATCATATTTGCATTGTTCAATCTTTCCTTATAACAGAATTTCCTTCTGTGGGAAACGACTACAGTACATGTCCTGTATGATGTGCAAGTATGTTAACAATATACATGTGTGACAACACAAGCAAGATAATGCAAAAACATTTTTTCCCCCAAATTTTTATTTAACAAAAACTGCACTATAAAGTACAGGTATATGAACAAATTACAGTACAGTGCAACAAACACAGTACAGTACAGTCTGCTATATTTTAGTGTTGATTTTTCTCAGACTTAAGGAAAAAATGAGTCTATTTGGAGTTGTTGTGTTGGCTTCATTCTTTGCTGTATGAAAATGTTTGTCTACGTTTCATACAGTTTTGTTGCTAATTGCAAGTAACTGTCCCGTTGATCATCACTGATGTCTGGTGATTCTTGTGCTTACAAAAGCATTTTTGATGTGTTTTTCCGACTCCAAATGTCTCCTGGATGTTTTTTACTTTGTGTCCAGCTTTGCTTAAACGGTTGCATTTCACTCTTTTTCCACGGTCATAATAAAATTGGATAAGAGTTTGTAGGATGTTGTGGCTTAGAAGTTAAGGTAATGGACTTGAGGGCCATTGGTGTCTACCCATCTGGGTTTGTTTGTTTTCTGGAGCTTGATTTCATGGCTTTTCCCACTTTAGTTAGCCGATTTATTATTTCGAGCATTCCATGGCAGGTTGTCGTGGCCCGTACCCTGCGCCGATCGGACGGTAAACAAATTCCTAACCGGGTCCTAACAAAGTCCTAACACATCCTAACAAAGTCCTAACAAGGTCCTAACACTTCCTAACAGAGTCCTAACATGAGTCCTAACAGCGGGGCAAGGAGGGGCAAAGGAGCTAATCATTTTCGTCGGGGACAAAGGAGCCAATCATGGTCCATCTCTCAATGCATCACAGACGAACGGCGTGTCTCCATAAAAATTAGTATTTTATTCAGTATTCAAAAGTTACTCAGTGCACGTATCTTGGAAGGTCATATACTGTTTAATTTTTATGCATATCATTTTCATGAATACTCGCAGCGTGTCTAAGTGACGTATAGTTTAGATTACATGCAGGTGGATTCGGCATTAAACATCAAGGTGAGCCTTTATGGACTGGACCAAAACGGTTGGAAAACCTGAACAGAAAGTAAAGTGTAAGAAGGGTGCTGCTCCAGTGAACTGGTTCAATTGATTGTGTCTTTTTTATCAATGTGATTGCCATTGGTGTTGTGGACAATCTTGTGTTTTTAGCAGGCGTTTGAGGTGAGGCGTCATGAGGTGGTCGTAGAGTAGGCCGTATTGGCAAATAACCACAGAGGACGTATAGGCAAATAACCACACACACAAATAACTGGGAAACCAGATTCATACTGGGCTGGTGTAATGTCCCTTTACGCTCATGGGAAATACACTTTTTCAACTGGCTAGTGATGCACAACCCTCACACCCTCAGCCCAAGATGTTCCTGCTGCTATCACTCCCAGAGTTACTGAGATGGTACCAGCGCTCAAAGTGGTCCACCACATGTTCCTGCCTCCGCTCCCTCTATAAGCTTGATTTAATATGCACTTTTCAGGTTGGCTAAATACGGTATACTGTATATGTGCTTATGATGTTTGTACTGTTACAATATAGATCACCAAAAAACTGTCCGGAGGAATTGAGGACACTGCAATGTGGATGATCAATGTTGGAAACGAGTATGGTGAAATCCTCAATACAATCCTCACATCTGGTGAAGCGGTTGGGCTGGATGACCTGTGTAAGGGTATCGTCAAGCGATATATCGATGTTAGTGAATCACAGCCAGACGCTATCTATGTGGACAGAGACTGCTGCAGTGACAGAGGTATATTATGCTCAAATTGTGTTGTAATGTTTTTATTTTTTCATTTTTTATGAATATGATTCGTTTTGTTTAGCAATTACAATCTCTGGGAATTGATATCATCCCTCCTGCTCTGGTGAATCCTGCTAATTCTATTTCTGATCTTGGGGATTTACACAGGAGGGAGCCCAGTTTTCCATTTGTTTTGGCCATGGACGTCCCCTCTGCAGTTGGATATCTTGCATTTCATGAGGAGATTCACCAATGGCCTCACCACAGAACTCAGCAGCAAAAACAACTTGCCTGCATCCAGGATCATCCTGGAGTTCCATTGTACACTAACACTGCAACTGCGCTGGAGAAGGGAGGCAAGACACTGGAAGTCCTAAGATGTGGCAGAGGTTCCTTCTCCCTTGAGAGCGTCCATAAGCATCAGTGTGCTTTCATTCCAGGCAAGTTGAAACATCACACACAGTAATGTGTGTAATAAATGTTGTATAGTAACTTGCCATAATTTTATTATTTGTTAATTTCAGGTCTGATCAAAAGCCAGAGAATAGAAATGTTGACAAACAATACAACTATAAAATGATAAATACCAAGTGGCTGAAAGCCACATCTTGTTAGGTTGACGCACACATGACAAGATGTGTTGGAGTAGCAGCATAAGTGACTGTGTTAAAAGGGCTGCCACTGAGGGGAACGCAGTTTACACAGTAAGAAAGGCTGTCAACAACCATTCTGCACTCAAATGTCATGTCATCTTCCAAACCGCTTATCCTATACAGGGTCGCGGGGAGTTGCTGGAGCCTATCCCAGCCGTCAATGGGCGAAGGCAGACTACACCCCGAACTGGTCGCCAGCCAGTCGCAGGGCACACATAGACACTGTCACTGAGCGGCAATCGATCCCACGCTGCCCGCACACAACTCAGGTGTGTGTACCACTACACTATCAGTGGACTTTCTGCACTCAAATATATATTCAAATCTTAAAAATAAAAAAAATAAAATAAAAAAACTCAATTGTAGTGATGTTTAAATATGTAGTGAACATTTTAAAAAGGAGGAAGATCTGATATCTGTGTTACTGAAGAAGACAGCCAGACAGCCTACAGATCGGACTGCGGATTTTAAAGGCAATGTATGATATATAAAATATGAACCTGTTTTATCAGACAAAGACTGATACCTCTTTGGTGCATCTGTCATGTGCAACTTCTGGCTTCAATTAATGACAAATATCAAAAATAATATTTTGATATATTCGCATATATTCTCCAGAGCTGGGCTTCACCTAACCGTCACCGAGTTCCGGTGCATATTTAAATGACCCACATGGTCCCAGTCAGTCCAAGTTAGCCAAACAGCGTCGAGAAGGACTTAACCAGTCAGCTGGGGCATGCGGGAGGCAAGACGAGAGGGTCTTGGCAGGACCAGTCTGGTGGGCTACCCGGAGTCCAGACAAGAGGGTCTTGGCAGGACCAGTCAGGTGGGCGACCCGAAGGCCAGAAAAGAGGGTCTTGGCCGGGGTAGTCAGATGGGTGTCCGTGGAGGCCTGACGAGAGCGTCCTGGCAGGAGCAATCTGGTGGGTGACCTGGAGGCCAGAGGAGAGAATCTTGGCAAGGCCAATCCAGTGGCTGTCCCAAAGACCAGAAGAGAGGTTCTTGACGGGAGCAGTCAGGTGGGTGGCCAGAGGTCCACAGAGGGGATGAAGGCAGCCTCAGGCGTTGCGCTGCCGTAGCAGAATCGGAAGGAGCCCGCAGAGCTTGCGCCCTCGTAGCAGAATCCGAGGGCAGCCGCAGAGGTTGCGCTGATGGAGCAGAGTCAGAGGGCAGCTGAAGGCTTTGCGCCGCTGTAGCAGGATCAGAATGATCAGAATGAGCAAGCTCTGCGACCTGACAGAATTCAAGGGCAGTCGGAGAGGTTGCGCCGCCATAACAGAATCAGAGGGCAGCCGAAGGCCTTGCGCCGCCATAGCAGAACCAGAAGGAGGCTGCAAAGCTTGCGCCCCTGGGGCAGAGTCAGAGCCTGGTGGTGCTGAGGAGCCAAGGACTCAATTCAGCCAGCGTGTGCCAAACTTTATCACTGCCATCGGTGAATTTTGCCCATCCAATCGCTGTGATGTAGCTCTTCTTATTCCTCCTGGACGTGGTTGAGAATCCTGAACCTGTGATGTCAAACAGCTTGTAGATGTTTGCAGTCTGGTATTTTATGAAACAATGTCTTGTCCCTTCAGAATTGTCACAGCAAAGGTGGTCTTAACTTCACAGAACATCTATCGTCCAGCCTAGTTATATTTAATACCTATAAATTAATAAATAGATAAAGAGCTATTTAATCAAATTGTCCTAACCAATTGCTAAGTATTTCCTGTCTTAAGCAGAGCTGGGCACTTGACCATTTTTTGCCGGTCCGACCGCGACCCTCCACCCTTGACTTGGGTACCCTTCTGGCCGCGACCCTCCGGCCATATTCATAAACATTGTCGGCCCCCGCCCCATTCTGCCCCCCCGACCCCCAAAAAAAAAAAAAAGCTTGATTGACCTCGCTGCCGTAGGGACGCTGACGGAAGAGGCTTTTTAAGGATCATTAGCTGGCTAATTTACTATTCGAACCTGCTGTGGACACGCTTCAAATGCGCCAATAGTACTTACCCAAATGCGTGCTTCCTTGCATTGAGATCCCCGGGGTTGGATTTGTCATATTGTATAATTATTTTGTTCCAACAGATAGCCAGAAGTCGTAGTCAAGTTACTTATTTATCTTGCACACTTGCCCTCCTTCCCGACCTTCAAAATAAAAGCATACCAGCAAACCACTATACACTGCAGGTTTGCTATGGCGTATTTCCGGAAGTAGGGAACGCCAGAAAAAGTGCATGAACTCCACCTTGATGTGCTAGCCTCTGAATATACTGTACTCGTGGACACAAATTGTTTTGAAACAAGTCGGGGGGCGTTGCTTCAAAAAGACAGCAACAACAATGCATATCGTGTCTGCTACAACCATAAAGGGACCGAGATGACTAGACGATGCATTTGATTTTATTGCGAAAATGATCTAGAAGGTGGCGGCTAAGGGGGAACGTGGGTGAGTAGCTTGTTTACTTTGAGTGATGGGACTTTGCAGCAGCAGCAGCAATGAGCTGCGTGGCTCATCCGTCTCCGTATGGGAAACTGTATGTCATCGCAACATGTGAGACAGCAACGTGCGCTCAAGCGTGTTTGTATTTCCTCATTGTCACACCACGTAACCCGCGCCTCCCACCTGCAACTGGGGCATACCATTACAAGAGGGGGCGGAGGGGCAATACCATAATCCCTATAAGAGCAATTGTCGCTCGTGCAAATGCGGGAGTAGAAAGAAGCCTAAAAAGAAACCTTTCACTGAGTGGGCTGAGATAATTATTGGCCGCCTCGCGAGCACGTCACACGCATGAGGGCCGATTAGTGGGCCGGACTAAAATCAACATCCGGCCATGCTTAGTCCAGCCATTTTTAAAAAATTTGTCACCCTCCACCCCTCCGCCCCAAAAATGGGCATTCGGAGGGTCCGACCGGTCCGGCCCAGGAAACGGACTGCCCAGCTCTAGTCTTAAGGATATATATATGTGTATATAGTTAACATGGAGAAAGAATGTATGAATTAAAACCCAATTATCTCCCAAAACAGATACTCACCATACCAAAACATTCAACATTTTAATAGCAAAAACAGACACACAGCTCGTCCTAAAATTGATTCTAAATACAGGCAAAAACGTACACTTTTCCCTGGTTCGTAGCCACAGATGGGCCAAGGGTTGGCCAATCCCCCTAACCACCTAGTGGAAAATTTGATACCTGTGATTTTCCTGCCATTTTCACATGGATGCAGTAGTCTATTCTTTGACCTCTTGATCCCGTATGAAAAAGGTTTTTAAAAGTTTGTCCTGAAAATTACGTTTTAACTGAATTATATGTGGATCACCTGTGCTGCAAAACCTCCATATATAAACACATAAAATGTATGTAGTTTTAAAATCACGTACATCAAAAGTCTTATACATCTTAAGGATAATTCTACTCATTTTATGTAAGGAAGATATGATCCCTGCCATGTATAAAACATATACTGTAGGCTTTTTCATATGGGATACTCTGCCACATTTTTTTTATTAACTGCATATTTAAAGAATACATTTACAATTGATCTGAAATCAAACTCCAAAATAATCAGTTTTAAGTCAGGAACATTAAAGTCTTACAGTCAACGTCAATGGAATAATAATTTCACGCGATAGAAACCAAACGACAATGACAGATCAGTCATTGTTCATCATACCATCCACAGCCATGGTTTCACGAAGTAAATGCACACATATAAGGCCGCACATACGGCCACTCATCAATGGTGTTGTTGAACTCTGGCCACCCGGGTGAAACATTTCTAGCTACGCCCCTGCTTTCCCCAGCCATAATCAAATAACAAGAAAAAGGACTGGATACTCAAGGGAAGGTTCCCGTTCTACAAGACAAAATTGTATTTCCAATGTGGTTAATTTAACTACGAGCGTCCAATAACAACAAGTTCATAATTTCCCAATGTCCATAAGTAATATTAATGTTGGATCAAAAAAAAAAAATGACCTCCAAAAAATGTGTTAATCATCATTCTTATTCCCACCCTTCACAGTGTCTCATCTCAACTCAACCGTAACACATTCAGACCGCAGTCTGGTTATGGCCTCGGTGCACCTGGAGGAACTGCGGAACCCAAGTGATTTTAATCTGGGGTCTAGAAGTGTTGCTTAGGTTAACACACTCATAGACTCCAGACTGGAAGCAGTGTCTGTGACTCTGCGCTTCAGGTGTTCGTGTTAGTTGTATGGCTGCCTGTGTGTGCAAGGTAGAAGCATGACGCTCAAGTGCATAATATAGCATTTTCATCATCGGTGTGACCTTTGAACCTGAAACTCGCCTCTCTTCAGACAACTCCACTGTATCTTGATGGAATGGACTGAGCACTAGAAGTCCTTCCCTTATGATGGCGGCCTCATCAGCTATCAGTGGAGTCAAACCAGTCTTTAGAGAGGCTAGAGATGCCCACACTGGTTCCCTCTCATCATGCAGCCTTGACAGCATATCATATGTGCTGTTCCAGCGTGTTGGCACCTCATCGATGAGTTTCAGGGTAGACCGTCCCATCTGTTGCTGCACCTGAGAAAGCTTTCTCCTTGGCTGTAGTGCTTGACTGGAAATATGTGACAATGCGCTTAGCTTTATTTCTGATGTCTGTAAGTGCAGGGATCTGACCACATGATTTTCTTACTAATAAATTGAGACTATGTGCAATGCAAATTGAGTGGCGAATTTGGAGGTGTCGAGTGGATGCGATCATGTTTGGCGCTGCGTCACTCACAAGACACTTTACCTTATTGGTACTGTTGAACACAACTGCAAATTGTCATTAATGTAGCGACAGGTCAGAGCCAAGTAAGCCTCCATGTTCAGAGAGGTCCACATGTTAGTTGTTATACTCACTGCCACAGCTTTCTGTACTTCCATTTTCACCTTATCCCGTTCCTCCTGGTACTTTTTAGCAACCATTGTTTTGACGGTCTGTAAAATAAACCAAAAGCACATCAATACATTTCAATCTCAGATTAAATGAATAGCCTATGTCAACTACTACTTTGTGTATCTTGCACACAAACTATTCTTGATGGCAACACATATGAGGGTTCAAGGACCTGAATCACTTCCTTGAACCCTTCACTCTCCACAATGCTGAGGGCTGGCAGTCTTTGAGAATGAAGTTCAACAGTGCTTCATCAAGTAACTGCTTCCTGGAAGCGTATTTATTAAACATGAAGTGGAGAATAAATCGCTAATAATTACTGATTCCCAATTAAATATCAACAAAACAACTGTGACAAAATAAGAGAATGGCTGGATACCTGAGTTTATCCTGGGTGTATCGGGAACTTCATTCTCGTGCTTGGCCCGATAGTGCCTCAGCATTTTGGAGGTGCTCTTGTTGGCGTATGACAGCTCGGAGTCACAAATGCGACATTTCACCTGCATAAAAAAATGTGAATGGTCAAATAAGAGTTACCTTAGAATTAATTTGAATTAGAATGGAACAACAGACGTCGAAAATCTGAGAGGAAGTGGGTGAAATAAGGAAATTGAAATATTTACAGTACCTTGTTCTCCGAAATGAGATCGAAATGATCCCATACAGCAGAAAACCTCTTTTTGCCACGGGGATGCTCCATATTGCACGTACGTTGTCCAGTTGTCCACAAAAATCTGTAATGTGCTGGAATGTTTTGGCAAGTGCATGGCGTTGACCGACGCGTCTTTTGCCGAGTCGACGCAGACATTGCTCTGACAGCTCGGCGCGTACGTCGGCACATCGGTGTTGCTGGACCCATCACTATGATGTACCCTCTTTTTGGATGGAGTTGGTCTCGGAATGAAAATGTGTCTCCTTTCGGCAGCACTAAATCTCCAGAGTTTTGACACGGATGACTTGGAGTCAGTTTAGGTCTGCTTGAAGATGGAGGGAAGGAGGTCAAGGGGTCTCACTGAAAACAGAAAGAAATTGAACATGAATTAATCAGGCACAATATTACTAGAGAACATATTAGTCTTTTTTTAATATATATTTTCATGCATTTACAATTCAGTGGCTGTGGGTGTGAATGGTTGTTCGTCTCTCTATGTGCCCCGCGACCGCCTGGCAACCAGTTCAGGGTGTAGCCCGCCTTTTGCCCAGTCAGCTGGGATAGGCTCCAGCATCCCCTCGACCCTGTACAGGATAAGCGGTGTTGAAAATGGATGGATGGATACATGTCCGTTTTTCCCGTGGCAAAAAGGCACAGGTATGTTTGTTTTCCTTTAGGTTTGTATTTTAAGTATGGGGGGGGGGGGGTGTATGGCACACATTGTGTCGTGGCCGTTTAAGTTGTGTGTGAGTGTGGGTGCTCTCCCCTGCTCTGCCCTGATTGGTGTTTAGTGCACCTTCTTCGCAATAACCTTCATTTATCATTTTGCGTAGCCATATTAACCATTGGTTTTCACCATGAATTCGACCATCCACTCAATCAGCCATTATCCATTCGCATGTGCACTAGGGCAGTTGGTATTCAGGGTGATCACCCAATTTCTTTGTTGTTGTACTTTAGTTTAGTTTAGTGTGGTGCTTCACTGGCCAGGTTTTTTCATTAGTGCACTTTTCATTTACCCCTTCCAACTCTCACACCTATGTTAGACCCCTCCTCCTTGCCATCTCGAGGAGGTGTTGTAACACAATCATTAGAGGAAGGTTAAACTACTGTATGTGTTTGTTTTGACAGTCTGCATAAAACACCACACAAACCACATCCCCTTCCAGAGAACGTAGAGCAAAGCTGCAATTTGTAAGAGGAATTTTCATCAAATGCTAGACTCTGGTCAGTGTGGTTTGAAAATGAGGAACAGAATGAGAACCTCGTGTCCATATACTGCACGTGAACAAGTGGGGTAACTTCATCAGCAAACTCAATAAAGTACTGAAACTAGTGACATGATGGGAAATCTAAAAAAAATTTTTGAGAGTCCCGGGAAAACAATCAATAATCCTGTGGGGCCTTCATATATAACAGACACAACTTACAAGTGCTTCAATATAATCAAGTCATTGTCATTTTTTGCTGTGACTTACCTGAATAACTTTGAGATGCAAGAACTCTAAGGTTGCAGTGAACTCAAGTCACTTTACAACACGCAGCAATTCAGCAGATAGTGAACTACTCTTCCAAACTAAGGCTTCAAGTTGCTTGCCTTTCCCAGTGCAAGTTTACTGAAAAACTAAAGATAAAATAAAACAACACATTTCATATTCAGAACAACCATGAAGCTTTACCTCAAGTAAGCCCCTTTACCTTAATGCTAACAAACAGAGCTGGATTCGTCATCCGTCTGCAGCGTGAGTACCTTTCCGCTGTCCGTCATTAGCTTTTTTTTCTGGGGGTAAAAAAAATAGTACACGCCTATAAGCCGGTCCGCCTCTGATTTTGAACGGGCTTCTGTCAGCGATTCCGACTGCAAACTTCAATAGCACTTGTATCTCAAATATTCCTTCCCCATTTAAGTTAATGGTAATGCCATTCATTTGTTCTTGCACCCCTTCCCAAAAATGGCAAAACAGAGTCATAATATAATGAAATAGAATGTAAAGAATTCAACTGTTTGTGCATTATGATTTAATATTGCAAGTCAATTTGTTCTTCTGGTGTGCCCACCTTGGCCACTGGTAGCCATTACAATACAGTCATGCAGACAAAACAGGAAGTATAGTAGTTCTTCTACTACTACTGTATTTGACTCAATAAGAATATTGTTAAATTATTGGTCTACATGTGTTGCTCCATCGTTTGTTTGAAATTGCTTCTAAAACTGCGACTACCAATGCTAACCATGAGCATGTCAAAGGTTTAGTTTTACAGTAAAATTTAGCTCGGAGTGGCATTCAAGCCTATTTTTTGATGAATTTCACTGCCACAATACTGTTGCGCAAAGCTCAACTTTGCGCTGGCAAGACACAGCCAAAATGGTCCAAAGTCCAGCTCGTATCTCTAAAAATTCACAAGTCAGGCATTTTCAACTCATCTTTATTTATGGAGTACTTTAAAAATAACCATCGCTGCATACAAAGTGTTATACATGGAGTAAAAATGTGACATAATTTACAAACAAAGACACTTAAGACAGTTAAAACAATAAATTAATAACATAAAAACAGTAAACACCATACAGGTAAAAGACTAAAACAAAGCAGAGTCTCATGCTGAGTCAACAGTAGTACAGTAGCATAGTGCTGTTTTTCTCATTCAAAAAAATGACATTATTTTTTGCTGTTGTTTTTAGTAGGCTGGAATGCATCAATGGTTTTTCAGTTCATTCCAGTGATGAAAGATGGTTTGAATATGAGCGATTTTTACTACTAAGGTGCAGGACTACAACTGTATTTATTAGGCAAACAATTTTCAATTACACATGCAAGCAAAAGTTTTATTCATTAAAAAAAAAAAAAAAAGAAAAAAAAAGAATATGTAATATAATAAATACTCTTCCGACAGATGTCCAGGTGTTCCTTCTCCTCTATTACATATGTTGTCAGCTGATATGATTTCTGTGTTTGCTTTTTGGTTTCTTCCTCAATCTGTGCTGGGATAAAAATAACCAACAAATACATATTTTATCTATGTAATGATTATTATTGTTATGATGATGATGACAACAGAGAGAGTGTAGAATATTGTTTCGTAACCAAAAAACAGTGGGGCGTTCAAAGTCCCCGGTAAACAATGAATGAGTAAAATACTAAATGGCCAGCATTCCTGCAAAGATACTAACCTGAGGCGGCTCCATTCGCTCCATTGCGAGTTGCAGAGGGCATCCTTGGCTCGGACACACACAGTCTTAGACTTGCTGTTGACCTCAAATTGACAAGTGCTTGAGGAGTTCACCATCACGGTCTGACAGAGATATACAGTAACACTTTCACTGACATATATGCAAACTTTGTGTGGTATCTACCAAAATACTTTGTGGCGTCATTCTTCACCATTTTAGTCATAACAGCTGCAATGTGAACCCTACCTTTGCAAGAGTTGTGTCATCGCAGGGGTTGTCACAGTTTTTACACCAATGTGTGCTCTGTGAAACCTGGAAAGTCAGTGGGAAGTAAGAGTAGGGACTGCTCCAGGAGCCCGGGTAAGTCAATTCTATCATCGAGGTGTTGACTTTCTTGATCTTCACTTTGTCAGGCTTCACTGTTAAAGGAAAGAACAGGAAGGGAAAAAAGAATGAATGCACGAATGAATGACCTACACAACTGAAACATGCATTGCACAGTGATTTAACCTAAGATACAGTGCATAAAAAAAATCTTTGGATCGATAAAAGTAGGGTCAATATACAGTACTCTACTGTATTACAGAATCAATTTTCTGGATGTGGTTAAGAGTTTAGGTTTCGGTTGAAAAATGTGTGAGGGAAAGCATTTTAACATGCGACATGAGGTCTTGTCAACAAAAACTGAGACCTACCAATTTCAGACAAGTAGAAGTGTTTGGAGTAGCTCTCCACCAGGAAATGCTCCGTCCTAATGTAGACTGTGAAGAAGATACGGTGTTTCTCCTCTGCAAATGCGCAGTGCCGCTTGTCCACACAGGAAATCCCGTCTCCGGTGCTGTCCACTGAGCAGCTGATTTGACCCTGACCAGAGGAGCACGTCCAATGCTGACCACCGGCGTCCACAGAACACTCATAATCTCTGCCTCTGAATGAGCACAACACAAGAAGATTCATCAGTATTTCCCCGCCACCATTTTCCAGACAACTTTTATCATTTTTCCAATAAGTTGTAGCATCAGCCAACATTTATGACTACATTCATTGATAAGTGAATCCAAACATGCATCCTTGACCATGAAATGTATTTCAGCTTTAAAAGCGAATTATTTCTGGCTGTTGGTCTCCGCGCTGCAGTGAGTCTGAGTCGTGTGTTATTATTGGACGGCGACACAGGAAATGTGGTTGCAGTGTGTGGGCTTACCGTCCTGCTCTGATAAGTGCTACTTTTCCAACGCGGGACGTGTGGCAGGTCCAAGAGCAGTGGAATGCTCCCCCGAAATTTTGAGTTGAGCATTTTAAATAATCCCCTACACATTAGGAGACATAGCAACACAAACATTTCATGTGAATTGGAATACTGTTTTGACATTATAGAAGGCAAATATGGGTCAAATGTTTGTATGTATTACATGTCTTGAACACTGTGTGGCGCTGTCACTAAGAGTATATGAGAAAGGAGAAAGAAACAGTGTACAGGTGTTGACCTGGAAGGGCATACAGGTTTTTGACCACTCCGTGCGGCGGAATTTATGTTCGTAGACGCAACGTATGTGTTTTACGGAGATTGTGATTCTTGAAAAGTGACAAATAAATTATGTATTTTAGCAAATGGCTCATGGACTCTGTATTGACGGACACAATCACATATTACGCAAACAAGCCGTCAGACCAAGCCAAACCAGCAACACTTCACTAGCCTAGTATTAGACTGGCTATTATAGACATCTTAAAATATTGTGGTGGTGAAAAAGTGACTTACCCAGGTCAGTTTTCATCAGAATCTTCCTTCTCTTGGTCTTGTCCTCTTGAATAAGGACGACAGTGTGATTGAGAAGAGATCCGTTCGTGCTGTGGCAGCTGTAGCGGCCTCCTCCTAAGCTCTCCTCTAGCCGCACCAGGTATGAATTACCCCTCTGTGCCTCTTCTTTCCCGTTCTTCTTCCATAATATATCCTTGTTATCGCCATTCATTAATCCCTCTGCTGAGTGCAGGCACTGCAGGGCTTGTTGGCCCAGCGCCCCGTTTACTTCCAAAACCAAAACTAAATTGAAAACAAACATACACAGCAAAATAGTAAGGAGAGGATCACTTGAACGTTCAGCTCAAGTGTTCTCTTGGTGATCAAACCTACTGTGAGGTTGCAGTGTCCAGGAACTCAGAGGGTTTTGATAAGCCACATGTAGAAATGCACACATAAGGCTGAAGCCCATTAAATACATCTGTATGGAAAGGTTAGAGTATTTATACAAAAAGATACACTACTGACTGGCTGGCATGTTTTTTTTCTAATAGTGTGCCCTCTGATATATGAAATATCACTATGCATAAACAACAGCAATCCAACGAATTAACTTTAGCCCAACCAATTACAGTCAATATTGTGAATACACATGTTCGCACAGGCGCTGAAAAATATAATAGTCAAACTATTTCATGGTCTACAGGTATATGAACATATAGTCAAGTTAAGTGTTAGTTACGTTAACACTTAAGTTAAGTGTTAATAGTCACGAGTGGCATCTTACCTTGTCTTTGATGTCACTGGCAATACAGGCGATTGACCGCTCACTGTTTTATAAAGGAGGGTGACTTTTCATTTAAAAATTTCCCAAAAAACTCCTGAGGAACTATTTGTCAACCACGGTAGTAAGCCACTTTCTGCTACTTCCGCCACAGCATACACACTCCTCTGTGGATTGTATTCACGCTCACTTTCAGACTGACAAATTGTTCTTGTTTCTGAAAAGGCCTTAGGGAACCAACTTTGCCTGCATCTGTCTTTAATGCTCGCTTTGCTAATGGTAAAGACCAGGTGACAGCATATTCTCAGTTGAACTATTCAATGGTTCCGGTTAAGAACCTTTAATCATTTATAAGCAGTGATCATTTAATAATATTTCAAGCCTTGAAAAATTAATCAGCACCACACTCATTGAAAGGCCATATAAAAAGTACAATTGATACACGCTTTAAACCTGTACACTCTAAAAACAGTTGGGTTAAAAATAACACAATTTTATGGTCAAAAATTGACCAATCCACTAATTGGGTAAATTTGACCCAGGTTCTTGCGTTGTTTTTACAAAACAGCCCAATATTTTGGGTTGTTTTGGACAAAACTACCCACTTTTTGGCTTGCTTCCTGCAAAAACAACCCAGAAAAGTTGGGTCAAATTGACCCAATTAGTGGATCGGACCATTTTGGACCCAAAATTGTGTTATTTTTAACCCAACTGTTTTTAGAGGTTGTATTCCAAAGATGAGCCATGAGTTGCATAGCTTGTTATAACCAACATCATCATTTATTGTATTAAATGGAAGAAATAAGTGACTCAAAAAGTATTCTCAGGCTTTTATGCAGCATTGAGAAAATTTTGACGCATATGTCTTCAATTAAGATTGGACGTGGTGCATACAAATGCCCCTTAGGCTTCAGAATTAAGTATTAAAAGTGTTAAATGTGATCCAGTTCATATATTTGAGTTACTGTAGTTGATGAGTAGGTACTAGGTACACAGTAAATCTCCTAGAGTACAATTCACTCTAAAAAGACTATATTTGCTCCCAGTAAACAGAGTAAAATTTTAGAGTAAAATATTCAGCATAAAGTTTTTATTCATGCTTGTACCCGGTAGTCTTTTTAGAGTAAAATGTACTCTACAAAATTTACTGCGTAGTTTTTATTGCTGTTGGTCCAAGTGATTTAGTGTTTGTTTTATTGTTAATTGCTTTATATAGTGATACGGGTTTTGTGCTACATCTCTATATAGTTCATGGCGGTTGCAGGTGTCTGTTTCTTTGGTTTATGGATTAGCATGTTAGTACATAACTAGTCAAATTCAAAATATGATTTATATCCCATGGTTGTGGAATCAAGTCATACTGTACATGTGGTTAGTTTTCACTTCAGAAATTGTAGACGTGCTTATTGAGTTGATACATTTTTTGGAAAACCGCTTTCCTTTTCCCTGCTTTGGTTTCCATTCACTTTTTTAGTCTTGATATTGCTGATGTTTCTGCTTCTGTGTTGGTGAGTAACAGTGGTTCCTCTCGTCCTTTTGTTTTATTCTGTTCTGGGTTCGGGTTTTGAAATGTCATCTTGCTATCATTTGGGCTGAGTCAGAGTGATTAGTCACTGGTTGTTCAATAAAACTCAACTTTATTCACACACACACACACACGTCCTCAGGCACACACTAACACACTCGCACACACCCACACACGCGCACAAAATGTCAAACAATCCAGTGAGCAATGATGGTTTTACTTTTCATAAAGAGGATTCAGTTCGGAGTGAGCTTCTGAAGGTATCAAATCATCCAACATGTTAGTGAATTTGTAAGATTGGATGGTTGGATTTACGTTAGCAATTAATGCACAGTGCTCCAAACCGCCCTTAAATGGTGGCATTTTTCTCCTAAATTAGAGACTGTTCAGCTAAAATGTTCATCTACTCGTGCTACTCAGTAATATTGTGAAAATTAGTGGGATGAATATTTACTTTGTAAGTCTTATGTGCAGTCCGAAACCCTGATTCTATACTGTACACAGCAGACACCAATGATGAGTAAAATTAGTGTCCAGTAATTAATCACTTCAAGATGGAGTGCTGTGGAAGCCACGAAGGTAACCCTTCATCCTTCCATTGCTCACCAGCTCCAATACAAAGAGTAAACCAGGAAGAATCTTTTTCTCCACCACCGTGCTCTCACTTTTGGTAGTGACATTCCACGATGGGTTCAGAGCTGCGTTGACTAGCCTCAAAATTCAGTGTTTCTGCCTGGGAGGGGACCATGTCTACTATGGCCAAGATGTTGAGGAATGCCTTTGACGATGTACTGTATGTTTGTGTTCATAGACAATGAGTGGATTTTCTATTCTTTCTATCAGCCTTTAGTCAATAGCCATACGAGGTGTGTCAGAAAAGTCCCAGGCCTGGTTCCACAAAATATATTATTTCAAATCCTAACAGCAAATTATACATTTTCATTCCCCTTCAAAGTAATCCCCCATCGAGTCTAATACCCTTTCCAGCCCTTCAATGCTCTGCTTTCATGCATTCCTGGAAGAATTCTTCTGGGATCTACCCAGCTCTATTGATGCCGCCCACCTGTTCAAAAGCGGTCACCTTGATGACCACCTTTGAGTGTGGAATGAGGAAAACACACAGAGCCAGGTTGAGTGAGTAAGAAGAATGTTCCAGCACGGCAATGCTGTTTTCGTCCCAAAACCTGCGGCTGATCCGGGCTTTGTGAGGATTGTCATGGTGGAGCAGTCACAACTTGTCTGGCTACAACTCTCATATCTTCTAATATATATATTAATATATTAATATATTTACTAATCTATAATTTAGAAGGTTGTATTGTCATCCAATCAGAATTGCCGCTCTGTGTTGCCAAGGGCAAAGAACTTTCTGCCTTGGCAGACACAGACTGCTGCCTCTTGTCCCGCCCACCAAAACTTTGTAAATGCATTTGATTGGATGAATAACGATCAGGGTGAAGGCCCACATCTCGTAGGCACTGCTTGGAGTGTACGCCACTGTTGACAAGATGACATGGAAGTGTGAACAAAATAGTTTGAAGTTGTTTGGTTCAACTGATGACGCTCACACTGGGAGCGCAGAGGCAGTGCACGTAGTTTTGTTCACAGCCTTGAGTGAGTAAAAAAAAACAAAAAAAAAGTCACTTCCGGTATTGATATCGGATCCGTATCGCAATATTTGGTCCGGGATTACTTAGTATCGAATCAAATCCAAAATGACTGGTATCGCCCATCCCTACTAGAGAGCTGAGGTAATTTATATACTACAGGGCTATTATTACACTGAAGAGGAAAACTTGTAGTTTGTGTCTGAAATGTGTCTTTTTGGACTCACCGCTTAAGTTGCTCAAGAGTCTCTAATCTCAATACAGATTTCCATCTACTCACTCTGGGTTTCCGTGAAAATAGCAAGCTCTCCTACAAATCATTTATGCTGAGTGTGCTTCATAGCAGAATGAGTACCAGATGTGATCGGGCTGCAAGATTGTATCGGGGGTCCTTTGGGGGCCTGCGCACCTTCTGATTGCAAGCTCTGCCCTTGCAATAGAGCTCACAATAAAGGCTGAAATTAGACGGTCTCATCATATCTTGAGGTAGATGCACTTTAACAATAGTCACACACACAATAAAACCTTGTCAAATCTCAAGTCAACATGTGGCGCATGAAGTGCAGTAACAATTTACTTCAGTGACAAAGACAATCCAAACAAAGACAGGCTACTACCACTACTGCAATTTAAATGATTTTCAAATTAAAAAGCCACAACATAAAACGAAAATAAAACAAGAAGTATATCAAAAATAGTCAGGAGATAACAATACTGTAACTACAATCAATTCAGTTGTAAACAAACGTGTCTACCATAACAGCTTTGTTTTTGTTGTTCCCGGTTGCTCCAGTAGGGGCAGTAGGTGGATCCTCTGCAGCGCACCTGTCTGTAATCTTAATCAATGGACCATTTAAAAGACTGCCAAACAGACAACTCCTTGTCGGATTATTCCTCTGCTTGCTCGTGACCATAGCATCAAGTATTGAATTTTCTATATGGCCTCTCATGTTTTCGCCATGTATTATGATCTCTTTGTTGCCTCAAGTTTTTCGCCATAGTAAGTATTGTGTCTTGTGTTATTGAAGCTACCCTCGGTTGAACATTTTGGAATTGGTGTGATCTTGTATTTTTTACGACAAGCAATTTTCGTTATTTCTTTCCTTGCCTTTTGCAAGCGTTTTTGGTTATTCTCGTTTTCCTGGTTTTGTCACACCAGCGCTTTTTGTTGCACTTCGTCGGTCTTGCGTAGTTTTTTCTAATAAACCCTTTTTGTTCAAAACACCATCTGAGTGAACGCTTTTAGAGTACGCTTTGGTTCCGGGTCCTCCTGGAACCCTGACAGACTTCATGTGCGCCTGGCTGTTTAATTGTTAGCATACCCCTGCCTCTCACAGTCTCGCACTCAGACAGTCACACCAGCCCGAACACCATATTTCCCCAAACACTCACGCACACAGCCCGAGACCCGCCCCCATAATAGCCGCCACTGTGTGTTGTCTGCTCTCAGCACACAGGCGTTTCATAAAAAACAAGCTTTTTAGACGTTTGAAAATTTGTGCCTTCAGATCAGACATGCGGGACAGCGAGTCAATCAAAAATCATGAAAGTGCGGGACAGTCCCGCGTGAATCGGGACATATGGACACCCTAGTGAGTCTTCCTCCTGCATTCCAATACCGTGCATATTAAACAACCAGAGAAATATATAAAAAATAAACATTGTACCGGTGCTGTATTTTTTTGGGGGGGGTTTCATTTTATTTGTTCAACATATTTGATATTGGTGGAATCCGAAAGTAATTAAACGTATTGAAGTTACATTACTTTAATACGTTACTAACTAAATTGGTCAAGGTGGAAACCACCATGCATGTTTCATTAGGGGCAAGCCAAAGCTCCCTTCGCGGCCAGAGCATACATAAGCTAGACCTGTATGTAGCCGTTCTACAGCTGTGGAATTGTTTGACCTCATCGCCTCGGAGCTTGACCTTCAAATCGATGCTGCAAGCTACTACACCGACAGCAAGGTTGTACTTGGGTACATACACAATGAACGAAGTTTCTATGTGTATGTTTGCAACCGTGTTAAATTGATAAGATCATTTGGGGGATGGCTCAAAGTAAGATGTGGGCAGTTGCGTTCACTTGTCATTCAGTAAGGCCTGACCATATTGAAATAATATAAGCTATGGACACTTCAAGCTTGATTAATGCTTTAATATGGTTCCTTGCCATAAGAGGCCACATGAAGTTCATCCACTCTTGGCGGCAGCGCAGCTCAAAATTCCCTCGAACTTTGATATCTCTTCAGTTGAGCAGTATTTCTCACAAAAAGGCTGCTCTTGGATCTCCAACCATTCACATGCATAGGGTTGGGATGCATTTGAATGATTCTGGTTTTTCAATTCAATTCTGGTTCCTAATATATTCTTGGAAAAAAAAAAAGAAGTTATTTTTGGATAAATCATATGAAATTCTCTGTTCTTTAATTTCATTAACTTTTTACTGTTTGTGAACTTTACTATGAGTTACTCAAATGGCTATTATTAACCAGCATATAAAAAAAAAAAAATATATATATATATATGGTTTATATTAGTTTTCAAGAAAATGCAAAAACACAGCAGTTACTTGAAGCAAGCAACTGAACACCAATTGATGGGCTAACCTGATGTTGCTTTTCTTTGTAAAGAGAAATACATATGAAAACAACACTGCATTTGATGGGCAAGCAAGGAAAATGTAGTATGTCTATATGTATGTAAGTATATGC
>NC_141218.1:33749759-34169759 GCF_054856515.1 Filicampus tigris | reverse complement strand
AGCGTTCTGCACAATAGTTTGGATTTATTGACATAAAACGTGATCGCATCATGATCACCTCCACAAAATCAAAAATACCGTGCCAATTGCTCCTCCACTTTCACAAGCTGAAGCAGACAAGAGCATGAATGCACACACGAACCCCGACTGGTTATATTTTGGACATTTAGCGACGCTAGACTCGTGTCTCATGAGGGAGAGAGACGGCGGCTTGCAGCAGCAACAGGCAGATTGGAGCTTTACGTCCCCTTCTTCCCTCCCCGGCTAAAGGTAGGATTGGGACGGCTAATAGCAACAACTAGCTTCAGGCCGTTAAAACAAAAGACGTTCGCACAACAACATTAGCTCTAGGCCGTTAAAACAAAAGGCGATAGCACAACAACATTAGCTAACTTACTGTCCGCCCAGTGTGTGGAGGTGAAGATGAGCCTTTGTCTTCATGTCGCCTCGCAAGCAGTCGCGCGCGGTGTCCCTGCTTTTTGCTTGCAGCCGCCACCTTCTGCCTGAGTGAAGCGGCGTGAGAGTGACAAAAGCCCTCATCCAACATCGAATGAAAGCGAGTTCCAGCGAGGCTGACTGCACAGCGGAGTGTGGCCGCATTGGAACGTGCCATTTCGGCTGTTACCTTCCAAATTGGACGGCGCGTTGTAAGTCGAAAAACTGGGACCATTCCTCATCCAAATAAATGTGCACGTCTATTCATTCCCACTTCAGTCTCTGTAAATATCCTGTAAATATCCTGACTGGTGTTTAATGCCTCGCCCGTCCTAACCATGATCAGCAAAGAGGCAGTTTATTTATTTATTTTTTTAAAGCAGTGTGCGCTCGTCCCAGCCTAAATCTGCGTAGCACTGCTGACTTCCACATTTCCTCATTCTGATTTAAATCAGCCACGGAGAGGTTAATCCTTTTGATATGTTGAAGTGGGCATTAGTAGAGATGTCCACATAAATTTTGGTGCCAATTGATCGCCGTTTTTGGATGTTATAAGCAATAAAAGTACAATGATTTCCAATGGAGAGTTTGGAATCGGTTCCTTGCGTGACTCCGGCCGAACAAGGCTAGAACTGTAGGGGGCGCGGCCATTGTGCTCATTATCAAGGGGCGTTATTCATGGAGTTACTTATTTCCTAATTTCTCCAAAATGAATGGATAAAATAGAAAATAGCAACTCTTTTCATTTTCCTGATCAAAAAATATATAAAATGAACTTGTTAGTGAAAACATGGCCATCCCGGCCCCACCGTCTCTTTAATCTGTCGATTAATTGATTTTTAAATTAATACTTAGTTGCAGCCCTAATTAACTTGAAGTTTGCAAGTGAGTTTGTAAGTTGGTTGAAATAAGATTTGGACACTACCAACCAACAATTTGCGTTAATGTTCATTTATGTCATCGCATCTTCTCCCCGTGCACAAAGCTTTGCAGATCTGCAGCGGTGGCTGGGTGGCTAGCGTGGTGGCTAAACAGCAGCCACTCCTCTAAAACTCACTAACTATCACCACCTGGTGGCGAATAAACAACACTTTTGTTAAGTCTCGTTAACACGGAAGGAGGACAAGTAGTATTTAACAGGAGAATAAATGCTACCGTTAGGCAATGCTAAACCGGCATTAATATAATGTTAAATTTAGACCTGAACCACTAGAATAAATGACTGATGCCACAGTACAATTTTCACATACAGTAAGTCTTGCTCCTTAACAAACAGGTTTGTCAAAAGTAGAGAGTAATCAACTATGAGCAGCAAATTAATAAGTGCCTAGAGAGAAAAGATAATATACACCCACACACAATGTACTGTATATGTATGTACATGTACAGCCATATACAGTACATACAGCCATCTAAATATCTGCAATATTATTTGTTTGTTTGCACAACAGAGTGCTGAGTATTGATTTTGACTTTTGAGATCTGCACAATGAACATTCTTTTACATCTTTCTTTTTTACTTTTGTTTTAATCAGTTCATTATAGTAACAACTCTACAACCTGATATTTCTTGTCATGTGTCATTCTGTAAATAATACAGTTACGACATTGTTATTGTATTAGGGCCAAGACATTGTGCTGAAATAATCAAAACTCAAATTGAAAAAACTAATCTTTCAATATTGTGTCAGTCAAAGTTACTCAAAGAAAGAAAGTATAATAAAAAATATAGAAATATAAAGGGAATATTGTTGTTGTTCAGAGTCTTTGTTAGTTTTATCTGAGACACAAATGTTCCTGACAAAATCAAAATGGTCCTGATAAAATATCCAGAATGTTACGGAGAGTTGATGATAGGGACTAGCTTCTCTGCATGTTTAGTATTGTTCTGCTGAATGGCTTTTAAAAAGCTCAAGCTAAAGAATGACGGAAGTCTCATAATTTCTTGACAATTGGTATTTTTATGGATTGGAAAGCAGCGACATACACCCCAACATCCTCACACTTTTACCGTATTTTTACAAAATCAAATCAGCTGTGCAGTAAAACCATTTTGGATATTTTAGGGTATTGTAAGATGAATTTGAAATGATATAGTGTTGGCGGCATGGTGGTCGACGGTTAGCACGTTCGCCTCACAGTGCAGAGGTCGTGTCCTGGGTTCGAATCCGGCCCCAGCCTTCCTGCGTGGAGTTTGCATGTTCTTCCCGTGCCTGTGTGGGTTTTCTCCGGGTACTCCGGCTTTCTCCCACATTCAAAAAACCATGGATGGTAGGTTGAGTGGACACTCTGAATTGCCCCCAGGTGTGATTGTGAGTGCGAATGTTTGTTTATCTCTGTGTGCCCTGCTGCGATTGGCTGGCAACCAATTCGTGGTGTCCATCACCTAATCCCCGTTGACAGCTGGGATAGGCTCCAGCACTCCTGCGACCCTTGTGAGGAGAAGCGGTATATAGATAATGGATGGATGGATTTCAGAGTGTTTCAGGATAATAGTCTCTGTGGTATATTTATAGTGTAAACTGTTGCTAGACTGTAGGCAATTAGGATTTTACGTTTATTGGCTGTTTTTTTTTTCCCCTCGCTTTTTGCAGGAGGGCTCGGCCCATATCCATCACGGTTAGTGGGGGTTCACAGCAACTGTAAGTCAACTAGAGTTGGGTATGGCCCAAAATGAGTTTTCCCGTTGAGCCCAAAATATATGAGTACATGACTTTCTCTGTAATTTTTGGCTAAATGGGAACATATAATATTCATCCCAATGTTTTTCGTCATTGTTAAATTTAAGTATTTAAGTATTTACTAAACAATTTTGATTAAACAAAGAAAGGCAGTTTTCTTCCTAATTGGAAAATATGCAACTGCGCATAATATGTACGTAAATTGAAAGTTGAATAAAGGAAAAATACACTGGAAAAAACGGTGTGTTGAATTTAATCAATTTCATCTCGTCAAGTGGTTGCACAAAATAAAATCATCTGGATCAAGATAGATTTTTAAAGAGAAAGTCAACCCCAACATTTTTTAAGAATCTGTTCTATACAGGTCCACTAGTTAAAACAAGGCATTCTGATAAATATCTCATATTCAACAAACGCAATATTAATCAGAATGCCGTATTTCAACTTACATACATACATAGAACGTATTCTTGAAAAAAATATGTTTGGGTTGATTTCCACTTGAAGTATATGTATAGTCTACTTGTTGTTAAATGATGTGAAATGTTTTTTTCAGTGAAGTCATTATCTCAGGTTCTTCAGGTTTTTAGTTTTTCCAACAACAGTAATTGAGTGTTTTTAAAAGGGTTTTATTTGCTGCAAAATGTTCTGTAACTGTGCAAGTAACAATAAAAATAAATCCACACCCCACCAAAAAAACAAAATATGACAATGTAATTTTGATCTAATAAAGTGGCCTGTAATGCTGATTTATACTGTTTTAATCCTTTAATCCTTAGACAAAAGACAAATAACACAAAATAGGCCTATAGCTCTTATAGTCTAATATGAATAAGGGGCCCTTTGCTATGTACACACGCACACACACACGCACGCAAACACACATGCACGCACACATTATGTTGCAGGGACGAGTATATGGTGGGAAAGTTTATTCAGCCAACTCCAGTTTAAAGGGCCTGTGTTCCTAAACGTGAATAGAATTGGAGCTCAGCAGCTCTGTTAAAGACACGCCCTCTCTAGCAAGTTGTACTTTTCTATAAGCAGAGTATTTGAAAAACAGTCCATTCTGGTGATCCAAGTCCTCAAAATCTAAATTTAGTTGGAAATTCTGAAGATGAAAATGGTTTTATTTTTAAGACATTTTTCTACATGCTACCAGAAAGCAGACTATTGTAATCAAATGGGAACACTTAAACGCTTGCAGATTGTTAATACACTCATAGTTGCTTCAGTATATGAATTGTGTGTTCACATCACACTGTTACTGTGTATTTGGAACAACTACATTATCTCTTTAAAGTGGAAATCAACCCAAACACATTTTTTCAGGCATATGTTCCCAGCAGGCCCACTAGTTGAAACACGGTGTTCTGATTAAAATTGCGTTTATGGAATATGAGCTAAGCAGCAAAATCCACCCGTTTTTAGCCATCTCTGGGGGTGGACATTTTGCCACTTCTGATTGACTGAAAACGACATCACAACTGCTCAGGGCTCAGGTAACGACCAATCACGGCTCAGCTACAGGAAACAGGTCCGCCGTGATTGGTTGTTACCTGAGCTCTGAGCAGTTGTGATGTCATTTTCAGTCGACAGAAGTGACAAAATGGCCGCCCCCTGAGATGGCTAAAAACGGGGGGATTAACTCTTATTTTATAAATGCAATACTTATCAAAATGCCTTGTTTCAACTAGTGGGCTTGTATAGAACATATTCTTGAAAAAAATATGTTTGGGTTGACTTCCACTTTAAAGGGAAAAGCAACCCAAACATATTTTTTTCAAGAATATGGTCCTTGCAGTCCCACTAGTTGAAACACGGCATTTTGATTAATTTTGCGGTTGAAGAATATAAATAAAGCAGCAAAACAAACCTGTTTTTATCCATCTCTGGGGCCGGCCATTTTGTCTTCTGTCGACTGAAAACGACATCACAACTGCTCACAACGACCAATCACGGCTGACCTGTTTTCTGAATCTGAGCCGTGATTGGTCGTTGTGATGCCCCCCCAGAGATGGTTAAAAATGACTGGATTAACACTTATTCCACAAAAGCAATATTTATCAGAATGCCCTGTTTCAACTAATGGGCTTGCATAGAACATATTCTTGAAAAAAAATGTTTGCGTTGACTTCCCTTTAAGGTTAATTCTGAGTACTAACACAAATGAATAGAAAATACCAGAGCTGGGCATTTCGCCTATGGACTCAATGTACTTTATGGTAAGCTTTATTTTGAAGTTAGCCTTTGCGGAAGCGGTGTGTTCATTGAGTATGTTTAACTTACGTGTTATCTTGAGGTTTTTCAACTTCCTTTGCTGAATGCAGACTAATCACGTTGCCATAACGTGAACGTGCAGTTTTTTTCACCAACCATTCTGCGGATTGTGCCCGTCCTGAACCGTGATGCTTGATCGTTACCGATCACGGGCCAACGATGATTCGTTACAGTGCACCACTAGTGTGCACAGGTACGCAAATGCGCGCCGTGACGCAAATGACGGTACGCATCAGTGATTTCTGTTGCGCATGCCTACCAGTTATGTGCGCATGCGTACCAGTTATGTGCACCCCTGATATTGTTTTATTGAGTTGTTGTTGCTTGTGGGACAGATTTGAAGGAGAGAACAGGTGAAAGGAAGTGATGTTTTCCCTTTGTTATGAGGCTGAGGTGGCTGGCGAGGTGCGAGGTCCTCAAAGGTACATAAAGGTCCAAAAAGGTCCTTAAAGGTGCTAGCAGGAGACGCATTGAGTCCCCCCACGGTGAGGCTTCCATGCCTCAGTAATGATGAATGAATACCAGTTCAACACAGTGATGTTTTGAAGTACCATTGTACAAGAGGAGAGTCAGAGAAGAGTCACACATAATAGTTTATTCTGGCTTATTTCTTTTCCACACTCATCTTCTCGCTTCTGACTGCATATTAAGCCGATTATTAGCCCTGTCAACTTTGTCTGCTCGGTCAGATGTAAACACACGTTTCCCAGAGACCCATGATGGGCATTAAGAGCTTATAAATGCTGCTGCAGTTGTGCTGTTGTCATGCGAAAAAGAGGGCAAGGGCTGGCTGGACTTTCTTAAGAGGAGCACTACATTCCTATCAGCGATCAAGACAGTGAATTACATACAGTGTATCGGTTCATGTATGATGTGAGTGTACGTGGATAACATAAAAAAATACAGTACATAAAAAAACCATACAGTATATAGTACACCTACACTCCATTTTCAATGGACCCGTGTCACACTGTTTTCCATATTTCTCAAGTGAATTTCTTCATGTGGGGTTTCTTAGACAAACACAAGAAGTTGACTTCTTTGTTTAGATGTTTATTGCTGTGAATGTCGTCTGTATTGTAAAGGTACATGATACAGCTGGAGGGGCAAGGACAGAGACAAAGGGGTTCAGATGAGGAAATGATGTGCCTAGACCTGTTTCTTGATTATACTTGTATTAATACTTACCATAATTTCTGGACTAGAAAACACACTTGATTAAAAGCCACAACAGCTAAATTTAGCCATAAGAACAAATTTGTACATATTGTTCAATGGCTGCTTCATTTTATTAGTCGCAGGTATCTGCGTTATAACATGAAAGAAAGAAAAAGGTCACACAGATGTATTTTTTTTTCAAACACTTTTATTTACCTTAAACAATAGACATTTTTTCCCCAATGCAAAATCCTGCTAGTTACACATGAGCATCCCAGAACCTTTCTCTGTTTCTCTTGTTATAAGGACATTTTGTTACGTTACATCAAACACACACCGCAATGCGTGTATGCTAACTGCAGCTAGCTTCTAGACACGCCTGTGCCATGTCAGATATGAAATCAGGTGTAAGCCATAACTTCCTTTTTTTAAAGATCCCCGTCGTGCTGCCATGAAAAATTGTATTGAGTATATTTGGTGATATGCGCCGTAACCTTCTAACTCTGTTGCCAACACAAATTAGCCCTTAGACTACTTTACCCACAATGCTTCTGTTTACATCACAAATGACCCGGGTTACCACTACTGGGCATGTGCTTTGCAGTCAGGAAAACAGCCAGCGGGAGAAGCACGAGACGCGGCAGTATCGAGAGAGAAAAAATGTGCCAGATAAATAAATATATAAATAAATGAATGTCCACTGATAGTGTAGTGGTACACACGCCTGAGTTGTGTGCGGGCAGCGTGGGATCGATTCCCGCTCAGTGACAGTGTCTATGTGTGCCCTGCGACTGGCTGGCGACCAGTTCGGGGTGTAGTCTGCCTTCGCCCATTGACGGCTGGGATAGGCTCCAGCAACTCCCCGCGACCCTGTATAGGATAAGCGGTTTGGAAGATGACATGACATGACATAAATAAACGATGCCTCTACTATTATAATTAATTGTCAACGATTTTGATTGTCAATGTCGTCGTGATTAGTCGAATAATCTTGGCAGTCCGACTCAACAGCCGTGCCTGCTGTCCTGTCATCTGTTGCCAGCGATGGTGGGAGTCAATTCCCAAACAAACAACAGAGAGATGGGGGTCGCACTGCAGAGATGGCTGTATTTATGGCACTTGTTCCCTATGCTCAAACTCAACTCAGGATACTTATTTTGAGTTGACTATATATTCTCTATGGTCACCGCTACCGAGTCGCGCACACACTTCTGTTTTGCCGCAGCTCGCTCCTCCCTCACGCGTGTGCACTTCAACCGCAAATGACTGATGAATATTCAGCATGAGGGCGGACTCGGGACAAGTTCATCGGTCAGATGTGACGAGACTATGGGTTAATCTATTGGCGGCTTGAAGCTAGGCTGTAAAAATTCATAAACAGTGTCACATCAAAAGCATGGGAAGCAGGGTTCAAAGCAAGGGAAAAAAGTTGCGTTTTTTTTCGTCAGGAGAGTACAGCACTAATACGAATCACTCATGCACTCTTTCCACACTCTGGGCTCTGTTTCTCTAAGTAGAAGCGGCTTGCCTCGTTCCACTCCTGGTTGTCATGGTAACAAAAGCCGTATTCTGTATTGGTTGGTTGTTGCTTGGGGTATTTTGACAAAAGCATGTCACACACGTGAGACAAAATGCACAATATATCTCCTTTTAGCCCCGCTAGGGCCATCATTCATCCGCATGTTTTATAATGGCTATTCATCTCTTGTTCTCCCTCTGTCTTTCAGACTTGGGTGTGGTGTGAGTGAGGATTTGTAACCATGACGACCCACGTGACCCTAGAAGATGCCCTGTCCAATGTGGACCTGCTGGAGGAGCTGCCCCTCCCAGACCAGCAGCCCTGCATTGAACCCCCTCCCTCCTCCATTATGTACCAGGTATAAACCCACCCATATTGACTACGTTTACATGCAGCCAATATTCAGATTAAGGTCAAAATTCAGATTTCTGAAACATACGGAAAAACCCGTTTACATACGTAAGTGGACAGAGCATTTGAATGAACCTATTGAAATGGCGACGCATGGACTTTGTGACTCAAATAGACGTAATTTCCGCATGTTACTTGCTACCATCAATAAAACATATTATATTCATGTCACTCACCACAGGAATAAAGCGTTGGTTTCCTCTGTGTTCCAAAATTGTGCCACTGCGTTACGTCTCTGAGTTTCGCCATGATTGTTTACCTGCTTGTGTATTTCCGACGAGTTGCGCACCAGACGTACGAACTTATACACATGTATATGTGTGTCTATATACACACTCTGTCATTTTTGCCGTAAAGACAGAAATTACTGTGAAAACGGCGCAAAAGAATCATTGTAATCAAGTTAGGCTCGCTATGGCGAGGACGCCGCGTTTACAAGCACTGCCTGTACTACAAAGACCAACATTCCTTGTGGTTGGGCATGCGCAGAGGGTCCCGTGCATTCAGGATATTCCGATTGCTGTTTACATGCATGCATATTCGGGTTGGAAAGGCTTTTTCCTTGATGCTATCACCCTGGCATGATAGTCGGAATTTTAAAAACCCGAATAAGGGCATATTCTGGTTATTACGCGCATGTTTACAGGGCTTTTAAAAACCCAAATACTGCCAATATTCGGGTTTTAAAAGGTTTACTGGCTGCATGTAAACCTAGTCAATGTTACCTGTCCAGCTCGTGTCAATGAATCTTACTCTGTTCACTAATCTCTCCCTTCTTCTCCAGGCCAATTTTGATACCAACTTTGAAGATAGGAATGCGTTTGTGACTGGCATTGCTCGCTATATTGAGCAAGCTACAGTCCACTCCAGCATGGTGAGGCCTGATTTCTATTTTCAAATACTTCAATACGACTGGCGTGTCGTCATAAATAGTATGGCCGTCTGTTTGGTTCTTCGTCCATCTGATAATTACCACAGTGCCAAAGCTGATGTGTAGCCTCTGCAAATTGACAATAGCCACACACTTCAGCCAGGCAAAGTTCCACTCAACTTCCTCCTCCATGAATGATGTTGTGAGGGTGACGAGTGTGACTCGACTTACAAATAGGGGAAGCTGTGCTTTATTCAAGTCGATTTCATCAGGAAGTCACACTTAGGTTGAAGCCAGTCTATTTCAGGATAATAGAGCGGGAGCCATTGAGAAATGCCTCTTACCTATTTTTGAATGGAGGAAACGTTCCCCTGCTAAAATATTTAAAAAGTGCGCATTCATTATGGAACAGGTTACTCATCTGAGAGGAATGTGTTGTTCCGTAAAGACATTGTAGCTTCAACACAAACCTGCGCACACAGTAAAATGCTCAACAATAAATTGTCTGTTCAAATAACAAACTGCAAACAAAACAATTGCTCAAATGTTCTTCTGGTTTGAAAAATGAATGGTGTTGTTTCACCTAATATGTTACATCATGCTTTTTAAATTGTATCTCTGGTACTTTGTAGAACAAGTGAGATTAAAAGTAAGCATATTTGTCACTCTATTGGTCAACTTACTACTGTAGTAGTCATTATCAATATTAAGTTTTACATTGTTATTTGATTAGTCTCATGACAGTGGATTATTTATTGACAGGCATTTTTTTTGCTTCAGAAACACACTGTTCACATGGATGATATAACGCATCATTACTTTTTCACCTTGTGCAGAATGAAATGCTGGAGGAAGGACATGAGTATGCTGTGATGCTTTACACTTGGAGAAGCTGCTCTCGAGCTATTCCGCAGGTAACATTCAGACACACAAATACATGTTGATTGGTAGATTCCGACTTTACTTTTAAGTGACAGCACTGTGAAATCAAGTCTAGTATCTGTAATATTGTCATGTTCAACCCACAAGTTCCTCTTTCGATGGGTGGGGGAACGAACCTCTCAAACATCAAGGCATTCACAAGTTCCTCTCTCGAAGGGTGGGGGCTTGAACCTCTCCAACATCTTGAAACCAAAGACAACAAAAAATATGCTATAGAAGGTGTATTTATGTTTTACTGAACCACTGTAATTATTATCTTTCTTTCATTTGTCGGTGCAATTTATCCTGTGGTCCTGAATTGACACCCAATTTTAAATGCTCACAATTAATTTAAAGTATGAGCTAGAATGGCAAGACATGTAATGGTGCCCTCCTGTGTTTGTTAGGTGAAATGCAATGAGCAACCCAACAGAGTTGAGATCTACGAGAAAACAGTGGAGGTGTTGGAGCCAGAAGTCACCAAGCTCATGAAGTTTATGTACTTCCAAGTAAGACATTCTAACGTGATCATTTTAGCAAGTGTAAGGGCATAAGTGGCTATACTGTTTGTACATCTAACAGTGTATTTGTTGCTTTGCATAAGTACAAATAATTATGTGTCGTGGGTTTCAATTTCTTTTTCTTTTCTAGCGGAAAGCTATAGAACGTTTCTGTAGCGAAGTGAAGCGTCTCTGCCATGCTGAGAGAAGGAAAGACTTTGTTTCTGAGGCCTATCTGCTCACTCTAGGCAAATTTATCAACATGTTTGCTGTACTGGACGAACTGAAAAACATGAAATGTAGCGTAAAGAACGATCATTCTGCTTACAAAAGGTACTGTGCCAGAAATGCAACCTTTCCCATTGCTGCGTTTGCTTTCCCAAAAGGGAAACTGGTTTAAGTGTTGGGCTCTCTTTGTCTTCAGGGCTGCTCAGTTCCTAAGGAAGATGGCTGACCCTCAGTCCATCCAGGAATCTCAGAATCTTTCAATGTTCTTAGCCAACCACAACAGGATCACTCAGGTTTGTTTATTCTGACCTGTTAATTTGTTTGCTTTACCTACTCCTTGGATTATACCCTCCAAATTGTGTAACCGTTTTTTTGTTTTTTACTGAGGCAGGGATGCTTCAGTAAAAAACAAAAAAATAGCCTGGACCAGTATGGTTTCGTTGTGTTTTCATGCCAGCCTTGCTGGTGTCTGCAGCTGCTAGCAGGTCGACAGTACCTTGCTGGTCCTACTGGTGTCACGAGCAAGACCAGCAGCAAAAGCAGAACCCAAAAAGTTTGAGATTAAACATTAAAGATGAAGATTAAAGAGTCAAACATCCAAAGCTTTTGGTCACCTGACACCTACCAACTGTGCCACAGTGGCCCAGCAGCAGGGCTAGCATGTTGCTGTGGCCCTGCCAGGAGCTGGTGATAGCTGGTCACCACTGACCAGCAAAGCAACAACAGCATTCTGGTTTTGCCTGCTCAGTTGGTAGAGTGTGTTGTCCGGTGACCAGTACTGTATATTCCAAAAAATGTACAAACTTTGAGTATTCTCTCTTCTCTCTGTTATGTTTTTGTAGTGCCTGCACCAACAGCTGGAAGTGATTCCAGGTTATGAGGAACTTTTGGCAGATATTGTCAATATCTGTGTGGATTATTATGAAAACAAGATGTATTTGACTCCAAGTGAGAAACACATGCTTCTCAAGGTACACATATTTAATGCTTTTATACCCGTTCTTGTACTGTAGTCAGGTGTTTTAGCTCGTCTTTTTCCACATTAAAACAACATGAACGTCCATGTGTCAGGTGATGGGGTTTGGTCTGTACCTGATGGATGGGAATGTGAGTAACATCTATAAACTAGATGCCAAAAAGAGGATCAACCTTAGCAAGATTGACAAGTTCTTTAAAGTAAGACCCTTTGACCTTTTCAAAATATCTATGCCCAAAATCAAACATCAGAAGAGACTTTCTTTCTTGTGCTTGTAAGCTTCAAGTGGTGCCACTATTTGGAGACATGCAGATAGAGTTGTCCCGTTACATTGAGACAAGTGCTCACTACGAGGAAAACAAGTCCAAGTAAGTAACCCATAAAATGAATACACACTTTCAGGTTAACAGGTACCCTTTCCGTCTTGAACCATGTGAACCGTCCCTCGCCCCCCATGTGCACACAGGTGGACGTGCACTCAAAGCAGCATTTCACCACAGTACAACCTGTGTGAGCAGATGGTGCAGATCAGAGAGGACCACATTCGCTTCATTTCTGAGCTGGCGCGCTATAGCAACAGCGAAGTGGTGACGGGCTCTGGCCTGGACAGCCAGAAATCAGATGAGGAATACAGAGAGCTCTTTGACCTTTCACTGAGGGGTCTGCAGTTGTTGTCCAAGTGGAGTACGCATGTCATGGAAGTTGTGAGTAGTACTTGTTAAATTGCAGAGGAAAGCTTTGCGAGTACATGCACAGTTCACACAATACAGTACGTACACTTGCACAATCTTTTTGTGATTTAGTACAAGAGATGTATCAGAGAGCCTACCTTCAAAGATGGATAATGCTCATGGTCTTATTTTCCTTTTTTGGTCACCTTATTTAACCGGAGAGGATTTTTTTCCCCTTCCGTGTAATTAAATGGAAAAAATGCATTTCAGTTTAGGGCATTATGTGTAGTGAGTCTGCATCACAATTAAAGGGATTCAAATGGCTTCAAACTTTTGTTTGGACTTTTCTGTGTGGACTTTACATGTTTAATTGCGTGGATCTTCTCAGGGTACTCCAGCTTTCTCCAAAATTTCAAAAACGTATGGTACATATTAGATGCATAAATTGCTAATAGTTGTGAATGTGAGTGCAAATGGTTGTTTGTATAAGCAAGTACAGTATGTGATGTGACTGACGAGAAGTCCGAGTTGTACCTTGCCTCTTGCCCAAAGTCAGTTGGGATAGGGTAACCCATGTGGACTCGTTTGATGCAGTGCAATTTTACACTACTGAAAACTATGAGCACAATTATAAGAATATTACCGGGACTGTAATTAAAACATGCCCATTTCAAGTCAGCATCATTCTCTTTGTATGGGCATATTCTAAATAAACCTCTTGTATTATAACTCATCAAGATTGCGTTAGGTGTACCTGATGTGTCGAAAGTCACGGGTGAGTGTAATTGTCTTCTTAAAGGCACCATCAAAATAATCGGACCTTTCTGGCTCTTTCAGTACTCATGGAAGCTGGTCCATCCCACAGATAAATTTTGTAACAAGGATTGTCCGGGCACAGCAGAGGAGTACGAACGAGCCACACGTTATAATTACACCAGTGAGGAGAAGTTTGCGCTGGTGGAAGTGATTGCCATGATTAAAGGGCTCCAGGTACAAAAGACCCCATAAGGTTTTTGTGTGGTCTTTTTGCTCTTTTGTATAGATCACATATGGATCCACTCAGATATCTTTTCAAATGTTTCTTCCTAGTACAAGTGCAATGCTCAGCATTCAGTAGTCATTCCGATGTCGTTGTGCCTGCCAGGTCCTGATGGGCCGAATGGAGTCCGTGTTTAATCAGGCTATCAGGAATACCATTTATGCAGCACTGCAGGACTTTGCCCAGATGACCCTCAGGGAGCCTCTGCGCCAGGCTGTGCGCAAGAAGAAGAACGTCCTCATTAGGTACATACAGATCGTTTCATCAAAAGTACAACAAACGTCCTGCGTGTAATTGTGTGGCTCTATCTTCCCATTTTCTTTCTGTTCAGTGTTCTTCAAGCCATTCGAAAAACCGTTTGTGATTGGGAAGGGGCGAGGGAACCGCCAAATGATCCGTGTCTGAGGGGGGAGAAGGACCCTAAAGGTGGTTTTGATATCAAGGTGCCCCGCAGAGCTGTGGGACCTTCGAGCACACAAGTAAGTTTCACTGAAGTTGTCATCGTCAAAAAGGACCCATATGAATACACGCGTGCAACAGGTGCAAATGTTTTGTTGGGTCGTATCTCTCCAAGTTTGTTTATTTGGAAATACTGTACACCTACAGCAACTTCATTAGTTACATCAGTACAAGCCGAATAAATCCAACACAATAATTTCCCGAATCAGTTGTAATGCTTACTTTTAATTTTCATCATGGTTTCTACTGGAGTTGTAGCAAGAGTCTAGATACACACTCTTAAAATAGTTTTACTATAGAGTTGCTCTTGTATTCAATCTTCGTCAACTTTTCAGTGTGTAGTACATTGTTTATAGTTTTTTTTCTTCTTCATGGCCCCTCTTTGTATTCCCTGCAGCTGTACATGGTGCGCACTATGTTGGAGTCATTAATTGCAGACAAGAGTGGCTCTAAAAAGACCCTGCGCAGCAGTCTGGATGGACCCATTGTGGTAGCCATAGAAGACTTCCACAAACAATCCTTCTTCTTCACTCACTTGCTCAACTTCAGTGGTGAGGATAACCTCTCCACAGATAATGAATTACCTCATTGACCAAGACAGTTGTGCTCCTTGTCCGTGGTCAATTGATCAGTCAGTCAAGGGCTGATAAGGCCTCCTAGTTCCCCCTGAATCTTGATGATTCATTTGAGCAGACAAGCCATTACGGACACTTCTTCCAACTCTGTATGGTCAGTTTGAGAAAAGCTCTTTTCTTTTCCATCCTGACTGTGCCCGAGTGCACAAAGCGATACACATAAGATGATTTGGTGACTTCAACCCCATTGAACTCGACCAGGAATTGAGACCCAGAGCATGTTGTCGCAGACTTCTGACCTTGCAAAGGTTCTTCTGTATGAATACCAAACAATTTGTACGGATAGGCCCCCGAACTGTTGCAGAAAGTCTTCCCAGAAGAGTGGAAGTTGTCTTGACACACCATATTTTCTTTTAATTCCTTTTGGTAATGGCTTTTTGTCTCAATACGTTTGTCTATTAGGTGTGTATGGCTACAACGCTGATGTATTTTACATAACTTTACACAATATGAGAACTCTAAAAAAAATGACTCAAGTGTATGAATGTGTATTTATTTGAGGAAATACCTCCCTTTATTATCTCCTTTCAATGCCCAGAGGCCCTGCAGCAGTGTTGTGACCTGTCCCAGCTCTGGTTTAGAGAGTTCTTCCTTGAGCTAACCATGGGTCGCAGAATCCAGTTCCCCATTGAGATGTCCATGCCGTGGATTCTCACCGACCACATCCTGGAGACCAAGGAACCGTCAATGATGGAGTGAGTCCGACTTCCCCAACAAGTCAGATTGGGTTTTGAGCAAAAACGGTTTGTACTCACTACTGTCCTCATTTGCCTAGGTATGTGCTGTATCCACTGGATTTGTACAATGACAGTGGCTACTATGCGCTTACTAAGTTCAAGAAGCAGTTCCTTTATGATGAAATTGAGGCCGAGGTAATGTTTAATAGTAACTTCAATTCAAATGCCATTATTTTATGTCTGTTTCTTGAAATAAAAGTGTTTGCTCCTTGGCAGGTAAACCTTTGCTTTGATCAGTTTGTCTACAAGTTGGCTGATCAGATATTTGCCTACTATAAAGCAATGGCTGGAAGGTAGGAAGTGCAAATTGGTCTTAATAACTTTGATGTTTTTGGCACAATATCTTGCACCCATTAAAGAGTGTTTTTTCCACAGTGTCCTGCTTGATAAGCGCTTCCGTGCAGAGTGTAAAAACTATGGGGTGATTATACCATACCCTCCTTCAAACCGCTACGAGACGTTGCTTAAACAGAGACATGTGCAGGTACAGTACTGAAAACAACTATAGGACTATGCAGTTCACTTATTTATTTATTTACCCAGCTCCCTCTGTGTGCTACAGCTTCTGGGTCGCTCCATTGACCTGAACCGTCTTATCACCCAGAGAATCTCTGCTGCTATGTACAAGTCTCTGGACCATGCCATCAGCCGCTTTGAAAGCGAGGATCTAACGTCTATTGTGGTATAGATCACATACGATTGCCCAGTGAAATAGCTCAGCTTTCAATATGGATTTTAAATGCAACACTTTGCATCACACTTGGTTAGGAGTTGGAGTGGCTTCTGGAGATCAACAGACTCACCCACCGGCTTCTGTCCAAGCACATGACCTTGGACAGCTTTGATGCCATGTTCCGTGAGGCCAATCACAACGTCTCAGCCCCCTACGGCCGAATTACGCTTCATGTCTTTTGGGAGCTCAATTTCGATTTCCTCCCTAATTATTGCTACAACGGATCCACGAACCGGTCTGTCTGTGCTTGCATATACACTTTTTTTCCAATGGGGAAATGTTTCACTGTTTTAAATGTGTTTTATATTCAGATTTGTACGCACAGCCATTCCCTTCACCCAGGAGCCCCAGAGAGACAAGCCAGCCAATGTGCAGCCTTACTACCTGTATGGGTCCAAGGTGTGCCTTAGTCTTAGACACATTTAATTTAATTTTCAAAAAGATCGTTCAACTACTTTGCTTGAAATGAACTGTACGTAATTTGCTGACTGACACTGATTCTCTGGTTGTCTCCTCTTTTCCTCCTAGCCTCTGAACATTGCTTACTCTCACATATACAGCTCATACAGGAACTTTGTTGGCCCACCTCACTTCAAGACCATTTGTCGTCTTCTTGGTTACCAAGGCATTGCTGTTGTGATGGAGGAGCTGCTAAAGATTGTCAAGAGCTTGGTATTCATCATTTTTTTCTGCTTCGTCTTCCTAAACATGTCCCCTCTACCTTTTTTTATGGAATCTCAACATGACTTTATGGTTCATCTTTGTGTCCCCTCAGTTACAGGGCACCATTCTGCAGTATGTAAAAACACTTATTGAAGTCATGCCCAAAATCTGCCGCCTACCCCGACATGAATATGGCTCCCCAGGTGAGCGCTTGTCCTCTCTGTAACTGCAACTATACAGTATCTGTGCTTTACGTCTTTATTACATTATTTGTTTAGAAGACTTTTAATCAAATGGCAGAGTGAACCGCCAAAGTCGAAAGTCGTACAGTTTGGAGTACAACCACCATACTCAGAAAATATTATGCATCAAAAGTCAAACATAAACTTTGAAGATGTCAAACAAGCATAATTTGTTAAACTTTAGGATCATATATCATCGAAAAGCTAAATGTTGAACCCCACAAGTGTGTGTTTATTTTTTTTGTGTGTGCTGGAGTATGTTAACAATGAAGGTTACCAAGTGATGGCAAAGAGGTAGAGCGTAATAATGGACTTAAAACTGGAAATGGAAATTACACTATAATTGCAGGTGTCAATGACACTCACATTCAAGCAACAAATCAAGGAGATGCTCATGTAAATATCATCTAACTTTAAGCATAATGGCTAATGATAGCTTGACAATCAATCAATCAAATTTATTTATATAGCACTTTTTATACAAAAAAATGCAACTCAGAGTGCTGTCCAATAAAAACGTCCAAAACACAACAAAAGGAAGACCCGCTATCGCCCTCCCTCCCAACAAACCCAAAGACATATATCAGCCAGTACATCAGCACTCGCAATACACACACACCCACACACACAAAGCACACAACCTGATGAACTGTGTTAAAAAAGACATGACAAGGCACAGAGAAACCATATGAGGAAAGGGTACCCAAGAGGGGCTCATTCGCGCTGAGGGGAATGACAGCCCACGGGCCACGGGGAGTGCCACCATCACAGAGACCCCCAGCCCAGATTAGCCGGGGAGACCCCACACCTAGTGTAGAGGCCCCCGGTCATCTGGACCTAAGGAGTACCTGCGATGACGCCCCCCGTGGGTGGGCAGCCAAAACTGAAAGACAAGACAGTAATATAATCTAAGAACTAAAATCAGTTTGATAAAATATGATAAAGTAAAAATAGTCCCCAATAAAAAGAAAAAGATCAAATACTTCAATTATTTAAAAGCCAAACTAAAAAGGTAGGTCTTGAGCTTCCTCTTAAAAATATCAACACACTCTGCGGACCTGACATCCTCTGGCAGGCTATTCTAAAGTTGAGGACCAAAATGGCTGAATGCAGCCTCGCCGTGGGTTTTGGTCCTCACCCTAGGAATAATTAAAAGGCCGGCGCCAGAGGACCTCAGGATCGGTTGGTAGGGTAAAAGCAAATCAGACAAGTAAGATGGCCCAAGACCATTAACACATTTATAAACTAATAAAAGTACCTTCAAAACGATCCTGAAACACACGGGGAGCCAATGCAACGATTTTAAAACTGGTATAATGTGCTCCCGCCCTCTGGTTCTCGTCAGCACCCGAGCGGCTGAATTCTGGAGTAGTTGTAAAGAAGAGATACTCTTTTTTGGGAGGCCAGAGAGCAGGGCATTACAATAATCTAAATGACAGGAAATAAAAGCATGCATCAGCACTTCCGTGTTAGCCTGAGAGAGAAACGGGCGGACTCTGGCAATATTCTTAAGGTGATAGAAACCTATCTTAGTTACAGGAAATTCTCTGCCATCCATGACTTAATATCTAAAATCAATTTAAAAGGGTATCAATGGGTCCTGTGTTTTTTTTTTTTTTTTTTAATAATGTCTATCATACATATATATATATATATATATATATATATATATATATATATATATATATAAAGAGTGTACGGCAAGATTCCCATACTCCTTTTATTGCAGGGATCTTGGAGTTCTTCCACCATCAGCTCAAGGATATCATTGAGTATGCTGAGCTCAAGACAGATGTCTTCCAGAGCTTAAGGGAGGTGGGGAACGCCATTCTCTTCTGCCTGCTCATCGAGCAAGCGCTGGTAAGATGGCTATTCTGCTGCTGACATGACAGTTTGAGCTGGTATAATAAGATCCCCCAGCCTGGACTGCGAATGTGTTGTGTATTTCGTCTGGGAGCCTGAAGTTTTCTGCCCGATTGAAGATGTTGATTTCCTCTAAATCAGCTATCACAGACAGAGTCTTTCAGGCCCCAGTCTGAGTGCTACAGTGAGTTTAATCTTGAAACTATGATTCTATTTCTCATTACACGCTGGCATCAACCACAGGTGGTAAGGGCATGGGTTTTGTTCATTGCTATCTAAATAACATTGAGATGGTTTCTTTCTTTCTGTTTCTCTCACTTTGGTTTGGCCTGCTGTGTTTCTTTTCTTTCTGTTTGTGTGTTTGCATGACACGGTTTTATATCCCATCAGGCCAAGAAAAACATTATGTGGCACTAATATATAACTGATATCTAAAGAAAGACAATTAACAAAACAATAACAAGCTGCTATATAAGAAACCCAACATGCTTTTCATCCACTGAGGAAATTGTGTCACAGGACATTGCTGGAGGGTTGCTATTGTAGTCATGTGCGTCCATACATTTATTTAGATTCTAAGTGCATGTTTCTTGTTTGCATCTCCGCTTTCCTTCAAACACTAACCTTTTTAAATATGCGACGCCTGTGTATATACAGTGTTTGTTTTAACATGCGTACAGTACATAGATGCATGGGTCCTGCTTTTATTATTGCATGGCTCTCCCTGTCATGAATGCACACACTAGGAAATCATTTAACATTCAGTTTCACTTCATTTCAGCTTGTGCGCCTTTAAGAAATGCCATCACATACGTAAAGGACAGTAACAGTTGATTTGATCTGAAAATATGCGTTATCTCATCACAACCATTAGATTTGCTGAAAATCAATTAATAAGCTTACAAAACGAGTTTAGCCAGTTACATTATTTTCATTTTTGGGGAACAATTTTGGGAAGACCTTTTTTTGCTTCAGTATTACTGTGTCCAAGTACACAAAGCAAGGTCCTGAACACCCTTTACCATGGAAGAACTTGAAAGCTCTGACCGTAACCCGGATTAAAAACCTTTCAGGATAAACTAGAACCCAGCTTGTGCGCCAGGCCTTCTCGCATCAACCAACTCCTTAATTCTTTCACTGCCAACTCAGCGGTGATACTGACACCCTAAAAAGTGTCTTTTACAAATGTTCTTCTTGTCTTAACTGCCAAAAAATACTCATGGTGGGACATTAGATTTCCTCAGAGGCACACATCTAATTGTCACAGCATACACATATTTGGGATTGGGAAGTATGGTGAACAAATGAGAAATTAGCATCCCTTCATGGCTTACTTGCATGCTGTAGAAGTTGTTTTTTTTTTGTTTGTTTTTTTAGCATCACATTGCATTCATATTATTTTATCTTGTATACTTTTTGCACATTAGTCACAGGAGGAAGTGTGTGACCTTCTTCATGCTGCCCCCTTCCAAAACATTCTTCCAAGAGTTTACATCAAAGGTATATTTGGTTAGAAATCATTCAAATTCAATGGGTGATTGTTAATAGGTTTTTTTTCAGACAGGTCATATTGAAAAATGTTGTTTATGTGATGCGTAGAGGGAGAGCGTCTGGAAGTGAGGATGAAAAGGCTGGAAGCAAAGTATGCCCCTCTCCACCTTGTGCCACTAATTGAGAGGCTGGGAACCCCTCAGGTACGTTTGTGCCAATATGAAATGAACCCAGCTCTATTTTATGTATTTCAAGTTTAATTTATGTTATGTAATTGTTTTGTCTTTCTGGTAGCAAATAGCCATTGCCCGTGAGGGAGATTTGCTGACCAAAGAACGCCTTTGTTGCGGCCTTTCCATGTTTGAGGTCATTTTGACGCGCATCCGCAGCTTCTTACAAGATGGCGTGTGGCGCGGGCCTCCTCCCACCAATGGTGTCATGCACGTCGATGAGTGCATGGAGTTCCACCGCCTCTGGAGTGCAATGCAGTTTGTCTATTGCATTCCAGTGGGCACTCACGAGTTCACAGCAGAGTGAGTAACACCACATTTATGTATGTCAATATGTAAAAAAGAACAGTTGAATGCCAGAGGTGGGTATCATCAGTCAGTGAGCCGCCTTCAGTACAGAAAACGAAGTGATTTGAACAAATCACTATTGTACTGTGAAACATCATCTAAGCAATCTTTTAGTGGAAAAGAAAACTTGTGTACAGCAACATGGTTGGGACATTGCAAAAAACCTCTGTGAGGTGAGATGCAGATTTTCTGTTTTTTAAGCTTGTTTGTGTTTCCCCCTGACATTCTAATGATTGATTACTTGTGACAGCGTGCATTGAGCAGTGACGTCATCACTCCATCTCCAGTCTCCAGGCGTAATTAATGTGATTTTTTTATTTTTTTATTCCAAAACTGGACATACGTGTTTTTCACAGGAAAGCGACGATATGCAACTTAAAAATATTGTAATGAGACGAAATTCACACTTGAAAATACATTCTTTTTAGGCCGAGGCACAGAAATTCCTCCAAATGTCGGCAGTTTCCTGGTTATTTGTCAAATGCACAATGAATTGTGCGTTCATTGTCAAGACGGAGCACTTGAGGGGCACAACAAAGCGTGGGTATTGAGATTTGGTCACCTTGACACAAATACTGATCCCACACATCAAAATAACATTATAAAAACATAGGATTGTATAGCATGATGGACAATTTTATACAATACTACGTATCATCTTGTAATATGATTACACCGCAATACGTACGGAACACAGTATTGGAAAAGAAAGGCGCACGGCGCTGCAATGGGGCAAGATGGCTCGCCTCCCATTGTGAACATGCATCAGCATTAAAAGGTAAAAATAACTTTCATATTGCCTAAATCAAACAAAATTATTTATTTTTTTAGTAATTTCTCCAAAACCGTGTGGTGATCGATACTGCAGTTTTTAAAAATGCAGTTTATTTTGCCGTGACGAGCAACTCGCCACCTAGTGTTATTCTGCCATGAATTACACGAGAACTTGGTTGAGAGTTTGTATGACACTATATTTGCCACACCTCACTGTTAATGCTGAAGTGATGGAGTGTGATTCGCCCTCCACATTTAAAGAAGAAGCGCCCTCTAGCTCTGGCTTTAGCACAGCTACAGCTACATACTCCTCCAGCAGCAGACAGTTAAGCGACATGCTGCCATCACTCTCCGTTGTGCTGGCTCTGACGCTGGTCGCGCTACTGGGTCTCATCACTTGTCGTACAAGCGCTGTATCTCCAGTTGAAAAATACTCTGCGCAGTTGGGTAACTAGTAGTGTTGTTCCGATGCCATTTTTTGGCCCGATACCAATTCCAATATATAGCCGATGCCCACACTGTACCGATACCAGACTTTTGAGGAAAAAAAAAAAGATATATATGACCATATTCACTTGGAGGTAAAACCATTGCTATCATGGCTTGGTCAGACTTAAAAACCTTTGTGAAACGGGAAAAAATAAGAAATAATATACACGAGGTCTCTTTGAGAGAGATTGTGTCGGATTAATTACAAAAGCTATAGGACATTATTATAAAAGTTTGTTTTGAGTATTAGTGACCCATCGCAACAACGCCCGCTCCCAAATCCACTTTCAAAACCAAACACACACACACACACACGCACACACACATGAAAAAGCAGCAGGGAGCAAGATCTAAGCGCTGCATTCAACATTCTTTACTAGTGCAGCATAGGGAATTGGCATCGGCACGTTATTTGTAAGTACTCGCAGATACCGCCGATACCAGTATTGGTATCAGAACAACACTAGTAACTAGTGGTGTGTTTGAAGTGTTCAGAGGCAATTTTTGTCCTTTGCCCATTTCGCCGAGTAGGGTGAGATGAACGTTGGCCGCCTTTCGACCACGTCACATGCATGAGAGACGATTAATGGGCCGGACTGCAATCCACCTCTGCCCTTGCTTAGTTCGGCCCTTTTTTAAAATGTGTCGTCCCCCGTCCTCCGTTCCAAAAATGGGTGTCCGTCCGGGATGGACTGCCCAGCTTAGGTGTGAGGTGTCCGGCACCTGAATGTGACATAGTACTAGTAAATCCATTCCCAACGGCGTTTGGCTGTCGCCCATGACTCAGACGAACTGGGCCGGCCTGAAATACTGACGGCAGCTCATGATGGATTGACGATGCCCACCTCTGGTGAATACAAAACACGCGAGGCATTCCAGGTTAAAATGCCATGGTGAGCACTATTGTTTTGGTCACGGTTCATGTATTAGCTAACCGTGCAATGTGGCGATCTTAAATCCTGTTCCCCGTGGGCCGCTGTCCTACCTGTTTTCAAATCAGGTGTCTTGCAGCTGGGAGGGAGGGAAAACAGACAGGACAGCGGCCCTCGAGGAACGGGATCGAAGACCCTTGATATAATGCAAAAACTACACAACTGATTTCAATGAAACTTGGTCAAGTAGGGCACATGAGAAGAAACAGTTACTATCAACATGTACCGTAATACGTACCATATATATTTCTAGTTGTTAATGTTTGAAAGTACTTTTTTTTGCAGTTGTAATTGCTACACTTTGTATGTTTCTTTTTGATTACTTTCACCAAAACGACTGCAGAATTGTGAACTATTGTCTATTTAACACAAAAAAAGTTGCAACAGATGATAATAAACTGAAGACATTTCATGCAGGCCTACTTACACACTTATACTTTTTCGCAGCTGCAAACATTAGCAACTGGTTTCTCCAGCATCAAACTATGTGAAAAACTAAATCAGTTCCTTAAAAATGCTATACAAAGTTACTTTTACTGTGGTTCCAGAAAATTCATTTTCATCAAATAATCTTAAATGTGCTTATTTACCATCTGTGTTTAAATCAACTAAAGACAAAGTAATCTAACACTTACTTTCTTGAAATTAGGTGCTGTACATTAAGCCACTGAGTGGCATCATGACCAATAATGCTACAAGGGTATAATGACTGACATCTGTTTTATTGATGCATCAAGAGTAACTGAGAAGCCAGCCAATGACGGCGCAGTCGGATGTGTACAAAAGTAGGATTTTAAACAGAAACCCAAGTGACAGCAAGCGGAGTAATATGTCACGCCTGAGTTAATTGAATCACTGACAACTTACAAATTCCCTATAAGACAGAGTAGCACTGGTCATTTGGCTACCACGAGGTGAAAATATTTGTAAAAAGCACGATTTGTGATATTCTAGTAGTAATGCCTTACAATTTTGTAATTCTGGTACTTCACTCCCTACACACACAGATGCAATTAATCACCATAAATCAGAAATGTAGCATGACTTGTGTTCTTTGACCTTTAGACAATGCTTTGGGGATGGTCTGAACTGGGCCGGCTGTGCTGTCATTGTTCTGCTGGGACAGCAGCGTCGTTTTGATCTCTTTGACTTTTGCTACCACCTGCTCAAAGTCCAAAGACAAGATGGCAAGGATGAGATAATCAAAAATGTGGTGGGTATCCTGTAACCGCAGCAGAAATGAAGTATCAAACACATGTTTTTAAGTATTGGATGTTATCCTGTTGCAGAATCACTGCAAATCACGTGTTTACTTTTGTCTTTTTCACAGCCACTAAAGAAGATGGCAGACCGCATCAGGAAGTACCAGATCCTTAACAATGAAATCTTTGCTATCCTAAACAAGTACATGAAGGCCGTGGAGACAGACAGTTCCACTGTGGAACATGTTCGCTGTTTCCAGCCTCCTATACATCAATCCCTGGCTACCACATGTTGAAAACAGATATAGGCCTACAGCACACACATTCTTCACGGATGCGATGCTGTTTCTTGCCAGTCTCTGGTCTCTTGCAGTTGTCAGTTTCTTGAATTTCTCCTCACATTGGCTAAAGAAATGTAAAAGATTAATCATCTCAAACTGTTACCTTCCCCGAAATTTCTGAGAATGCTTGCAAAAGTGGAGTCAATGAGACCAGAGGTGGGAGTATATCTTCACAGCTTATTTTGTTTATGTTACTATACACGACTTGCAATCAGACTCATGCATGCCCTCTCTTATTCTTTCAACTGCACACCAGATTGGATTACTTAAACATGAGAAAATATGAGTCAAGGTTTTCAAAGACTGAGTCCTAGCATAAGGTAAACATGATTCCTTACTGATTAAATGAATGCAAATTATTCAAGTTGGGAAAAAATGTCAGCAACAAAACCAGAGGCGCTACTACATTATGTAGTTATTTGGTGTGCCATTCATGAATTTCTTCGATGATTTTTTTCTTTGATTTTTCCATCCGTTTACTTTCAAGGAAATGCTGTTAACTGGCCGGTTTCATTTGCTTTTAATTATCTCATCCCCCAAACCCATCTGATTATCTTGACACATTTTTATTCATCGCAAGTTTCAATGTAAATTTTGCAGTCGAACTAAGTGAAGTGCTGGGTGTCGTAATTGTTCTTGTTTCAATATGAATATTTTTATTTACATGTCCTTGGTATACTTGTCTCCTACTGACTGGAAACCTCATTTATTTTCCTTTCTTTTGCCTGTTGGAAAGATTTTTATATACTGTTCATGAATACAGTGATGCTATTCCTTATTTAGAAAGAACACACAACGATAGGTGAATATGTTTTGCTTTTTCAAGAATTTTAAACAGTTACAAGGTGAGTAAATACCTCTGAGTGTATGATGACAGTGCTGTACTAGATTAACCTGTTTGGAATGTGTGTGGATGATGCTGGTCCAATAGATGTGTGGAATGGAGAAAAACATGATACAAAAAGTAATGTAATTAATTGAGCATTTCTTGAATATAGTCAGTATTAATTATTGTTGGACTTCATATTAGCTTGAGCAACGCTATCAATATATGCTAAATTAGCCCCTATTTTTTCACAAGAAGGATAAATGACTTATTCAGCAGCAACCCCTATCTGATCTTTTTCTGCATACTTTTTAATTAAGAAATGTTCTTTTGTAACTCTTTTTATTATATTTATTCAACTTTGATCTATTGTTCATTTACAGGTTAATCTAGTAAAAATAAAGGCACAAATGTATCATTGCAAAATGTAAGCATGGAAGTGTAATTTATTGTCATCAATGGCTCCATTTGTGACATGAGGCTTTGTTTATGTAATTGTACAAGTGACCATGTTTTGAAGTACTGGAAATGGAGAAAGGATTATCAAATGTACAACACTGGTCCTGCATAGGATTAGAAATTAAATTATGTTGCATTTCCATGAAATAAAACATGTTTAACTGAAGCTGTCATGCTTGAGAATTTTAGTTTAATTTGATTTGTGCACAGTGTATCAATCTGTCAAAGACATAGTGAATGTGAAGTCAGATCAACTTCAAACAGTGAATTTGATTTTACATTACTGAAGACGTCATGTTTTGCGTCAATGTGAAGTGCCAATGAATAAGTACCCATTAAAAACGAATTACGACTTTAGCTACGGGGCTGCTTTAAATGGTCAGTGTTTTATCTTTTTTGCTGTTATCGGTCTGCACAATTAAATATTGGTGAACAATATGCATTTTAATACTGTACTGTATGGAACTTAAAGAGTTAAAACACTAAAATATTGAGCATCGCTTGCGTGACGTCACCATATACTCAACCAACGTTCATTGGTCACACACCCGGAAATGCGTACATGACGTAAATTTGAAATTTCAGCGCTGAAACGTCGGTAGCTGTTTACTGCTGGAATTGGGAGCTACGCTGTAGCATTTTTTGGGCACGACTAGGGAAAAACAATCCAAAACTTTGGAATCGAAATGTCTTTCTCAAGAGCTCCTTTGAAAAGGTTCAACGAAGCTGTTGGTAAGTAAAATCGAGCGGCGTGTTTGAACTCGGCCAAAGCCCGCACTGTACATATTTTTTTACGATGCGGGTTTGCAGCAGACACATACTAGCATAACGCACACAGCATTGTGTTTATGCAGTAGTTTATTTCAAAATTGAAGGACAATTTAGACTTTTTAGAGAAACGGATCATTCATATATATATATATATATATATATATATATATATATATATATATATATATATATATATATATATATATATACACACGTACGTATATATATATATATATATATATATATATATATATATATACACGTACGTATATATATATATATATATATATATATATATATATATATATATATATATATATATATATATATATATATATATACACACGTACGTATATATATATATATATATATATATATATATATATATATATATACACGTACGTATATATATATATATATATATATATATATATATATATATATATATATATATATATATATATATATATACACACGTACGTATATATATATACACGTACGTGTGTATATATATATATATACGTACGGATATATATATACACGTACGTATATATATATACACGTACGTATATATATATATATATACACGTACGTGTGTATATATATATATATATACGTACGGATATATATATACACGTACGTATATATATATACACGTACGTATATATATATATATATACACGTACGTATATATATATATATATATACGTACGTATATATATATATATATACACACGTACGTATATATATATATACGTACGTATATATATACATACACACGTACGTACATATATACATACATACATACGTACGTACATATATACATACATACATACGTACGTACATATATACATACATACGTACGTACATATATACATACATACATACGTACGTACATATATACATACATACGTACGTACATATATACATACATACGTACGTACATATATACATACATACGTACGTACATACATACACTATCGTTCAAAGGTTTGGGGTCACCAAGAGATATAGTTTTTTTCAATAAAGATAACTTTAAACTAATCAGGAATACACTCTATACGTTATTAATGTGGTAAATGACAATTCTAGCTGCAAATGTCAGGTTTTTGGTGCAACATCTACATAGGTGTATAGAGGCCCATTTCCAGCAACTATCATGCCAGTGTACTAAAGGTGCAAAGTGTTTGTCCATTGCGTCGGAAGGCTCAGGGATATTAGAAAACCCTGTACGTATGTATACTGTTACTGTATATGTATTTATATATACTGTATGTGTTTGTTTACAAAGTAAAACAAGTAATGAACCATATAGTTTGTATAACATACAGTACACGCCAAAAGTTTGGACACACTTCTCATTCAAGGCGTTTTCTTTATTTCTATTATATTATTTTTATGTCTATTTACATTGTAGATTCTCACTGAAGACACGAGTTTTGTACTTTACAAAAAGGTGAAATAACTGGAAACATGTTTTATATTTCGGTTTCTTCAAAATAGCCACCCTTAGCTCTGATTACTGCTTTGCACACTCTTGGCATTCTCTCGATTCATTCAGCTTCAGGCTGGTTTTTCAGCTTCAAGAATTAGTCTGAAATGGTTTTCCAACTTCAAGAGTTAGTCTGAAAAGGTTTTCCAACAGTCTTGAAGGAGTTCCCAGAGGTGTTTAGCCCTTGTTCGCGCCTTTGCCTTCACTCTGCGGTCCAGCTCACTCCAAACCATCTTGATTGGGTTCAAAACAGGTTTTCAGGTATTTCACCTTTGTTTTTTGTTTTTTTCAAACTACATAACTCCACATGTGTTCATTCATAGTTTTGATGCGTTCAGTGAGTATCTACAATGTAAACAGTCATGAAAAGAATGAGGTGTGTCCAAACCTTTGGCCTGTACTGTACATTAAACATTTTGAAATTATGTTTTTGCACATGTATCTTGAAGCTACAAACAGTCATGTACATTTGCAGTATTCATGCAATATTTTAACATTTTGAAGTTTACACCTACTTGCAGGCCATATATGCACTGTTGCTGCTAGATGCAGTTTTTTTTTCATTTGATCAAAAAGGTAGATCATTTTGACAAGAGGAAAAATGGCATTTTATGACAAAATGTATTTCATACACAAGGCTGAACTTCATATTTTTATTATGCTCTGATTTTGTTTTTCCCCCTCCCGGACACACAATTAGCCGGAGAGCCGCCTCTCAATTTTGAATGTAGAACCCTGTACATGAAATAAATACATAGATGTGATATTGATCATGCCTTCGTTCCTTTTACCACACTAAAGAGTGCATATGTGAGGCATGATTGATGGATAGAAAATGTCCCCCAGTTCTGGAATGACCCATATCCAAAAAGTACAATGATGCTGTAACTTTACCACCCAAGAAGTGTTGTGGGTAATGAAAATTTTGTTTTACCTAAGGTTGCGCCCCTGCACCGGGCATCTATGACATCAAACCCGAAGAACCAAAGGGACCTGCATCCTTTGAGAAATCGAATCGGTTCCAAGATGCTAAGGGAGGTTGGTAACATGTTTTCAGACACATTACTACACTGAACTAATGAAATGGTGTGTAACGTAGTTGTTTTCTTCAGCTGTCTGTTCAGTGCCCCCATCATCACCCTCCAGAATTACACTGATGTCTCCAGTCAGAAGAACAGTATCAGTTGATGGGATGGTAAGTTACAGTTGACATGAGGATGTTGTTGTATTATAAAAGTATATGATATAGATTGATTTGGGGCCATACAATTTCCTTGCCATTTTAAATGTATCTTACAGGTTGAGGTGTCAAGTACAAAAAAGAGAGAGCATTCCATGACCCTGGAAATGAAACAATGTCGATTATTGGAGAAAGAGGTGCACCTTTTTCAACTAATATTTCGGCAATGCAATAACAACCAGAGTTCAAACTAACCAACTTCAACAATAAAAAAAAAACAAGGCTATTCTGCAACTCTCCGTAGCTGAGATTCATGTGTAGTAATATTGATTTTCCCCCTTGTAGATCCGTTTACTGGTCCAGCAGAGAGGGGAGCAGGATCGACGATTGTTCTCCCTTGGGGAGGACCTCAAAAAGGTTGAAGCCAAGCTGTTGGCGGCAGTCAGGGAAAAGACCGCTCTCACTGCTAACGTTACCACCCTTGAAAGACAGAAAGCTGAGCTAAAGAAAGTCAATGAGTTCTTAAAAAACAAGGTTTGTTCTGCCTACAGACTCTGTTGTTTTCACCTGTCATTAAATTAGAGTGTACAGCAGTTTAGGTTTTAGAGCTCAAAAATAAGCAGGTATATTGTGGTGTCTTCTGTATCTAATTGTAATCCCTTACAATCTTTGATATATTTGTTTAAAGGGGAAGTCAACCCAAACATGTTTTTTTTCAAGAATATGTTCTATGCAAGCCCACTAGTTGAAACAAGGCATTCTGATAAATATTGCGTTTGTGGAATATGAGTTAAGCAGCAAAATCCACCCGTTTTTAGCCATCTGAGTGGGTGGCCATTTTGTCACTTCTGTCGACTGAAAATGACATTATAACTACTCAGGGCTGAGGGTAACGACCAATCACGGCTGACCTGTTTTCGGAAGCTGAGCCGTGATTGGTCGTGAACCCTGAGCATCTGTGATGTCATTTTCAGCTGGGAACATATTCTTGAAAAAAAAAAAAAAAGTTTTGGTTGATTTCCACTTTAAAGTGCTTGAGTGTTAATAATGCTCCTAGACATTGTTCACCTATTGGATCGTGATGTTCATTTAATTAAGGTTGCTATAATAGCCAGTCTGATACTGGGCTAGTGAAGTGTTGCTGGTTTGGCTTGGTCTGACGTGCTGGCGGCCTGTTTGCTTGATATGTGATTGTGTCCGTCAATAGAGAGTCCATAAGCCATTTACTAAAATATGTAACTTATTTGTCACTTTCCAAGCATTAAAACCTCCATAAAACACATAGCATCTATAAGCATAAATTCCGCCGCACGAAGCCGTCAAAAACCTGTATGCCCTTCCCAGTCCACACCTGTACACTGTTTCTTTCGCCTTTCTTATATACTCTTAGTGACAGTGCCACACAGTGTTCAAGACAAGTAGTACATACAAACATTTGACCCATATTTGGCTTCTATCTGCTTTGTTAAAGTCAGATAAAGGCATACAATTCCTGATGAAACTTAGTTTATTCCCAGGTTTCAGCCGACACAACAAAAAAGAGGATCAATTCACTTACAATGGAGCTGATGGAAGCCAGGAACCAATTGGACAGCAAAAATAAGGTGGGCATTTGGTATAGCCACTCCCCTCATTACAACAGAGTTCTTTACCATACTTTATTACCCTCAATACAGCAAAATGTTACATCAGATATTCAAAGCTGATGATCACAGTTTCATTTGTCAGACAAATGTTCAGATGTATACTGAATGTGTGTTGAGTGCAGGAGCTAAGTGTTCTACAGCTCAGCTCCAATGGTCACCTCAAGGTTTTAGAAACAGATCTCAGAACTAGCAAGGATACTGTCAACGCTTTAACAGACAGGAATAATGACTTGGGTAAGGATGAACAGCAACAGACCACCTTGTTTTCCTCAAATGTTAGGTATGTTCATTCAATGTTAGTTTTGTCTTACACAGAGGACCTCCATCAAGTGATGAAAAATCAAAATGAAGAGTTGGAACAACAGAATGACAGGTTACATGGTGAGTTGTACCCTAATGAAGGCTCCAGGCTAGATCACAATTTTGAAGCCTATGTACATTCATCAGACAACACAGAGACAAACAATCACACACACTCACAATCACACCTAGGGGCAATTTAGAGAGTCCAATCAACTTACCATGCATGTTTTTGGAATGTGGGTGGAAACCGGAGTACCCGGAGAAAGCCCATGCATGCACGGGGAGAACATGCAAACTCCACACAGGGAGGCCGGGGCCGGGATCGAACCCACGCCCTCTGAACTGTGGGGCGGACGTGCTAACCAGTCGACCACGCCCTTGCTCAATTCAGATTTTTTTGAAAAAAATCAATTTTTCTTTTATTTATTTATTTTTGTGTGTGTGTGTGTGTTTAAGCGTTCATATCGCATTATAAGTGCGACCTGAGTCTCTTTCGTTTGTGAACATATGCGCCCGAAAGTGGCCTGCATGCGCAGAAGAAGCAATGACGTCACTCACAACTTAGTGTTTACGGAAGTAGATGTCTTAGGGCATTTATACAGTGAAGCGATTCGGTAGGAGGTAAAATTACAGTATTTGGGGGAAATGATGAGGTGACGCTTTTCGATCTCATTCCATCGAGATGTCACGTGATAACCGCACGTAAAAAAATGAATTGATCTGATCCGTGGCTGAATTACTACTATCATCTAAATGTCCACTTTATGCTTCATGTTTCAAGTGGGATTAAATTAAATTCAAATATTAAGTCAATACTGTTACTCAAAACAATTTTGCAGATTCAATCTCTCCGTTGCCAGCACTGTCCCCGTGCGGAGCTCATTTTGGGATCCGGATGATGTGTGTCTGATATATGCGACCTGATGGTTCAGACTGCGGTCTGATGGTCGCATTGCAAAATCTGATACGTATCCAATCTAGGACCACATATGAAAGTGGCCCATTGAATGGAGCCATTCAGACTGTCATAAAAAATCAGATACAGGTCGTATATGGGCAAAAAAATCCAATCTCGGTCGCATTTGCCTGCGGTGTGAGCATAGCCTAAATCAGGGGTGTCAAAGTCAAATGGACGGAGGGCCAAATAAAAAATTTAGCTACAAGCCGATGGCCAGACTGATCGAACGTTCATTGAAAATTTTTTAAATGTCCAAATTGGTTCGGGTCCTTCGCGCCTGCTGATCACGTCACGCTTCGTGATATATTTCATTAATATATTTCTTTGCCTAAAATTCCATATCCACAAATCCAAATTTAGTCACACAAAACCTCTCCGGAATTTTCGAGGCAGAAACCAGACAGTATACAAATTCTATTCTGGATCGTAAAAATATGAAAGCGATTAAGACTGTTGCTTTATGTATATGCATTTAGAATTTTTGTTTAAAATCCCCCTGGCTCTTCTTTTTTCTTTTCTCTGTGTATTATCTATGTGTTAATAACTGTGTTTGGTTTGTTAATGTTAAAAAAAATGTGTGTGTGTGTGTATATATATATATATATATATATATATATATATATATATATATATATATATATATATATATATATATATATATATATATATATATATTTTTTTTTTTAAATATATATACATATATATATATATTTTTTTTTTTAAATATATATACATATATATATATATTTTTTTTTAAATATATATACATATATATATATATTTTTTTTAAAATATATTTACATGTGTATATATATATATATATATTTTTAAATATATATACATATATATATTTTTTTATATATATATATAAATAATTTATATTATATTTATTTATATTTATATAATTTATATATATATATATATATATATATATATATATATTTCTTTGCCTCTATGTTTGTCACCTCCATGGCTGTTGTGTTTGTATGTTCTGAGTTACTAAATAAAAAATAAAATAAAGTACATTACTGCTACTTTTGCAAATTTTGTGGTCCACTCGGGCTGCAAGATTGTATGAATTGAATGTACATAATGTGAAGTATTTCTTAATAAAACGTGTTTTGCTCCGAATAACTTTTCACCACAATCCGATTCTGAAAGCCACAAAACAGTGACGTGACGTCTTCAGTCGGCATGTAGACGACCGAAGGACGATCTTCGTAAAAATAGCTGTAATGTTCGTTATTTTATTTTTTATTTTGCAAACGTAACAGCCAAATGGTGGCAAACATAGATGCAAAGGAATATATTACAGAAATAGTGTACCAAATTGGGTTATCAGTCTTGTGGTCGGGTATATAGGTCAGGGTGCAAACATTTTTCAGAGTCTGTTAATATTCATATTCTCATTGGTAATAGGTTCTATAATACATACAAGTCACTTCCTGCAAGTTGTCAACCACAGATCAATTAGAAAATAGGTTTTACTTAGTCATTCCGAGTGTTTCCGAACCTCATGCAAGTTTGAGGAATTGTGGCTCTAGCCACCGGAAGTGACGTAGATGTAGCTAAACCGCCTGCTACACCATAGACTGTACAATTTCTATGCGCTACAAACACAGCACATTCAATGGCGAGCGATGTTTTGGAATGAGAGGATTTTGAAACACACGAGCCAACAGAAGGGGGCGTTAGTAGACCGTTAATGATTACTAGTCACTGAATCCTCCGGTTACTGTGACGTCACATCTCGACCAAAGATGAGGGGGCGCGAGATTATGCATTGCAAAGGGGGTTCTAGAGGGCTACAGAAAAGTTTTCAATGTTTGCACCCTGACCTTTAAATTTTGCCGAGTTGTGTTTTTCCGAGGTTAACGAATGCATCGCGCGGCTTGCTGGATGGAAGGGGATGCGAGCGAGCGGATGACGAAGAGGAGAGCCGTTGCGCTTTTTTGACTGAACTGTTGTCGTACTGTATATTGTAAAGCGTGACGTCATCGGCAGGCGTGAAGGACCCGATTACATCTGTTACTCACACCATCTTGCTGCGGTCCGCGGGCCGGTTCTAATAATAAATCAATATCATCCGTGGGGCCGTAGAAAACCTTCTCGCGGGCCTTGACTTTGACATATATGGCCTAAATGATTAATTGATACTCCAAGAATAAATATAAATTAATTTCATAATCCATTGGTTGTTGATTAATCCTTGCACCTCTATATTATTGCAGGGTTCCCGCGTGACCTTTAGTCTTAAAATGATTGAATTGCTGAATTTGAAAAACAATACCTTAAAAAGTCTTGGAAAAATCTTTTATTTTGATATATGCGTCTTTAATTTTATGCTGTATGTAGACCTGTGAGGACCTCAGGTCTGTGCTTGTCACACCCTCCAACTCTGCTGATTTTCTCCTGAGTACTGTTGTACAAATGAGATGAGGCACTTTCAGCAATATACAGTACATGTGGCAACGTATCACATACAGTACCTGCGGTCTACAGTTGTCAGCAAGAGGAGAAACCTAGTCTTCTTCACTGTGCAGGTGCCATATTTTCAGCTATGTGCAATGTTAACCTGGTCACTCACCATCATGCCCCCCTTTTTTCTTTTTTTTTAATCATACACTGTACATGCTTTCTTTACATACATTATCATTACTTATCATACATTGCTTTCTGAATGAATCCTCCACAGTAAACTGCTTTTCAGCAGGAGTTTGTGGGTTGTTGCCATATCGTTCCCCTCTTAAAGCTCGCGAAGCTCTGTTTTTTGTTGGCAGAGTGGTACCACGCAGCAGTAGTATCTCGTCTAACTATTTTCAGGATAAACAAACCAATAGTATATCGCTATACTGACAGGAATAACTACACACAACCTTTCTAGTCTGACAGTGTGGATGAAGTGACAACTTTAGAGAGAGAGAACGAGAGAGGGGATATTTTGGGGGGATTAAATTGTATGAACTTCTGTTTTTTTAATTCCATGAAGTTTTTACTTCACTTTACGTTACTACTACTATTTTTAACCAATATATTCATATCAAACCTATGAATTTACAATAATGGCAGGTAAAGCATGCTAACGAGCACTGATTCATGGGCTAACCTAATGTGTTTTTCTTTAGAAAGAAAAAAATATATATGACAAACACAAAGCTGCTTTTGAGGTGTATGTACGGTACCTTGACAAAAATCTAAAATCAGCACAACCAGAAAAATTAAAACTGACAAAAAAAAATGAAATTAAAAAAAATGGGTTAATTCAAAATATTAGGATATGCTTGATAAGAAAGTAACATTTTAAACAGTGCTAAACACTTGTGAACATGTGCACACCTGTGGGGGAGTGCGATAAATATATTAAACTTTTTCTTTCAACACTTGATTATTTATAGACTACATGTAAATTATAAGAAAACAAGTTTCCATTTATTTATTTATTTTAAATGTCCCTATTAGAAGATGTACACAGAGGTTTATACAGCCTTTAGTGTGACATCGACTGTAATGCAGTAGTGAGCAGGTTATGATCATTTTCATGGCCAGATATGCAGCTGTATAACGTCTGTGCTTTTTGGACACAGAATTAGCCCATTCAGATTTTAAGAATGACATTTTTTAAAATACTGAGATCAATGCCTGCATTTATATGTTTATATAAGCACAATGTATACATGTCAATGTATGTAAATATATTTATTCACTGTTACATTACGTGCCATATTCCTGACCTATTTGACTGCATTTCATGTCAGCCATTGTTGATATTGACAATACATTTGCACCGTTCATTTGATTCATTTGATTATTAATGACTCAACGTAATGCTTCTTTGTGTGTGTGTGTGTGTGGGGGGGGTGTGCATGTGTGCGTCTACTCTTCTTTATAGTCCGCTCCCAGCTAGTTGAATGCCTTGTCATAGTATACAAAATTGTGAACAAAATAAATCGCACTCTACTTATTTTTGAGAGAAGTATTAGAAATGCATCACAAGCTGTCGCTCTTTAAAGGGAGACTTGGGTGAGCTTAACATTGGCACTTATATAATAGGCTTGCATGTAAAAATGACATCAGTACTAAAATCAACCACGGAGAGGTTAATCCTTTTGATATGTTGAAGTGGTCATTAGTAGGAATGTCCACATACATTTTGGTGCCAATTAATCGCCGTTTTTGGACGTTATAAGCAATGAAAGTACAATGAATTCCAATGGAGAGTTTCCAGTGACTACGACCGAACAAGGATAGAATGGTAGGGGGCGCGGCCATTTGCCTCATTAACAAGAGGCGTTATTCATGGAGTCACTTACTTCCTAATTTCTCCCAAATTTATTGATAAAATAGAAAATGACAACTCTTTTCATTTTCCCTATCAAAAAATATATAAAATGAACTTGTTAGTGAAAACATGGCCATCCTGGCCCAACCAACACTTTAATGGTATTCCTAACACTTGTTACTTTGCATTGCATTTCTGTCTATTAATACAGTCAACCCCCACATTTGTAAGAATAAGAATAAGAATGCCTTTATTGATCCCACAGTGGGGAAATTTTCATTGTTACAGTAGCAAAGATATAGGTCACACAGGGGCGGCGGCATAATGTGGCCATTAATGTATAACATTGACGGCAAACATTTAGAATCAAACCTATGTAGATATACGCAGTAACATCTGTATATACACATGTGTATACACACCAACCTACATCTACATAAAAAATATGAGGAACACTCATTTCGGCCTGTACATAGTACAGAGGAAAAAATACTCTAAGTGACAGTGCTGCAGTGCTGTAGTGAAATGTAAGGAACAGCATTGGATAAAAATAAAACTAGACTAACAGTAGTGGGGAATGTTGAGTATTGCACGGTATTACAGTAGTGGGGAATATTGGGTATTGCACGATACGAGCTCAGGTGCAGGACTGCACAATTGCACTAATGACCGCCAGTTTGTAGAGACTACACAATGTTCTTGTTAAAGAGTCTGACAGCAGCAGGCAAGAAGGAACGGCGGAATCTCTCCTTAGCACAGCGAGGGTGTAACAGTCTGTCACTGAAGGTGCTGTGGAGTGCTGTTAGGGTGCCCTGGAGGGGGTGGTCCGGGTTGCCCAGCATTGATGACAGCTTGGCCAACATCCTCCTGTCCCCCACCGAGTCCACAGAGTCCAGGGAGCAGCCCAGGACAGAGCCGGCCCTCTTGACCAGTTTGTCCAGCCGCTTCTTGTCCCGGGCCGAGACGCCGCCTGCCCAGGTGACCGCTCCCTGGAAGATGACCGATGCAACCACCGAGTCATAAAAGTTCCTGAGGAGTGTCCCCTGAACCCCAAAAGACCTCAGTCTCCTGAGTAGGAAGAGTCTGCTCTGACTCTTCCTATAGAGGGCGTCTGTGTTGTCGCACCAGTCCAGTTTATTGTTCAGATGAACACCCAGGTACTTGTAAGTTGAGACTCTCTCAACATCTGTTCCCCGGATGTTCACTGGTGGACACACACACACACAACCTCCTCCGTTTTTCATTGGAAAACATAAATTATATGCAGATTTTTGCTATTCGTGAGCCGGTCTGGTCCCTAAGCCCCCGTGAATAGCAAGGGTTGATTGTACATTATATTGTTAAACGGGCTACCATGAGATCACATTTGATTGAACAGACTTCTTGCCTCCCTTACCATATTGTATTATTTTTCCAGCTGACATACGGGAGCTGCAAGTGGAAATCAAGGTTGTGCAGGGCTATCTGGATGCATCCAATGATCAGATTCAGGTGGGCATGAAACTGAAAATTTGCACACTGATCCATCCAAGGTATCACTTAACAGATTCGTTTTCTTAGGATCTCCGCTTAAAGCTTAAAGAAGAAGCAACACAGCAAGACATGGTCCTTAACTCCCAGCTGCAGAACATGAGGTGAGTAAATGTGTAATAGTTCCCTAAAAAGGTGTCAGATTTCAATAAAAGAAAGATCACGGATATCTGTTGCATGTTCTGCAGACACCTCGAGCAGGAGCTGGAGCAATGCAGCACAAAGCTTGAAAGCACTGAAGTTGCTCTGAGGCAAAAAGAGGAGGATGTGCTGAAATATGAGCATGAGATGCAGGCCTCGAAGGAGGCTTTATCAGAAGCGGAGAGCAAGTTGAAGAGCCAAGAGTTGGAGCTTAAGGCTTCCCAAAAGTCAGTGAGTGACTTGGAGACACAAATGGAGTTCATCAACCAAGAAGTCCAGGACTCCCGAGCAACAGTTGGTCAGCAGCAGGCTGAACTTGGATTGCTACGGGATGTGCTCCAGAGGACAGAGAGGAAGATGGCTGAAGATGTGGCACATCTTGAAAAGAAGTGTCTGCTTTTGGCAGAGGAGAAAAGTATGTATGCTCACTAGGGATGGACCGATTATCGGCCGGGCCGACACGATGTTTGGCTTTTTGACGAATATCGGCATCTGCCTTTTTTAAAACTCTGCTGGCCGATAAAAATGAATTTAAAACTGTGGAAATAAAACCAAAGATATGTGAAAGTTTAACATTTCTGTCATTTTGAAATTTTGATCTACTGTAGAAAACTACATGGAGCTCTTCTTTACGTTTTCCTTTATCCTTTTTCAGACTTGCTGACAATCCTGGGTGCTCCCTGAACCTTTTGTTAGAATTTTATAATAGAGATGTATACTGTCAAAAACGTATTGTAATAATGATTTTTTTTAAAAAATCACCATTATGCTAACCTGAAACATTGTTCAATAAACATGCTTAAAGACATTACAACAAAGGTAAGAGTAAATTTTTCTTTAGATTTTGATGCCAATATTTTCCTTTTCACTGAAAATGAATATCGGCTCCAAATATCGGTTATCGGCCTCTTTGACTACTAATAATCGGTATCGGCCCTGAAAAAAAGCATATCGGACTATCTCTAATGCTCACCCACCGATATCAGTAAAAACAACCATAACAAAATTCATTAAAATGTTGCTTTTTTGTTGTTGTTGTTTTAGACAAAATTCAAGAGGAGGGCTCCAGGAGACTGGAGGAGTTGACCACAGAGCTCCAATTGCTGAAGGACACTAACCGAGATGAGAAAGGCACACAGAATCAGCTCCAGCATGAGCATACTTCTCTCACTGAGGACCTGGCCAAAGAAAGGGTCATTCACTCTATTTGCTTTCATGGAATTTCATGGAAGTGACAAAGGCATTTCGTGAAGCTCGTTCTTTTCCTGTTTTAACACCCTCAGGCTCTGGTAGACTGTCTGACTGTTCTGCTGGAGCAAGAGAGGCAGGAGTCAGAGGAGCGCCGGAGTAAGCTGAATGAGGAGCTGGAGGAGGTGCTGGGAGAGCTGGCTCTCATGGAGGAACAAACGCAAAGAAGAGGTGAAGCGAGCGAGCAGAGTCTGGAGGAAATTCATGCGTTGGAGAGACAACTGAGTGAAACCAAGGAACATTTTGAGCGGTGAGTTAAGAAACATACATTGGTACCTTGACTTAGAAGGGCACCAATTTAGGAGAACTCCGAGTTACAAGCTGCCGTTAGGTAGAGCTTTGATTTTTGAGAGGTTTGAGCCAAAATTTGAAGCATGAGTGAGCTTCATACTGTATATGCTGCCACCAGCAAATGCCACTACATCCGTCCAGCATCCCATAATAACAGTGTCCGACATCAACCCATTAAAGGGGGAAATCAACCCAAACACTTTTTTTTTTTGAAGAATATGTTCCCAGCAAGCCCAACTAGTTGAAACATGGCATTCTGATTAATATTGCTATTGTGGCGCAATATGAGTTAAGCATCAAAATCCGCCCCTTTTTAGCCATCTCACGGGGCGGCCATTTTGTCACTTCTGTCGACTGGAAATGACATCACAACTGCACACTCCTCAGTTAATGACCAATCACGGCTCAGCTTCATAAAACAGGTCAGCCGTGATTGGTCGTAATATATTTATGGAATATTCATTTTTTCCAAACCCCCAAAAGTTGAGGTTGAGGGGGGAGGATGGTTGAGAAAAAAACAAACAAATGATAAAAAAATATTAAAAAAATATTGGGGGGGAAAAATAGCAAATAGGAGAATCCGTGGGTGTCCAACCTACTGTGTATAGATTGATTTGTTTTTAAGGCGCTTGGAAGCAGCTGCGCAGCTACAAAGTTTATTTGGGAGCACACAGTATTATACCATGGTCTTGATGACTACTCAATTCTGACTTACTGAGAAAATGACTGTACCTCAGGGGTGCCCATTGTGTTGATTGTGAGCGATCAGTCAATTGCCAAGGAAATGCCGATCATCCCATGGCATGAACTAATTCACAAGTCCCCCCCAGTTTTATACTATTGACATACATATAAAGTAGCTGCCTGTCAACGCCAGTGAATGACTTGGAATAAAAAAATAAAATAAAATAAAGACGGCCTATCATCGTAGACATCAGCCTATCATCACCCGTTGGTTGATGTACAGGACAACCAGGCATACGTGCACCAGTTGAATGTGTCACTGAATTTAGGCATACAGCGGCGCTATCTGCTGCAAAACATTAAAACAGCTAAAGTAGTTCCAGTCAAACAATCATTACTTTGTTCCAAATTATGTTATACAAGCAAACGGCAACTTGACCGTCCAATCTTATGATAAGTAAATTTCGTCAATTTCACGCCACAATACAACAATTACTCAGTCACAAAGATAACTGAAAAACTTTACTTTAAAATTGACCACCTTTTAGTAACACAGTTTATAACAGATCAAAATAATCAGCAGTCTCAAAAGACTTAATAATGCAAAAAGTCAAATAAATAACATGCCACCTAAACATTGCTTGGTTCAGAATATAATCAAAGTAGAAAAAATATGCAGGCTTCACTTGAATAAACTATTCAATGAGTTCCTAAATTGAAACGACTCAGGAACTTGGTTTCGTGTGCATTTGTCAATCAATTTGTAATCTTTTTGTGAATTATAAAATGATATAGTGGGTCTGTTGCCCACAAGTGACCTACAATGCCTGTGGCAATAACGCCACTTATACTGCGCTGTGTCCGCCTTGACTTCATTCAATGCAGTGAGCCTCGTAAACTCACCATAGTCTCCCAATTGCTTGTTCTTCAAATGTCGGTTTAAGCTGGTTGTGTTGAAACGTTTGACGAGGTACATTTTCATGGCATATACAGTATTACAAGACGCAAACGCCACACACACAGCAGACAATGCTACGTTCACACCAACTGCGGTGGTCAGAATATTCGATCAAAGCCTTTTATTGCCGATCAAAACATCCGATCACCCGCAGCTCATGCTTCGCAGCCTTGTGTTGCGTCCCTCCCCTCTGCTCGCAGCGGAGGCGCGGCTGAGTTAGGGAGCCTTTCTGGCGGCGCGTTTCAATTGGAATCAATGTAGCTCGCGCGGGCGGGCGCGGTTGCGTGCAGGGCGGCGAGTGATCCTTCTGGACGGAGGGACGTCGTCGCGTATTAAACAAATCAACTTTTTTGCCATTTCGTCTCGCGGCAGCCAAGCTTGAGCTGCGGGTGATCAGATGTTTTGATCGGCAATAAAAGGCTTTGATCGAATATTTCAATCATGTCATTTTTCTCGAAAATTGGCCGATCATGATCGGTGCAGGATCGATCTGAGCATCCCTATTTAGTATAGCGTGAGAGTTTACTCATTTTTGTGTGTGCTAATATTTGGCTTAAAAAGTCAAAATGACATGCTCTCGATTATAAGGCATAATGTCAGTAAAGTACATTTTTCAACTCAACATGGGTTTAAATTCCTGGAATTCAGCCTATTTGATATTCGCCGCTGTAGACACCGCTGCTTCTAGCTGAGCAGCACATCTGTTACACAGGATGAATAACTTTAGCATCCCACAGGCTGGCCCATCTTTTCTCTCTCCTAATTGCCTTAATGAAGACAAATGCTCAGGAAATATTCTCAACATCATGTAGCTGTACACAGTCTGCAAAGCAAACTGATCAAGAACAGAATGGACATTTTCATCATTGATGACATTTTCTCTAAGTAACAATACATAATCTTAGTTATGGAACCATTGTGAACGTCTCCCATTACAATCTAACATATTTTTAGTTTGAAACAAACTGGACGATTAATCGAAAATGTAATCACGATTTCGATTTTGGCTTCTCAGCATCTTTAAAACATTGTAATCCAAGAAAACGATGATTGTGCAGAACGGCACTTTTCTTTTACAAGTTCCCGACCTTGTGAAAATACCCTGAATGCACCATGTTTGCGTAAGCAAGCGTGTAGCCAAGGTGATTCTGCCGTCCCTAAACGTCCTGATTGACCAAACTGACGTCGGAGGTCGTGAAGCGTCGTGGCGTCTGAATGCGCCGTCTGTTTGGCATAGTGGCCACCATCGTAGTGTGGTAACCCGTCTGTAAGCGTCTTGGGGGCGGTACGCATGGCGTCGCCAGTCGTGACATTGGCTGATTGGCTGTTGGCTAGCAAATCAGCGCTCGCAGTTCCAACGGGAAGTGACAAATGCGGAAAAACTGATTTTTTTTTTTTTAATTAAAACATTTTTTTTTTTGTTGAAATACAACTTACAATACAAAAAACAACAGCCAGGGGGACACAAACAAGGTAACCAAGATAACTACACTGTGTAAACATAACGAGCACATATATGCAGAGTCTTCTGTCCTTTTATATTTGTGGATTGTTCAATAGATTTAATAACGGAAAAACAGTGAGCACGCCTCCGCTTCCTTAATCTTCTTAGAAGTACATGAGCGAGGGTTGACAATGTAAGTATTTCACAATTCCGTGACAAGAACTTGATGGTTTAATTCGCGTGGGAGTTCATCGTGAGCGAAGAATAGAGCTGAATGCATTGTTTACGTTTTTATAATCCGCCCCCGGCCAACAGCTTTCCGGTTGGATTTTTCTAACCATGAGAAATGGTGACTACTGCCGTCGATGGTATGGAAGGGTATTACATTTTATGCATGCGCGGACGGTACTTTCATGGTCAGCGTCGCTGTCTGTCGTTGCGGTGTATTCCTCCAGCGTGATGTGCCGACAGATGGCCGGACGCCACAGGGGGTAAGCGTCTGTCAGTTGGCCAGCGTCTTATTGGTCTATCTAGGCACCCAGTGGGAGTTTACTGGAAAACTAAACACGCAACAAAAAGAATTACACAGCCCATTGTGCATTTTAAATACAAGACTTGCTTCTTTTTCAAAACATCGCTAGCACTAATGGAGGATCAAAGGCTAACAGAAAATGAGCTTGACTCTGCGAGCGATATTCCTTAAAATCAGGAAAATTGACACACAAAAGCCGTGGAAACACATGCACAAAAGTTAGGTAACACTCCTCAAAATCGCATTTTTTTCCAATCTATGAAAAGCGAGTTGTTACTCATACTATCCCAATGACATGTCTTTTCATAGAGGGTCTGAACAAGTTCTGGTACTGAATGAGTTAATACGGTTCAATAGAGTTTGCAACTTTCTGCTGTTTTCATTCTAAGTGTGCTCTTTCCAAAAATAAAAGTGGAAATGTAAAACTAGACTCACAAGAACGTCTCTGTAAAACTATCTTTGTATTCAAACCTACTGGTACTTAGTTGCTTCTTAGATGAGCGGTGTGGATCATGGCTGCACATCTTGAATATCTTGAGTCTCTCTTTGGTGCATACCGCCACCTGCTGTACATATAGAGTCAATGCAATCTGGGTCGTCTCTTCAGCAAAACGTCAATTGACGTCTGTCAATAATGGACTATGAGGTCCGTTTGGACTTGACCAGGTTAGTTATAATTACATAGACGGACGAAAATCCACTTCTGTCTATACTCAGTATGTCTTTTTGTTTTGTTTTTGTAAGTTTCCCGTCTAACGTCAGCAAAACGGCATCCGTCATAGACGGATAGACGACCGGTCAGACGGAATGCTAATTTCTGTGAAATACAATTCTGAGGTCCCAGGTTAGCCCAATAAGTCCCAAGACTTGTGGAAATAACATAAGGTAAAATAAATATGGTAACAAGATAAGGGTAATGCTTCAGTGTGTGAAAAGGTGCAAGGTAACAAAAGTGTGGATGTAGCACAATGAAAACGGAAGAGGCTTGAATCTCACATATTTACATGGTCATTTTGTACTTGACAAAAACAATAATGCTCAACGTGCAAGGATGAATCGGCATGAGGCTATGATGATCATTTTTAGTAGTTGAGTGTTAGTTGAATAAATACTACGTTTTGTAATTAATGGATTGTTTAAATAATCGTGATTTCAATCTCGATCAAAATAATCATGATGATTTTCTTCCCATTATCGTCAGTCTATTGATAATGAAAAAAAAAAAATTTTAAATGGAATAAAGGTCTAATGAAAAAAAAACTATCCGGAGGAAAAATACTATTCAAAATATCTGGTAGAGTAAAATTGTTTTTCAAGGACTTTATAGTGTTTTTGTGTACACTGTAATATAGTGTAATGTGCAATGTTGTTTATATACATGTTCCTCTTGCAGTGCAATAAATTGTTTTTCTATTTGTGGAAGATGCTAACCCAAAGCAGTATGATTGATACAGTTACATTAAATTTCATTCATTGTTCATACAATGTAAGTGTAGTGAACATAATACTCTCTTGTTGTGCATGTGTTACAGTTGACCAACCGTTTTAGAACTACTCTAGCTTTTTATTCTTTGCCATGGGACATTCGATTGTTTTACTTGACTTCAGTCCCTGATGCTGGGTGTCGGAGCTGGCTAGCAGAGTTAGCACATCAAAGACAGGGAACTTCTTTACTTCTACACTATATATCCATCCGGACGTGTTTAATCGTGTTAGTTTGCACGATATAATCTTATTGCAAAAGTTGCACCGAGGCAGCTGGTCATTTATTTTAACAAAGTTAAGCCACACTTGCGCTTGGCGTGCGTACGCAACCTCCTAAATCACGCAGAGTGCCTTGCAGTTCAGGGTTGGGGTTTTTGTCCCGATGTTTGTTCCTATCATATATTCTGACCAGTGTATTTTCTATTGATATTGTTCACCTTTATCACGATTAGGGATAGACCGATGTTTGTTTTTTTCCATGGCCGATACCTATTATTAGTCGTCAAAGCGGCCAATAACCGATATTTGGAGCCGATATATATTTTCAGCAAAAAGGAAAATATTGGTGTAAAAAATAAATGAATAAAACTCACCTTTGTTGAAACATGTTTATTGAACAAAAAATAAAATTATAACAAAAGGGTCATCAACATTTTTTCAAAAGTTAAATAAAAACTTAAACAATAGCTCCATATAGTCTACAGTAAATAAAGTCCTCCAAAAAAGACAGAAATGTTACAATTTCATTTATCTTTGTTTTGATTTGAAAAGTGCAGAGTGTTCTCAGGGTCAGAAGAATCTCTCTTAAAGTTAACTAAAAATTTAAATAAATAGTCCCTTGAAGTTCACACAGTTTTAAATCGATTTATTATTGGCCATCAGATTTTTTAAAAAATGCAGATATTCATCAAAGCACTGAATATTGGAGCCGATAATTGGCTCGGCCAATAATCGGTCCATCCCTAATCATGATACATATTTCATATTGATATTGATTTATCACCAAGCCCTGAATTTTTGTGCTCAAACAAATTGGCTAGTTGTTTGTTTATAGGGCACCCATTGAAATGTTTAATTCGGATTTGTAAACCCATAACAGGTTTCGAGTATAGCACACAAGATGACCTTTTTTTATTTCTTCAGTAAGTTTTCACAAATATTTAACATTTTATTAAGAGTATTACAGAATTTTCCAAATCAGAAAAGTTTTTTTTTTCCCACAGAAATAAAACAATAAGGCTAAACAGGTTGAAATACTTGAGTAATTGTAGCCTATCCTTTGAGCAGTGACCTGTCATTGTTGAAAGAGGAGCATTCGACCGCCAGGAGAGAACTACAAGAGGCGCACGCAAGCACATTGACGAGAATGGGAGAGATGTCTATAGAGCTGGAATGGTGAGTTGTCAAATGTTCTGTTGTGTGTTACATTGCAATGTTCGAAGAGGTTAAGATTCTGTTGTCCGGCGAAGCACCAAAGAGGCTCTGAGGACTGCAGACGAGAGCAATAAAAAACTGAGAGAAGAGATGGACAGAGTGACCCAGCAGGTGAAAGAGGAGATGGACAAAGTGATTCAACAAAAAGAGGAGGAGCACCAAATAAAAGAGAAGAATTCCAGGTTTGTCTCGCAAATGCATTAGTTTAAAAAAAAAAAAAAAAGTACCTTTTCCTTGTTTTCATTTTTTTTTTTTTGTCTTATGATTCAGAGATTTGCAGGAGGTGCAAGCTCGCCTCGCTCAAAAAGTTGAGGAGATGCAGGCCTTGGAGGCCAGCCAAGCAAAAGACAAGGAAGAAGCATTGAGGCAAGTTGAAGAGCAAAAAGGGCAGGAACTTGCCGAGCTTCACGATCGGGAACAAACGGCCAAGAAACGGCTTGGGGAAGTCCGCCAGGAAAATGTCAACTTGAAGAAACAACTGTTAGAAGAAAAAGAGGAGAAAATGAAACACCAAGCAGAGCTTGAGGCGAAAAGGGCATTACTGGAGGCCGAAACTAAAGACCACCAACAGCTCAGGTCAGAGGTTCTCCGACTGCAGGCTGAGCTCAATAGAGTAGGTGAGGAAAGGAGTCGACTCATGTCTCAAGTTGAACTCTCCGACCAATCATTAACGATGGCAGATACACAGAAGAGGCAGCTTCAGGATCGCTTGGATGAAATTCAGCAAGAGTGTGTGAACCTTCAGGCGCAAACAGCCCTCACAGAGGAGAAGGCGGAGGGTCTGCTGTGCAAAATGGAAGACCAACAACAAGAGCGGCAAGCTCTGCTGCAGCAGGTCAAGGCGCTGAGTCAGGAGAAGGTCACGCTGCAGTGGGAGATGGATGAACAGCGACAGAAACTCCAAAAAGAAATCATTGAAGCACAGGAAAAGAGGTGAGCACATTTTCAATGAATGCATGAATTTATTTACATCTTGTCAAAAAAAATTTTTTTTTCTTTCGAAGCTCTTCAAGTTCCGAGACTGAAGATTGGAGGTCACAGTATGAGGAGCTGTTTGCTAAGGTTAAACCCTTCCAGGTCAGTCTCTTCCAAACCAAATGTACTGTAGCTGGCAGGAGGGAGTTTAGCACTTAAATGCCTACCGATTTATGCAAACATCCTCTAGTGTTATTGTTCTAATGTGTACAGTAGACGGCTAGTCACATTGATAATAACAACACAGTGGCGCATTTGGTTGATTAAAAAGATGGGAATACACTCCCAAAGAAATAGACCTATGATATCATTAATGCCCTTTAAATATTTGTATTTTGTGGCACCGCCAGGAGCAATTGAATTACTTTGCTGCTGAGCGAAATGCACTCCTCAACGAAAATGGAGCAAACCAGGAGGAGATTAACAAGCTGGCGGATGCTTATGCTCGACTGCTGGGTCACCAGAACCAGAAGCAGAAGATTAAACATGTCATGAAGCTAAAAGATGAGAATTTTAACCTGAAACAGGTAATGCAACACTATTCCAACACACTACCTCGACTGCGGTTGGTTGATTTTCCAGTCAGGTCTCACTACTGCGAACATTAATAATAGCTATTTCGATTGTGCTTTTCAAAAGGAGTTCCACAATGAAACGGCAGTCACAATAATCGAACAGTATTTAAAACATGTATGCGTCCATCAACAAAATGGCAAAAAAGAACAATTAAAAATGTACTTTCAGCTTCTAAGAGAACTCTAAAAGGACATTGATCTAACCTAAGAAAATAATTAAGGCCGTATGCATTTATCGGGCACAGTTCCACCGCCGAGCATCAACCGCTCTATCAAAGGGCCAAGATTTGAGGCAGCTATATGGCTCAAGGCCAATTCCTACTTTCCGTAGCTGCACGGTTGGTCAGGGTGATAGAAAATATTGCCACCTGGCCCTGTGCGCGAGGATCTGCATGGATCTCCCTGCGTTGGACAGTGTCAAGTTCAGTTTTATAGTTTTAATCGACCGCACGGACTGAACACAGGGCCCTATTTTCGTCTCCTGACCAAGTCCAGCGCAAAGCACAGTCCAAGTGTGTGCATGGGGGGAGTTTTCTTTCTTTTGCTATTTTGCTTGAGTAGCACAGTTGGAAGAGGGTGTTTGCGCCGTCGAGGGAGGGATCACAACCAACTCCCGGCCAATCGAAGTGGCTCCCCTCATTTTCCTTTAAGATCAGGGCGGTCACAGTGCTTGACGTTGCAAAAGCAAAAAAATGACTCAAGAGATTGCCATGTGCAAAGTGTGTTTATTCCGGTAAACTGCAAGCCGACACTTTGCGGATATTCTAGTCGGCCGCACATATGACGTGGGCAATTGGAGACCACCTTGTCATGCGTGCCCCCCAATAGTAGCTCGGCGCCGTCAGGGTTATCAAATCCACCAAAATCACATTACCCCAACTGTGCCACCACATAGATCTTCAAATCAATTCATGTACGCTGTTGTAACCAGGGAAGGGCAAGAAGAACTGCTGTGATGTGATCGTACGAGTATCTTCTACAGTCTACCGGCAGCATTTTAAATGCAGTCAACGCTGATAGTACGGTGTACAGTGCGTACAGTGCAATGCAGTAATCTAACCTAGACGAAATAAAAAGCATTAATGACATTTTTGAGAAGGCATATAACAATAAACGTCACGATACGGTATTAGCGCGGTATGAACCTTACAATGTGAATAAAGCTCATGATACAGTGTAAAAACTCACAATATTTAAGAAAAATAATCATCTTATGATACTGCTATTCAGCAGTCAATTTTTTGGTGGTTTGCATGGAGCTGGCAAGCCAACCAAGGGACAAGCGACGAAAGACCATTCCACTGCGGCGTATTAGTTTGTGAGATGTGCGGGAGTGTCTTTCAAGTAGAGCAGAGGTGGTCGGACAGCACTGCAAATGATAGCGTTTGAATTGGTACATTTTGATTTTGCTACCCCTGTAGCAATGTGGTAATGATATAAAAAACTTTCATTTCATTTCCAGGTGATCATTTATTCAATCAAGAAAAAGAATTATTGATAATAACCAGTATTTAAGGAACATTGATTGGCCAAATTCTGTTGATTTTATCGGGTGGATTTCTTGTTTCTTAAAGCAACTGATGCAAACATTTATTGCACTACTGGGCTGCAACCAAAGACGCTGCTGATTCAGTCAAAATTGGTTGAAGGCCATGATTATCACCTGTAGCAAGTTGAGCCACATCAATGCACGCATCTCTTCTTTGGCACAACTCATCCAGGATACTACAAATATACTCAATGCAGCTGGCGCCAAAACAGAAGTGCCGGGACAGAAATTTCAATTGTTCTTCATCAAGCAACACCTAAAAAAAAATAGTTAGCTCTTAATGGACCACCATCACGACCACCATTCAGTTGCGTATTAGGCCAGTCCCAAGTGCTCCTTAAAAACAAAGCAGCGGCTTTATTCCTCAATAGAATATCGGTCGCTGTCCCGTGAAAAACACTTTTGCCATTTTTTTTTTAATTTTCTTATTTTTACGTGAATGGTGTTTCCCCGTTACAGACATCGCATTAACGTGACGATTAAAAATTTCCCAAAATTGGATATACATGTTTGTCACAGGACAATGACGATTAATATTGTTGTAAGCTTTGAAGAGTCACTGACCTATCCAATGTATAGAAGTAATAAATTAATTGATTAGTAATGAAATAACGAGATACCCGTTTGAAGACAGAGTCTAACTAGCTGGTGTTTGTACAATGACTTCCCCATCCCTTGGGTTTTTTTCTTGCTCTCGCTATGGCTCTGTGTTCGTGTGTTTTTGTAGGAGGTGCTGAAGCTTCGCTCCCAGTTGAGCCGTCAGAAGAGTGATCTGAATCACCTTAAATCAAAGCTCCCGGGTGAATCTCGCCGCAGGTTTGAACCCAGTAAAGCCTTCCAACACGATAAGGAGAACAGGCAAACTGAGACTGCAGCACCTCTGAAAGAAGGTTCTTGTCTTCTACTACTTTCACAAAGATTAAATATAAAATGGGAAGCAGATGAATGATTATTGATTTTTTTTTTTTTCCTTCTGAATTTTTCTCTTGTAGAAAATCACACAACAAAGAGATTCAACTAGACAAGAACAGCAATGATTGAGCTTCTTGAGTGTGTGTATGCCTGATTTTTAAAATCTTTTTTCCCAGGTATGAATCTTAAATGTTTTAACAACATTCCAGTTGTGTGTAAAGGTGAGGTTAGATGACTTGTGTTTCTTAAAATGAAATGTTCAAAAACTTGTCTATGAGAAATGATTAACAAAGTGTTCCTTTCATAAGAAGCAAAAGTCTAATGAGCCTTTTAAAAAAGGTATTTTTATTCATGTAGGTAAGCTGCGACGGTTTAGTGTATGGTATTGGAGTGCACATATTTCTTCTATCTTGTAAATAAAGACATTTTTCAACTCTTTCAAATGTGGTTTGGATTGAATTCATTTGACTTGTTCAAAAAAAACCTATTGGCCATGTCTGTGTCTGGCCAGCAGAGGGCACTGTAGTATTGCAGTCATAGGCTGAAATGATGCTAGAAACCCATCTTTCTGGAACATACTGCCATTTCCGAAGAAAGTCACATCTTTGCAGAGAGGAGCCTTGGGTTAGGGGTCATGAAGCTTTATTTCCTGTCGTTCAAACACAGCCAGTACATCACCTAACATGGACTTGAGGACCTTTTTTTCACAGGTGGTTCTGTATGCGGAGTTAGCAGGTCAGTCGCAGTAGCCTTCCAGGTGGTAAATGCTGCATGGCTTATGACAGCATTGCTCCACGATGCCTCTCTTCACCTTGGACTCATCGCCTCCAGGAAATTTCCTCCACAGCCGCTGTTCTTGCCTGGCCTTTTTAGACAGGGACCCTGAGAGATAAAAAAGAGTTTCCAAAACCGAGTTAAGTCCATCTGCTGTGCGCACCTCAAATTTCTCATATGTGCATTTGGACTCATCACACGTTAATGGAGCCTTAATGGCTTGGCTAGGTAATCTGATCACTTCAATCCATTTAGTCTTGTTAGGAACCTCTTTGGAGGTGTGGGGTGGGGGCTATAGTAGAGACTCCAATAGATTCTATCAAAGCTGTCACCTCTAAACTTATAACATCACCGTATTGTTTGAGGTCCAAGCACCCGTTTGTTTTGCGAATAAGTTAATGAGTATCTTCACTGCCTTGAATTGAGGCGTGAAGTGAAGGCTTTGCTCACTAATGATGATCTGGGGGCGGGGGGATGCATGCTTTTAATGCAGTGTGTTGTCTCTTCGTTTGGCTTGAATTGAATATATGTTCACGCTCGACTGCAGGGCTTCCGCACACAATCCCAGCCAATACAACTATTAACGCCTGTCATCATCTCTTCAACTTCTCTATTAATATTTGGAAATACTATCTGCTCCTTAACTCAAGGCTCCTGAAGGACAATGTTAAAGTGTGGGGGCGGGGGGGTTATTCCGAAAGTTACGTCAGAATCGCAAACGGAAGCCCGTTTAAAATTTGAGGCAGACCGGGTACTATTTTTTTCCCCCCCAGAAAAAAAGGAGAATGACAGACGATGGAAGGGTACCCTTGCTGCTGTCGAATGACGGACCCTCAATTTGTAGTAAAATGCCCAGCTCTGGTAAATAAATTTTAGGAATGGCATACAGATAATGATGAGTCTTTGATTTGGTTATCCCCGTTGTCTCACGCATCTTTCAGTTTGGCCACAAAGATGTTTTTCTATTGACTCTGGTTAAGTTAGCAAATCTTACTTTTCTTTTTTCCTGCACTGCAGTTATTTTAAACTTTTAGCGGTTTCCAGTTATTAGCTGCTAATACTAGAAATAGCTAGGAGCCAGCCAATACGCAGTTAAGCTGTCCAATTTGCCACTAGTGCACTCCGTACACCACAAGTGGCAAAACACTTTAGGAAAATGCTTTTTTTTTCTTCAAGTTGGAGGCATATCTTGACGGCAAACTGCACACTGTAATGGTAGAAATCGGCCAAGTTTACAACTTTAGGGTTGTAGGAATCTCTCATACCCACCAGATGCCAAAGGCAACAATGCACACTTATTGTCAAGACTTCCACAAAAGGATGACTTTGCATGGCCTTACTGAGCAAGTGTTCCAGCTCTCTCTTGTGAAGTCGTTTGGGATTGTGGAAAAAGCCCCTCTCTCCACATACAAAGTACAGGGCGTCCACAAGGTGAAAGCCACAGAGGTGCTGGGCAGGTACAGGCCCAACCCATGGCACTGGGAGCACCAGCAGAAACAGGATGGACAACACCCATGATGCCTTGGCCATAGAATGGAGACCTGATGAAGAAAACACTATTTAGGAGGAATTCTGCATAATTATGGTCTTTATTCGATAACCCATGTGTTTCCACTTGACTGGCCACCTACATAATGTTAGCCCATTGTTTGCGCTAGCACATGTTTTGGAGGTTTGTGGCGCCACGAAAACTACGATTTGTGTGTGTGTTTTACTTAGGTCGGCATGTCTACTACTGCGACTTGTCTTCGCGCCAGTGATACACAGAGTTCACTGCTGAGAGTGCAAGTTTTAAATTTCACTTTTGTTTTTGGAGAAATCCACATATTACTGACAGTGTGTGCTGTAGGAGCCTATATTGTTTAAAATAAAAATGGTGTGTTTGCTGCCAGAAGTAATACGGACAGTGAAATTAGGCAGTTTAAAGATCAGTAGACCCCAAAAATGGCATTAATTCTCCCTCCAGTTTAGCACAAAACACATGCTTGATTTTCTAGCAGACTAAAACTGTCATAGTTTCCAATTTGAAAGAGCATTAGGAGACAAGTACAGGAATTTTGAAGAACAACAAAAATAAATGCACTGAAATCTTATCAAGCTGCAGGTAGCATTCTTGGAATGACATTCATTTTCATTTTGAGTGGCATGGATTTTGGTAAACATCAGATAGCCATTCTCAGATGCAGAAATATTAAAAGAAGGCATGACTGAAGTGATGGACATGATGTTTGGAGGCAAACAAAAATAGGAAATGACAGATACAATTAAGCAAATCCCCCTCTGTTTTATTCAAGTTCAAGTGGTGCCTTGTGATATGAGTTTTATTTGTTCTGTGACCACGTAAAACCGAAAACACTCTGAGTATCTCCAATCATCCTTGCTGATTGAAATGAATAGAAAAGCCAGTCATCCACTGCAGCCTCCCGCCAAAACAACAATTTTTGTGTTTATTTTTTGAAAAGGTAAAATAGCACTCAATAATACTGTACTTTATAAAAACCTAGAGTAATATTGTAACTAAATAGAATGTAAAACCTTAGTTGAAATTACATTCCATGCTGTCATAGGCTAAAATTGCCACACCAAGATCCCTGCAACATTCTAAATTATTAACAGGGTGGTTCTTCATTTTGCGCCTTTATCAAGACATTCTGCTGTGACCTAAACGGTCTAGTAATATGCCTTATATTTTTTCAGAGTAAAAATTCCAACTAAAATGTGTTCTAGTCTTCAAACTGTGGGTTTCCTTTGATCTTCTCATTCTTTTTCAGAAACAAATACAGGGATAAGAGGGCTTATGTCAAACCATCCAGAAAAATAAGTTCGCCTCCATCTGACTGGATCACTGTGTTGCTCTGTTAAAAGCATTTTGAGCCACAACGCTGCTGCCAGGTCTGAACAGGTTTGCTAAATTAAAGACAAAAAAAAAAAAAAAGAAGAAAAGCACCGCATAGAACTTCATTTCCAATTGTTTGCTACCTCGGGCCTCTCAGGTCCACACTGGAAATGTTTACTGAACACTGAGTGTGTCCAACATGCTTAACATTCCTCCTATCCTGGTATGAACCTTGCAGACAGGTCGACCGGTTCAGGATTAATGGCTCTTATCAGAGTTGGACTAAACATAGTGAAGCTGCTCTCTATATGGATAAAGGTCAGGAGACATGAGACAATGGAGAGCACATTCCAATCCAAGCCACATTTGGACCACTGTCCTTTATCTTGCTTTTATTGCGGTCTTTTAATTTGACTGATTGACATAATGGCATATACAGTTTCACTTTCACTCTGTGTTCACCTGTATATACATTACAAAGTCATTCTTGGAACACACCGAGACAAACATACCGTACGTTTAATGACAAAAGACTGAATAAGTTGATTGAATTTTAAAAATAACAAATGTATGTGTTTATGAAACAAGATTAAGAAATTGCATGATCAACATAAAGATAGAAGTGTTCATAAGAGACAATGCGTGCTATTTACGGGAAAAATGAAAACTACATTAGTAGCTAAAAGGAAAAATGCTAAAATCATTATTGTTTAGTTGTAGCTAAGTACAGAGACAGTTCCGGGATTTTCTTTCCCTCCCGGGGCTAAACGGGGGCTTGACTGATATATAGGGGGGGCTAAGAAAATAGTTTGTAAATATATTATACAATATCAATTAAAATGCTGGAGGGGTTTAACTGGGCTACACAGCTTTATGACGGGGAGATAGCCCGCCCTATCCCTGTGTTGCCCATCCCTGGGTAAGTAAATGTTTGCTTCGTTTCTGACAGACATTCAATTCATCTTGGTCTGCTGTAATAATCAATGACTGAATTGAACTATTGACAAAGTGTCTTTTTTTTCCCCTCCAATTGTTCTCAACTCAATTCTTGCAGAAGCCATACTCCATGAAGCAAAACTCCCGTGTTCCAGTATGGTAATTGTAGATTCTGTCAGTGTATCCTCAAGGTCAACCCCCTACCTTAGTGCTTTGCTGATCTTTCCGTTGGTGCAGGATTGTTATTAGTGTCATTAATTAAATCACATTTGTGATTATTACTCCTGGTTTGAAGTTCAGCTTCTGTTTCAAGGTGAAAACATATTTAGCAGCCATTTGGAAACTACACAGAGCCTTTGTGGAGGTCTTATAATGCCCTGCAGATTATTGGCTTGAAAATGAATCATTTTAACAGTTATCTTGAACAATGCACCAGCGCCAGGCATTACGAAATTGGCAATGAGCTCTATCTGGCCCGCCGCTCCTCCATCCGTGCTGGCTGAGTGCCAGGCTCTTGGCACAGTGGAGCGGCTGAATAATACATTTGCCTGTGTTGCTCATTACTTTCATCCTGATTATTATACATGTACATTTTCAAAGTTGAGATCTTGAGGGAATACAGAGAAACACGCTTACCTTTGTCTGAGGCCTCAGTGCAGTGGAGCAGCTGGTGGTTGCAGATGAAAGGGGGGCAGACCTATTGGGTTACACAGGTACAGAGAACATCTCCACTTGGCTACATTTCCAAGACAGATACAGTACCTCCTCACTTGCACCTGTCATTTGTCAGCTTCGGTGTGACACTCTGGTCCACTTATTAACACCGTGACCTGTAGGTATGCTGATCTGTTCTTGAGTAGCACTAAGTCATTTACTCTGTATGGCCATAGAGCAGATTTCAGATAAAGTTGAAAGAGTGAGACAGCCTGAATGACAGAGGTCCCTGGGTGACGGACAAACACCATATGTCACGTTCTGATCACGTTAGGTAATAGATTAAAGGATTTCCTGGCTGGGTAGTGACCACTAGTGGTAAAGATAGAGTGCGGTTGTGCATAAAGAAAACACCAGGTTCAGCACCTAACAGGTAATTATGTAAGCAGCAGCTTAATTCTTCCCCTTTGGCACACTTACCTACTTACCTGTTAAAAATGTAGTTAGTATGGTAATCCAAGTAACATAATATTAAAGAAAAGTACAGTAACTTGATTACATTTAATTGCTTTAGGGATGACTCCAATTCCAAATGTACCAGTACTAAGGAAGACAAAATAAATTCTATATTATTACAGTATATATTTGTCTGGTCTTTTAGGTCAGTGGAATACTTCATAATATTCTTGGTTTTGGAATGAGGGAGGAAGACAGCGCACCCTGAATTCTGAGCCAAAACTTCAGAACTGTTAGGCAGAAATGCTAAATATTTGTTTGATGTGCTATGGATGGATGGATGGATAGATAGATAGATAGATAGATAGATAGATAGATAGATAGATAGATAGATAGATTGCAGGTCACTTCAAGCATGCTTAGTTGTATGAGGTAAGCTATTTTCAAAATGTACTACATAACGTCTAATGGTGAATTTCATATTTAAAAAAAAATCTAGACTATTGGTCAGTCTGCACGTGTGGTGTCATTTTTACACATTATTGACCGATCTAAAGTGTTAGAAATGGTCTCTTTCACAATGCAATGCTGATGGTTGAACAAACTTGCCATTTTTGGGGTCTCCTGAAAAGGGACTATTTTGGAGGTACAAGGTTTTGGCCTGACAACAGCAAAATATGCATGCATATACACACACACACACACATAAGGGCACCACAGTGGTTGACTGATTAGCACATCCGCCTCACAGTGCAGAGGTCATGGGTTTGAATCCGGCCCCGGCTTTCCTGTGTGGAGTTTGCATATTCTCCCCGTGCCTGTGTGGATTTTTTCCGGGAACTCCAGTTTCCAAAAACATCCATGGTAGGTTAATGGAACACTCTGAATTGTCCCTAGGTGTGATTGTGAGAGTGCATGGTTGTTTCTCTATGTGTGCTCCGCGATTGGCTGGCAACCAGTTCGGGGTGTACCCCACCTACTACCCAAAGATGTCCGGGATAGTCTCCAGCACGTCCGCGACCCTTGTGACGATAAGCGGCTCGGAAAATGCTCATTTTCAACACTGCTTATACTGTACAGGGTCGCGGGGGTGCTGGAGTCTATCCTAGCTGACTTTGGGCAAAAGGCGGATAACACCTTGAACTGGTCGCCAGCCAGTCACACACACCGTCATTGAGCGGGAACCGATCCCACGCTCCCTGCATACATTTCAGGCAAGTGTACCACTATAGCATCACCTCATCAGAGGTGGACTGAGTGCTCTGTAGTCTGACGAGTCCACATTTCCAAATAGTTCAACGTGCCCTCCGGGCCAAAGAGGAAATGGAACATCCGGACCGTCAACAGCATCAAGTTCAAAAGCCAGCCTCTGTGATGATATGGCGGTGGGTGTTAGGTAGTGCCCATGGCATGCTTAACGTGCACATCTGTGAAGGCACCGTTAATGCTGCCTTACGGGTTTGGGAGCAACATATGCTGCCATAACAAGAAAAATCCTTTTCAGGGACTTCCCTGCTTATTTCACCACGACAACGCCAAGCCACATTCTGCATGTGTGCATGCATATGAGCACGCGTCGTCAGTTCCCAAATGCTTATCGCGTGTAGTTAGAATGAAAGGTGATGTAACACAGTGGTAAACATGACCCTGTTGCAGATTTTTGGGAAAATGTTGCAGGCATTAGATTCTAAAGGCGTGAATAATTGTTGAACTTTTTTCTTTTTTTTTTAATCCGTTGGACCATAAATATCTTGTCTTTGTAGTGTATTAAAGTACAGTTTAGTGTATTTCTTGAGTTTTACACAATGTCCCAACTTCATTGAAATTGGTGTTTGTACATTACCTGGTAGGCTTAGGGTGAGAGACCACAATGCTAAGCGTTGTTAGATGTTGCTGTTCCTGGTTTCTTTAAACAAGAAACAAACACGTGGGACCAAAGATACAGCGTCCGAACCGCATGTTACTGAATGATTGCAGGTCATCTATTCAATAAGGCAGCTGTTTTGTAGCACGTGTGCCATTTGTGAATCAGATTGCACCATTAAAAACTTATTGCGAAATGTTAGGGAATCGGAAGAGGTGTTTGCCAGCACGCTTGCCGTACTTACTATAATCACGTTTGGCTGTTTATCAATACCACTTTAATGTGTCATTTTGTGTAGCCAGTGTAGACAGCAATGAATTTGGCACTTAAGTATATAATGTGTGGGAAATTAATGACATTCTGGATGCTAGCACCACTAGCTTAAGATAGGTCAGTTTGTAACAGTTATAAATGAGGTGTTGTGAAAATGTCAGAGACTGCCTTTTGTTGCTCAATCAGCCCGCATTGACACAATTATCCAATTGTTTCCACGGGTCACATGTAATGGACTCTGTACACACAGCACTTTCACTGATAGTGGCATGTCATTTTTCTGCAGGTATATAAAAGCACAGCGACCACATCACAGATGAGAAAACTTGAAAGCCAATTGACGCTGAATATAGCATCACACTGCAGTGTTGGCTGGATAAACTATCTGCTCACCACTGAGAATGAAAACAATCCATGTCATTTTGACCTTTGAAAAGTACTGCCGCTCTATGGGATATACAACACGCACGACTCATAGTCACACATTTGGTGACAGAGGCTATTTTTCAGTCTGAAGTCAATCTAGTAGCTTCGCTTGTAAGATATTGACAGCGGAAACTGTTATGCCATCTTACATTTCCACTAGAAATGCCTGGTATGTTACCGTGCAAAAGGTCCATTGCATAACAAATGGATGTGGCCAGGAGTTTGACGCGCAAGAGAATGCCAAGGAATCAGAAATATACATTGTAATATATTTTTAGTGATCCTTGTGTGTCTACAGGAGATTTTATGGGCTTCCAATGGAAATCAGAGGCAATATACAGAAGAGGTCTCTTTGCAGCCATGATAGTTTTCACTGGAAAGCCTTTCTTAAAGATTGCCTGTGTTTACAAAAGTTTTTTTTGTTTTCTTTTGTTCATTCAACCAAAAAGAGCAAACTCACCCAAGCATGAGTGGGCCTTTTTTTGTCCACTGAGGCAAAAGCCATGGCAAAATAGGAAAGGGACTCCTCCAGACTGTTTCCACAAGTTTGGAAGCATAACATCTTTCATAATGTCTATGCAAGGCCAGGTCAATCTCAAGAGGAAAGCCATACCATTTATGTTCTTCAAGCAAACCTTTAGCTAGCACCGGTTATACCTTATAGAGGTGGTGTTATTCACAAGTCTGCCTCAATTTAGTCCACAAAGCGGTTGGTAGCGCTGCCTTTAACCAGAGCTGGGCATTTTACTAAAAATTGAGCGCCCGTTATTCATCATAAAATGTGCATTATCTCTGATACAGTATATACTAGGGTTGCCAACCGTCCCTTGAAAAACGGAATCGCCTCGTATTTAGGTATGTCAGCACGCGTCCCTGTACTGAGTTGTAAAGGGACTTTGTCCCATAATATCGTCAGGGAAAAAAAAAAATCTGTCAAATGTCGTTTGCATTAATGAACAACAGTTCCCTCTATATGACACTTTACGGTAACATTCGTGCATATCAGGATACAGAATCCGCTTATCTTATTGGTCGAGGTAATGACGCTTGCCTAAGTCTATAGCAGAAGTCATCAAAGCAGCATGACAAATTTGTTGTCCACCAGGCAACGCCACAGATGGACATGGTACGTAAGGATTTTTTTTTTTTCAACCTTCCGATCAAGGTTAATATGGGCATGTGCAACGAATGTCAGCTTTTTATGGACAAACAACATATACAGTACCAGTAATAATTTTGGGTTAGAATAAGTACAATTGATTGACAAGTACGTTAAATAGATTAAAGACACATAAACATAATAAAGCAGCTACTTTCTTTACTTACAGAGTGCCTTTCTGAGAATGGGCCAGATTTAGACGAGAGGTCATGCATAATATAATTTTATATCAAAGGATGACTCAGTCGTCGAGTACACTCCTGGGAACAATCGCTTCTATCCATCTTTTAATTTGAGCATTTCTACCTGGTGTGGTAGTAACATGCTCTATAAAAGAAAAGCTGCATTTGAATTTCAATAGATAAGATGCCAGCCATTAAAAAGTGGATAAAATCAATGATTAATTGCCAATGGAATATCATTATTCTATGTTCTCATTAATTTGAGATACATATCCTAGTGTGTGAGACCCCAAATCAGATGTTGTTCTTGCTACGCTGTATTAACTACAAAGGGGTTCTTTCAAATTAAAGACAGTCTGTATACAGGCACTTTTATTTTATTTAGAAAACTGAAGCACAGCTGCTACTTGAACCTCCTTGGGTACATTCTTGAGACATCTGGGAAACAACACCAAACCGAAAATTTCCAGACTGCACTCATGATGAAAGCCTACTTTTTGTAGAGTAATTAAAAAAGTTAAATCTGTTAGACCCCATGGGAAACTGCGCTAAGAAAGCATTTGAATTTTTTTTTTGATTGCATTTCAGCATGTGTGTTGAAGTGAACAACATCTATCCATTCATATTCTCTGTACTGCTTATCCTTACAAGGGTCGCAGCTGTGCTGGAGCCTATCCTAGCCGACTTTGGATGAGATGCAGCGTAAACCTGAACTGGTCACCACACAATCACAGGGCGCATGTATGAACAACCGGACACACTTATGTTCACACCTATGGACAATTTTGAGTGTTCAATTAACCTACTGTGCATGTTTTTAGAATGTGAGAAGAAACCGCAGTAGCTGGAGCAAATTCCACACAGGAAGGCCGGAGCTCGGATTCGAAGCTGCAATCTCTGAACGTTGATGGAGTTGTTGCTAACCAATTGTCCTCAACACGTGAACAGCAACTTAGAAACAATTTACGGGACCAAATATTGATATTAGGACGCTGCATCATTGTCTCTCCCATTATAGTACCAATACACTAGCATCAGATATTGAGTTAATGTCACGTCTGTGCAGTTGTGCGCTTAATGACAAATTTGACATTTTAATGTTCATCACTGTTTGACCAGATTAGTTTGAATAGCCCAATGAAAAGAGAAATATTCTATTGCTTCTTCATTTGTTTACCATTTGCCTGCTGTGAACTCAACTTTGTCTTGTTTTACTTGACAACACACAACATGGGAATAAATCGGATGACCTGTATTTACTGTAGTTTCAATAAAACAAGGATAACCATCTTGCATAAAGGACTATTAGAGTCTATTTTTTGCTTGCTCAAGTCTGATTGATACACACAGGTCAAATTGGATGTGTAAATTCACAATTAATTATGAATTACGGTCATGTCAATGTGAAATGTAAACACACAGGTTGAAAATATAATGGACTTTGTATAAGCAGACGTGCAATATATCTCATTACAAGCACGAGAAGACGCTGCCCTTAGTGGAGAAGTTCAAGTATTTGGGGGTCTTGTTCGCAAGTGAGGGAAGGATGGAACCGGAGCTCAACAAGCAAATTGTTGCAGCTTCTGCATTCATATCCGTCTGTCATTGTGAAGACGAAGTATAAGTGTTGCCAATCACAATCCATCATGTCCTATTCAGCAATTGACAACAAGCTGATCATCTGCGGGCACCCTGAGCTTTTCGATATGCCCTGCTACTCATAATGAGATGCTAGAAGGACCAGGCATCGCTAATGGTCACTGTAGCAGTGGCTGTATCTGGTGAGTATATATACAGTAACAGTACGTTATTTAATTACAGCTGTTGGTTGTAATTTACGGGAAACCTAGTTTGACAGTGCACAGCGCACATTCACCGATCACAGGTGATACCAACACACTGATTGTCTGATGTGACTAGTGTTTTTTTTTTTCTTCTTCTGTTCTGAGGGAATGGGAGACAAATGAAAAGGCCTCCAGGACATCTTTTTGACAGGGCACCCATCCATCCATCACTCCATTATGCATGCCGCTTATCCTCACGAGGGTTGCGGGCGTGCTTGAGCCGATCCCAGTTGTCTCCGGGCAGTAGGCAAGGTACACTCTCCATGCAAAATCTATGCCAATGAAGGAGGAAGAAAATAAAGAGTGGCTAGGCAGAAGGGTCACATAAAATCTGGACGCATTTTACAGTCCTGTCTTTTCTCGACCCCTTAGATTTGTAGATAAAAACACTCATATGTTTCATTTTATTTTATTTAGCTTTTAACCGCCATTAACATAACAGTTCCAAAACATGAACAATATATAAGTGCAATATGAAAATTAAATACAATAAATAATAACATTTAAGTTTCTTACAGGGACATTTTTGCTGCGCGCCCCATTCCTCTGGCCACCATAGGTCGCGGCATACGATCTGATACTGATATAGACTGCTTCAAGAGGTATTGCTCTGTCCCCACCAATATTTGAAATACTTTTCATTTTTTAATGTACTTTGTGTTGAATTTTATGTATGACAAGTGCTATGAATTAAGTTTGATTGACAGGTATGTAATAACTTGTCAGCATTTACAGATCAAATGCCTCGATCATCAGGATGGCACTGTGGTCGACTGGTTAGCACGTCCGCCTCACAGTGCAGAGGTCGTGGGTTTAAATCCAGCCCTGGCCTTCCTATGTAGAATTTCCATGTTCTCCCCGTGTCTGCGTGAGTTTTCTCTGGGAACTCCGCTTTCCTACCACATTCCAAAAACATGCATGGTAGGTTGATTGATCACTCTAAATTACCACACAGTGTGATTGTGAGTGTGTATGTTTGTTTGTCTCTGTGTGCCCTGCAATTGGCTGGCAACCAATTCGGGGTGTCCCCCGCCTGCTGCCCGAAGACAGCTGGGATAGGCTCCAGCACCCCCGCGAGCCTCGTGAGGAGAGAGTGGTATAGATAATGGATGGATGGATGCCTCAATCAAATGAGAGGTGACCTGAGTCAGGAGAAGCTGCTTGTACTGCTCATAATAGCCCAAGGCCACCAGGAGAACATTTGGATGTCATTATATCCAGAGGTGGGCAATTTACAAAATTTTGTCCGTCAGGCATCGTCAGTCCGTCATTTTTTTAAGCTAAACCGAACTGTAATCGTCAATCGGTCAGCCCATCGTGGTATTTTAACTGCACTTCTGTCAGTAAATTTCACTAGTGCTGCAGTCCATCTATCATCAATCCGTCCCCCGACCCGCGCCCCCTCAAAAAAAACATGTCATAGTCCACCAGATCGATAATCCAAGGTGATTAAAATGGTAAATGCAGTGCACTATATATTAGTGTATCCACATCATACATAGAGCTTTGAACACATACACTCACAGATAATTCACATATACTTATACAGCGCTGGTGGCGCACGCTGGTGGCTGCCTGCAGCGTGCAGCCTAAAATGCCCCAAAAATTTAATTTAAAGTTTAAAATGTCTTACCTCAACTAGAATCCTGCTCCGAATTTTCGCCAATCTTAAAATAAATTCCAAGTAGCTGGCACTCCTACTGTTGTCTATACAGGGGTTTTCCTACATTCAAAATTGAGAGGCATTTGCTGCTATTTTGGCTGACTTATTTACAAGTCAAGGCATGGGGACAATGGAGGAAGCTTTGATAAATAAAGGGCATTTACTCTATTAACACTTAAAGATACATCTTGTCTCCTCTAGATTTGCCTATTCAAAATGAGCAAAAAATGGGTGTTTTTTGTTACAATGAAAGGTACATTTGTAAATCAGTAGGAAAAGTCTCATTTTTTACCTCCTGGCTGGCCACCACTTCCAAATATGGGAACGTTGTTGCGTGTCTGATAAAGGCTCGTCCGAACGCGGTATTTGAACAGATTATGTTCAGAAAGCAAGGTACCAGCTACTGTACGTGCATCTCACGATGCACTTTTACGCAAATGAGATTTGGGGAAAAAACGTTGAGTAGTGTTGCCTACCAAGTTCTCTTTCAAAATGGGAGGGAAAACAAATCTGAGCATAACAAAAATAGTGTAACAAATTGGGTACTCTGTGTTGTGGTCGAATTTGTGTTTTGCTGAGTTGTGTTGTTTCCGAGGTAAATTAATGGATCGCATGGCTCGCTGGATGGGAGGGATGTGCGAGAGGAGTGGAGGGCGAAGAAGAGGGAGAGCTGTTGTAATTTTGGACGGAACGGTTGTTGTACTGTATTGGCGTCAGCTGCGGCCCACAGTAGCCGGTTGGACTAATAAAAAAGTGGGATAACTAAACTACATCTAACAGCGTGTTCATGGAAGACGCTACACTGGTGTCAGAACGTAAAAAAATAAAATAAAAAAACAAGACGAGTGGAGCTAACGTTCAAAGTTTCACCTAGCTACCGTCCTGACCCCAGTGAACGACTCTGGAGCTATGCTACCAATTGTCCATCCAAAGATAATGATGTAGAAAGCTGAGGACCTGGGTCAGTTTGCCACCTCTGCTCTGACTTGGGGGTAACCTCTGCACAGAGAGGGAGTGAGAGATATGACTTCTAAGATGGCTGCTGAGGAGGCTTTGGCCTGGCTGGCCGTTTCAAAGAGGGGCGTGACACATGTGCCAATAAGGTGGAGGCTAGGGCTAATATGGTGGAGTGACTATGATGCTCTAGTGGGCGTGCTTAAGAGGCGCTTTGGACTTTGCATTATGACCAGTCTGCTCCGCTCTGAGTTGTGCAGCCAACAAAGGTGTGTAGGGAAGACTATGAGGGACCTTTGCAATGACGTTAAAGGGCTGGTTTACCACACCAATGCCCATATGCCTGTAACCATTCAAGGTGAATTGAAGCGTGACCATTTCCTCCAGGCACTTCAATTGGGCGAACTGCATGTACAGACACTGCTGGCTCACCCCAAGTCCCTTCTGGAAGCTGTGGACCACGCATTAGAGAGGGAGATGCTGTGTGTTTCACCCCTAGTGGCTATGGTGAATGATTCTCCGAGAATGAGGGCTCCAAGCGGGACCGTGTTGGACACGGCTACACCTACCTGCGCAGAGGAGCTGATTCAGCTGGTTCCTGGGTCATCGACTGGGGCGAGGTGGTATCAGCACATTGGATGATAAAGTTCAGGCTGTCAAAGACTGGCCAACTCCCAGATCAGTATGGGAACTGAAGAGCTTTGTCGGACTGTCTTCATATTACCAGCGTTTTGTGAAAGGGTTTTTGTGCATTGGTGCACTCTTGTTCCGACTGCTGCAGAAGGGGGAGGACTTTGTGTGGAGGAGTGCCAGTCAGCATTCACCTCATTACAGCGAGCACTCACTGAGGCCGCAATTCTGGCTCCACCTGACATATCCCTGTCCTTTGTTCCCGACACTAATGCCAGCAGTGTTGCGTCAGGGGTGGTACTTTCACAGGTGACACCTGGAGGGGAGAGGGTGGTGACATATCACAGCAGGATATTCGTCTGCAGGCGGGAGTTACTCACTGTGGTCACCGCCATCCGGCACTTCAAATACTACCTTGGGGGCCAGGTGATGACTAGGCCTTGCAGTGGTTGATGAAATTCAAGGAGCCGGAGGGCCAGCTGGCACGCTGGATTGAAGAACTGCAGGCTTATGACTTCACTGTGGTTCAGAGACCCGACACTCAACATGGGCTTTCCCGCAGACCCTGCATTACCGATTGCTGCCACTATTGTGAGAAGAGGGAGACATGAGAGGATGAGGAGCAGCAGCCAGACGTGAAATGTGCAGCAGGAAGGCCCGCTGACATTGGTCTGGTGCGTGCTTGGGTGACCGTACAACGCAGATCTTCATGGCAGGAATTCGGCATGTGCTCTCGTGACACAAAGGGACTCTGGTCGATGTTTGACACCCTGCGGCTGCTAGATGGAGTGCGACAAAGAGGATGGAAGAAACAGGCCACTGGGGAAACATGGTGGCAAGTGGTGGGGCTGAAACTCCTTTGTGAGAGGGTGCTTAGGGCAATGCATGGAGGCCCAGGATTAGGTCACTTCCTGGTCGGAAAGACGCTCCGCCGACTTCGACAGGAATTTTACTGCGGTCAGCATAGGTGGGATGTGAAGGACCCCTGTCTTCGCTGTGATAGCTGCACCGCAGCGGCGTATTCAGGGAAGACGCTACAATATGAAGTTCAACGCAGGACGTTTTAACACAGTTTTTGTTGAATATCATGGCAACCCCCCCCCAAAAAAATAACAAAAACAAAACAACAACACCAGCACAAATACACAGCAAAACTAGCATATCTTGTGAGCTCATATGACGGTCTATTTTATGTGTGCCCATATGCATATTGTGGCTCTTTGCAATAGCACTTTAAAAATGGCTCTAGTGTTAATAAAGGAATGCTTTAACGTGATAATAGCCATTTTAATTAGAACTATTAACTTAAAGTATGCTCCCTGTAAAAGAAAGCGAGTACGTTGAATTTACAGAATACATGCACGTCATGGCATATGGTCAGGATGGTACCACCTCTGCCTCAATCTGAGACAGGAAAAAACCTGCTATAAATGCTCGTTGCCTTCTGCTTCTTGGTTCATTGGTGGATTAAAACTCTTTAGCGAATACCGCCACCTACTGTATACACCGTACTGTATATATAGTCAATAGAAGAAACCCTGATTGTGTTTAGCCCCGCGAACAAATACACGAGACAGGTGGGTTCTGGTGGGAATGGTCAGTCGTCAGCAAAACGGGCATCCGGCAGTCACAGACTGAGGTTACCATCTATAATTGACCCGGAAACCCACATCCATCAGTGCTTAGTCCATCGTTTTATAAAAAAAAAAAATTAAGTGTCCATTATTCGTCAAACATCCACAAAACAGGCCTCTGTCAGTGACAGAGTGATGGACCCTCCGTCCGTACTGATGGAATGCCTACCTCTGATATGTATTCATGATATGAGTACACTTTATGCACTTGCTTTTGTCACCTGATACAAGTTCAGTTTGTACTGGGCTCGCTGGACGGTGAAGCCAAGAGGGAAGTGTTGGCAGTTGCTGAAGGTGATCGCAACACACCTGAGAAGATTTTCCATATCCTCAAAGGGCTGTACAGGGACAACACACCAACAGCAACCTTGAGAGCACAGTTTTTCAACTGCAGACAATCACTACGATCCTTCTCATTGCAGATTAGAGAACTCTTTTCTAGACTGAAAAACTGAACTGATGCTGGCTTGGGTGAGGGTGATGCCCTGGTGCGTGACCAGTTCCTCCTGGGCCTGAGAGAGGGACTCATTCGTCAAGCCCTGAAGCTGCAGCTCTGGCGAATTCCAGCGCATACGTTCGAGGATGTCCGTAAGGAGCCTCTGGCACAATAGATGGACCAGGTGGAAACCATGGACCAGACTGTGGACTGTCTAGTGGCGAGTTCCATGGCTCCAAATCCAGGTACAGTAGTTGATTGGAAGCAAGAGTTAAAGGAAGAAATTATCTAAAAGCTCACATGAGTGAGTCGTCCAAGAGTCTGCTTGCGGAGCTTCGTAACAGCCGACCGACAGATTTAACCTGGGACAGGTCCTTCTCTGATGTACACGGAGAACAAGAACCCCATCCAGCAGACCACACAACTCTAGATTGCAGTGGGATAGCCAAGGACAGCCCATCTGTATCGGAAGTGGAGTCGCTGGACACATCAGCCTTCACTGTCCTGCCCGCCCGACTTCCCAGGTGGATTTTCAGAGTGCCCGGTCACTGTGAGGAGAGTGTCCGGTATAGCCTTCACAAGTTCCTCCTCCCACACATGAAATGCCTTAGTTGGACAATGCACCGTAGTCTAAATTAGTTAACAACCAACCGGTTCAGTGCCTGGTAGACACTGGTTCACAAGTTACTCTGTTTGCTGAAAGTCTGAACTCTTTGGCCAACCGCAGATGCATGGGTGCCAGACTCCTTGGCTGACTCTACGGGGAGCTAATGGGCTAGATATACCATATGTGGGTTATCTAGTGGCTGATCTCCAGGTGCGTGGAGTCCAGGTGCCAGATAAGGGGATTGTCATTGTTAAAGATAACTGTTTGGGGGCTCATCGGGCCCTGTTAGGAATGAATGTCCTTGCTGCATGTTGGGAGGATCTGTTTCAGGGAGACAGCATGACAAGCATTTGCACCAGAACCCCAGAAGACAGGGAGTGGGAACCAGTCATTGCTTACTGCCGCCGTATCCAGACCAGCTTGGCCCACCAAGAACAAACAGACACCGCCTGGGTAGCCTGCCGCTATCAGCCCAGCTCTAAGATCGCCAAACCACTCAATGAGCTATTGGTGGGCACTGGACACCCCAGGGGGCGACGGTCTCCCACGATAGAGTGGAGCCCCGAGTGTAATACAGCCTTTCAAAGACTCAAAGAAGCGCTACTCCAGGCACCCATTTTAGCCTATGCAGACTTCGTAAAGCCCTTCATTGTTTACACTGATGCAAGCAACTGTGGGTTGGGAGCAGTTCTGGCACAGCAACAGGGTGGGGCAGAGAGAGTCATTGCATACGCCAGTCGGAGCCTTCACCCGGCGGGCCAGAATGATTCAAACTACAGCTCTTTCAAACTTGAGCTCTTGGCTATGAAATGAGCACTAGCTGAAAATTTCAAAGATTACCTCTGGGGGGCAAAAGTCACTGTTGTGACTGACAACAACACGCTGGTCCACCTGCGCACCGCTAATCTGGGGGCGGTCGAGCAGCGGTGGGTAGCCCAATTGGCGAATTTTGAATATCAAATCCAGTACTGTCCAGGCAGACAGTATACTAATATAGATGTGCTCTCCAGACTCCCTTCTGCAGGTGGCGAACCCCTCACTGATGCCCCACCATCGGGGGAGGATGGGCTTCTGGTCGGGATAGTGGAGGCTGGGACTCCATCCAACCATTGGAGAGAACGCCACGAGGAAGACGAGGACCTGATGGCAGTCCGTCGGTACTTTGAGCAAGGAGTGTTGCCAACTGCACCTGAGAGGAAGGGAATGACCCAGATCGTCAAGCGGCTACTTGGACAGTGGGAGCACTTGAGTTTGAAGGAAGGTGTATTATGTCGGTTAGTCCAAGACCAGCTGACAAATGAAATGGTCTCCCAATAGTGCTTCCCCAGACTCAGGTGCAGCCGCTCCTGGATGCCTACCACTCCCAACTGGGCCACTAAGGCCAAGAACGGACACTGTCCCTCATGAGGCCTTATTTTTATTGGCCACAAGGGACCAAGGGGCAAACTTCGAGTCAACTGTGATTGGAGAACTGTGTCAATTGTATGGCTGCAAGAAGACGCACACCTTACCACCCCGAGGGGAATGGGTTGTGTGAAAGGTTTAACCAGACAATGTTGAGCCTTTTGGGTACCCTGGAAGCGGAACAACAACAAAGGTGGGTGTAGTACTCCCCTCTGTGATGCAGGCATACAATAACAATGTCCAAAGTTACAAAGGCTACGCCCACACCTACCTGATGTTCGGACATCATGTGCGCCTTCCTGTTGACTCTGATGGGGTCTCGAGCATGACCGAATGGTTGAGTCAACATCACGAAAGGCTTGAATATGCAATATATAGCAAGGTCTCTGACCACCTGGTGGCAGCGGCAGCACGGAACAAGCACCAGTACGACCGGGCCCCGCGAGATGCACCGCTACTGCCTGGGGAGCGGGTGTTGGTCCTCGACAACCGACGACAGGGGAAACTCGGCGACCGCTGGGAGTCTACGCCATATGTGGTGGTGAGCCGTTCGAAGACAGACATGCCGGTCTACGGTGAGACCCGAAGGAAGGCCGGGCCCAGACCGTATGCTGCATTGCAACCTGCTTCACCCATGCCCCAACTATCCGGAGGAAGACTAGAGAGTGCAGGGGGAAGTGACCGCTATACCCAGACCAATGATGGCCTGGGCCTGGGTTCCAGTGACAAGACGTGTGGAACAACCCTCTGTATTTCATCGACGCGTGTCATCCCTTGGGGCAAACGGGTTCACAGCGGTTGGTCTAGCTTCCCCAACCGGTCACACTTTTCACCAGGATTATACTTTTTTTTTTTTTTTTTTTTAATCTGTGCTGTGATTTAACAAATAAAAAACAGTTGGATAAGTTTATGTCACAACTATGCTTGTTTGCATCTAATACAGATAAAGGAATGCGGAAATCATGAGCTGCAGACCCTGAGATGGAAAGGAAGGTTCTTTTATTTATTGATTTCTTTTTTTAAACAGTGTGACTCCACTGCTGCCAGCCAGGCTAAGATTTTTGTCATAAGCTTCATTTCCTCCCTGCAACTAGCGCCAACCGAGAAGAAAGAAGTCAGATTTAAAGTTTACAAATTCATATATGAAGCCAGCACTGTGCCGCATCAGGACCAGTGGAAAAACAGGTACATGTCTGGGGTACAATCTTTGCAGAGAGGGAACTAGGCTTTCTGTTATCAGTTAATAATTATTCTATTTCTAATTTTTGCCATATCTTTTTGAATCTTGAATCAAACAATAAAAGCACTTTAATTTATTTCATGCTCTTTCTTTCTAATATTTAAAATGCTGTTGATACACACTGAATCAAAATGTGTCTTTTGTCACGTTTCAAAAGTTCAGGTCAGTAGGAGGTTTATGTCTGTGTTTACCTGCAGTGTAGAAATAGTTAAGTTAATCGCTAAATACTGTCCACTTCGATATACAATACAAGGTGAAAAAGCAGAAATACGAAAAAATATATACACAATACAACAGTGAGTACATGACAGTAATATCTGCTTTTATTATATTTTTCAGGAATGGCTGCAAAATCTTTCTGCAATGCAAAGCCCTCATGTTGCACTTGTCCCCAGAGGTCAGCGCCTGGTAGTGGCAGGCCAGCAGGCAGTTGGAGCGTGCCAGAGCTCACTAAATGTAATTGAGTTGTATTAAAAATGTGTAAACTGTCATCTACATTAAAACTGTTGCTAGTAGATGATCTATTTCATTGATATGGCTGTTCAGCTGCTTTCATCAAGGAATCATAAATGTATTTGAGTTTATAAAATGTTATAGTTGTACAGTGTGTAGATACATGTGGGTATAAGAATAAGAATAAGAAGGCCTTTATTGTTCCCACAGCGGGGAAATTTTCAGTGTTACAGCAGCAAAGATATAGGTCACACAGGGAGGGCGGCATAATGTAGCCATTAATGTATAACATTAACGGCAAACATTCAGGATCAAACCTATGTAAATATACGCAGTAACTATGTGTATATACACATATACATACACACCAACATACATCTACATAAAAAGTATGAAGGAACACTCATTTTAGCCTGTACATAGTACAGAGGAAAAATACTCTAAGTAAGTGACAGTATCTGCAGTGCTGCAGTGAAATGTAAGGAACAGCATTGGATAAAAATAAAATTAGACTAACAAATGTTGAGTATTGCATGATATTAGCTCAGGTGCAGGACTGCACAATTGCACTAATGTCCGCCAGTTTGTAGCGACTACACAATGTTCTTGTTAAAGAGTCTGACAGCAGCAGGCAAGAAGGAGCGGCGGAATCTCTCCTTTGCACAGCGAGGGTGTAACAATATGTCACTGAAGGAGCTGTGGAGTGCTGTTAGGGTGCCCAGGAGGGGGTGGGCCGAGTTGTCCAGCATTGATGACAGCTTGGCCATCATCCTCCTGTCCCCCACTGAGTCAACAGAGTCCAGGGAGCAGCCCAGGCCAGAGCCGGCCCTCCTGACCAGTTTGTCCAGCCGCTTCTTGTCCCGGGCCGAGACGCCGCCTGCCCAGGTGACCACTCCCTGGAAAATGACCGGTGCAACCACCGAGTCATAAAAGTTCCTGAGGAGTGTCCCCTGAACCCCAAAAGACCTCAGTCCTGAGTCCTGAGTAGGAAGAGTCTGCTCTGACTCTTCCTATAGAGGGCGTCTGTGTTGTCGCTCCAGTCCAGTTTATTGTTCAGATGAACACCCAGGTACTTGTAAGTTGAGACACTCTCAACATCTGTTCCCCGGATATTCATTGGTGCAGGTGCAGAGTGATGGTGCCTACAGAAATCCACCACCATTTCTTTGGATTTCCCCGCATTGATCAGGAGGTGGTTCTGCTGGCACCAGTCCACAAAACCCTGAGTAAGTTCTCTGTACTTCCGATCATCTCTGCCTGTGATGAGGCTGACAATCGCAGAGTCGTCAGAGAACATCTGCAGGTGACAGGGAAGGGTGCTGTAGTTGAAGTTGGAGGTGTAGAGACGTCAGCGCCACTGGTCTGAAGATGTTGAGCTCCTTCGGGTGGGGGGTCTTTGGCACCGGAACCAGGCAGGAGGTTTTCCACAGCTGGGGGACTCTGCCCAGCTTCAGACTCAGGTTGAACATGTGCGGGGCAATTCCACACAGCTAGTCTGCGCAGGATTTGAGGAGCTGGGGGCTGATGCCATCTGGACCCACTGCCTTCCTCGCCTTCATCTTCTTCAGCTGGTTCTTCACCTGAGATGTTGTGAAGGCCAAGGCTGGGCAGGAGGGAGTGGTGGCTGTCTGGTGTAGCTGGGAACTGGAGACTGTGGAGAAAAGAGGGGAGGGGGTAACACACCCAGCAGGAGGAGTAGGTGGAGGCTGCAGCAGGAGAGACTGAGTGGGGGCAGGCATCTGATCGAACCTATTGAAAAAGAGGTTCAGCTCATTTGCCCACTGCAGGTCCCCCCCAGTCCGGGTTTTGGGTTGTCCGTGGCCTGAGATGGTCTTCAAGCCCCTCCAGACTCCCCTGGCATTATTCTGCAGCAGCTGCTCCTCCATCCTCTTCCTGTAGGACTTTTTCCCCTCTCTGATCCTCCTCCTCAGCTGGCGCTGCACAACCTTCCGCTCCACTTTGTTGCCTGACGCAAAAGCCCTCTTCTTCTCCTTCAGGAGAGCTTTTATGTCTGGTGTGATCCAGGGTTTGTTGTTGGAGAAACACCTTACTGTCCTAGTGGGTATGGTGTTCTCCATGCAGAAATTTATATAGTCTGTAACAGCGTCCGATAGACTACTAATGTCTTCCCCGTGAGCATCGCTGAATACTTCCCACACAGTTGTGCTGAAGCAGTCCTTTAAGGCCTGCTCGGCCTTTCCAGATTATCTCTGAACTGTGCGGGTCACAGCTGGCTGCCTGCGGACCAGAGGTTTGTACACAGGCTGGAGAGCCACCAAGTTGTAATCAGCTTTGCCCTAGCGGGGGGAGGGGCAGTGATGTGTATGCCTCCTTGGTGTTGGCATAGAAAAGGTCAAGTGTTTTATTGTCTCTGGTGTGGCAGGTGACATACTGTGTGAATGAAGGCAGAGAGGAGGAAGTGGAGGCATGATTTAAGTCACCAGAGATGAGTAGCAGGGCAATTGGGTGCTGTGTTTGTAGCCTGCTCACGGCTGCAGTCAAGACATCACAGGCTGTGTCGCCGTTGGCAGCGGGGGGGATGTAGACGGTCACCGCGATCACATGACCAAACTCTCGCGGGATGTAGAATGGCCACATGCCAACAGCTAGCAGCTCAATATCACTGCTGCAAAGCTGCTCCTTAATCGTGATGTGCCCAGGATTACACCATCTATCGTTCACAAACACAGCCAGCCCTCCTACTTTCCTCTTACGTCCTGTCCGTCCAGCGTCCTGTCCGCGCGTATGATTTGGAAGCCGTCCAATTCTACGACCATGTTCGGCGTTAGCGCTGTTAGCCACGACTCCGTGAATAGCATCAGGCTAGCCTCCCGGAAGTCCCTCTCATGCTGGGTAAGCGCCGCTAGCTCGTCCATGTTGTTGGGGAGGGATCTAACATTCCCCATGATAACAGATGGGAGGACGGGATGGTATCGTCTCCTCCTTTCCCGGCGTTTAACCCCCGCACGAGATCACCGTCTCTTCCTCCTCAGCTCACGGGGGATATCGGGTCTCGCCCCGGGAGCCGGTGCTGATTCCGGCGGTAAACAAAGGGGGCGCGGCTCCGAGCCAAGTCGATCGCGCAAAAAATAGCCACCAGCAGCAAGAATATCACAGTTTGGGTGTCCATTGCTACGCAAGTTTACGACTATCAACTATGTGAAAAATATATGAGGTAGAGTAATAGTAAGGTACAAAAACACACGAAAAGGCTCACCGGTGAGCCGGAGCTGCTGTAGCGGGCTGCCACTTGCGCGGCGCCGGAAACAGAAATGTGACTGGTGAAAGAGCAGGTAAAAAGATGGCATAGCCCTCATCAATGCCAATTCCTCATTTCTTTGCATGTTTGTCCATGTGGTACACTTAAAATGTAACCACATTATTTTTAGTTAATAATTTGTAATTTTAGTTAATTTTGTACGACATTGTATCCGCTTTTGAACACATTAACATGTAAAAAATGTGCCTTCCTGAATTTTGTAGCGTAGGGAACTCTGGAGGTGTAATATAGTTGCGCGGTGTTGCCATCTATTGGTTTGCATGGAGGTCTTCCTGCATTGCCTAAAACGCAAACTAGACGTGAAAATTAGCACCTGAAAATGCTCAGAAGAGCCTGCACATATTCATCCGTCTAGATCATTCACTTTTCCTTAATTTTTTAAAGTATTGGACAAGCGAGCACAGCGACTGCACATGAGTTAGCAGTTACCGGTAGCTAAAGGCTAATAGCATCGTGAACAACACACCCCCAAGTTCGACCGACAAATCGGCGTTCGTCAGCGCAGCCCACCCCCGGCAAAGAGTTCCTGCTGGGGCCATTTAGGGCCCTGGTCGATATCAGCGCCGAAAATGGCCCTTGGCCAATTTGTTACCCCGGTAAATATTTTGGGGTGGTGGAAACAAAAGGCGGAACCACTTTACCAGGGTAAAGTGAAAGGTTCCCCCAAAGGTTCCTGCGGTGGGAAAGGGTCTATTGTCTCCTTCATGTGTACATATTTTCAGGTCAGTGCATGGTGAAAGTTAACCAAAATATAACTGTAAGGTCTTTGCAAGATGTTTTATCAGTGTGTGGTACCGTTCAGTTGTGAACACTTTTCTCAGCGAAACGAGAGCTTTATTGGTCATGGCCGAGTACAGCAGTGGGGCTCCCGCGTTCGGAAGGGTTGCCCGGGCTCCGTAGCTTAGCCGTAGCACTGACTGAGCCTAGCTGATTTGTGTGGTTCACAAAAGGCAGCTATGTATTAGCATTGCAATATTTTGTGCTAGTTGTTAGCAGAGATGGCAAACAGAGTCGTTTGCTCGTGTAATTTTGTTATGTTGTATTTGTTCTAAATGTAGTAAGCTAAGTTTTATATGCTTACCCTAGATAATGTTAAGCGTATATGTGAGCCAGATAAAACGAAATAAAAGTGTACTTAAGTGTCAAGCCCAGATCTATGCAGCTAAATGTAGCAAAGCTTATCACAGTGAAGTAGTCCTGTCATTACCCTATAACATAGTGGTCCTACGAGGTTATGGTAATATTCAGGGGTGCACATAATTGGTTTCATGCGGTACTTGCATGAGTACCAGGAGATTGTCTTTGGTACTCACTAGTTGGTCAACGGATCACATAAGTCACTGTCATGGCTTTTTGGTCACGGATCGGATTGTTTTTTTTGTATGAGAAAAAAAAAAAGGCAAAATACAACTTTGTCTTCATTTATTTTCTAAAACGCTTTTGCCCCCCTCAAAAAAAAAAAAAAAACCTCCTAATGTCTAATATGGCCGTTTAGGATTTAAGAAGTACTGCCTGTGTAAAAGTGAATGTGTTTCTGAAGAAGTGAAATGGTGACAAATGCACTTTTCTGTTACATTTTATGTTATATATTTGTTAAGGAAAAAAAAACGCAAACTGGACGTGAACAGCAGCACTCGTGTGTTCATTGTCTCCCTTCTGTGTACATATTTTCAGAGACCGTCCAGGGTGCATAAATTACTACGGTCGCCCTCCTGCATGTTAGAAGTTTCCTCCTGCAACACACCTGATTCAAACGATCGGGATCGAGATCAGGCCCCTGCAGAACTTGGTGATGAGCTGATTTGAAACAGGTGTGTTGCAGCAGGGAGAGATGGAAAACAGGCAGGACATGGCCTAGAGGACCGGAGTTCGACACCTGTGCCCTACAGCTTGGGACCCGTGATATCCACAAACATTTTTAAAGTTTTTGGGCAGCATGAGCTAGTTATTTCGACAATATTTGGATACAATTATTGCTTTTACATCACATTAAAATCTGTTGCTATAAAGCACTTGTGACTCATAGATGCAGTGAATATTTTTTTATCATCACACACCAATTAACAATTTGACACTGTCACTTATGGAAGCGGCAGTCATCCAGACGCAGCTCCTGGAGAAGGCAGTTACATTCACCAAGCTGTGTGTGAGTCTGCAAGGTTTTGTTTGCCCAGACACAACAACATTTGGCATTCTGTAGTGTTACATTATGGCACTTTGGCAAATCATATCTAATTATTTATGTGGTGACTTGAGCTCGGCCGTTCTGTTGTTGTGACCTTTTCTCCTGGCTGTGTTTCTTCATATCTCTCTGTCGCACTTGGCACACATATTAGTTGAAACCAGAGACCGTGGAGTCACACATTGTCACATGGGCTAGGCAGAGCCTAGGCACCTTTGTGTTTACAAAACGAAAAAAAAAACAAACAGACATCTTTGATGACATGTTTGAGTAGGTTTAAGTGCAATTTGGTCATCCGAAGCTAGTGGCCTGAGACGACATTTTCTCTGGTCTTGATTGCCTGCAGATTTTGCCGATCCTCAGCTGCCGTCGGCTGCCTCTACCTAGGTGGAGGCATAACAAGGAACCATTCTGTACAGATTAGACCATCTTCCGTATCTGGCAGAAAAGAGCTAAAGGGCTCCACGGCCGTGTCTTGATCTTTCTGGTATCCATTAAATAGTTCAACCAAGAATATACAGTCTTCTGGTAGTTACTGTTAGTATAATATTGTGAGTTATTAAAGATAAAAGGACTGGGTAAAGGTTACCCCAGAAGCTTTCAGTTGTTTGTGAGATTTCCACAACAGGAACAAAGCAGCAGCTGCTGGTAAGTCATCCAGGGTTTTTCACAAAATCAAAAAACATGTTTCTTCTTCCGTTATTCCCGCCTCCAACAGGTAAAGCCCCTCGTGCACTCAGGTATATGTGGCGTGAGTGGCAGAAAATGAACAAATGAACACCAGCAATGAAACTCACGCGATCAAAGCGAGGTGGTACTTTGCATTGCGTCCGAATGAGATGGGCACTTGACCTTATTTTGCCGGTCCGTCCTCTCTACGTGACCTGGGCACCCTTCCGTCATCGTCCCTCCATCCTTATTCATAAAAAATACAAACACAGGTTGGTATACCTGCTGGGCACCACTGCCTGACGCACCTCCGACGGTGCCATTGGGCTGGCTGCAAGCTCGTTAGCCGGGAGCCACCCTTCACTGATGTTTCGCCTCTTTAATCCTGGAACATCTCTGGGTGGTGGGGCAGTGGCAGAGACGTCTCCATTTCACTCCCTACAGCCAGCCTTAGCATCCTCCCTTTCCCCACAACTTGTCTTTCCTTCTCAGCCAGAGCCAGAAGCTCCCTTGTTCAGCCTCCTCCGCTAAATCTTTCAGCCCTTTTCTCTGCTTGGCTCCCCAAAGACCTCAGTAGCCGCTGGGTTGATGTTCCGGTGTAGCCTGTGCTCCCAACTTCCACTGGATAGGTGAGAGCCTTCCATCCTGCTTGAGAGCACTCAGCTGCAAGCTCAGCATACTTTGCCTTCTTTCTCTTAAAGGCAGCCTCCATCCCTTCTTCCCATGGAACCATCAGCTTCACCATGACCACTGTCCTCATCGAGATGGACCAGAGGACGATGGCTGGTCTAAGGGAAGTTGAAGTTACTTCGTTTGGGAACTTCAGCTGCTTGTTGAGGTCGGCTCTCATGTCCCATTCTCCTCCAGGAGACATGAGGGACCACTGTTTGGGGGTGCTGCCTTGGATTCCCCCCCCCCTGCCGGACAAACTGGATCTGACGCTGTGATGTAATTGGGCTGGCCTTGTTTGCTTCCAGTCTATATGCCTCCAGGATTTCGGCTAGCTTACGCAGCACTCGATCATGGTCAGTGTCAGTGCCACTCTGCTTCCAGAAAGGATATGCTGCAAACTTGGGCTTTTGGAGTTGCAGAGATGGCATGTCTCCTCTGTGCCATACCAGATGTGAAGATTCCAAGGACTTCGTCCTTTTAAAGCGCTTCCGTCCTTACATTCCATCAGTCCGCTTTTTACACTTGAGATGTTCCAGACAATGACATATGTTTTTGTTACTGTTTTTGACTGGTTTTATTCCTATCTCACAGACCGATATTTCTTTGTAAGTATGGATACTTGTTCCTCCAAAACTCATGAAATTAAATGTGGGGTTCCTCAAGGTTCGATTTTAGGCCCCCTAATTTTTAATCTTTATATGCTTCCCCTCGGGGATGTCATCAGGGGACACGGCATCAGCTTTCACAGCTATGCTGATGACACGCAGCTGTATATTGCCGTGTCTCCTGATGACACAGGACCCATTGATACCCTTTTAAATTGCATTTTAGATATCAAGTCATGGATGGCAGATAATTTCCTACAGCTCAATCAGGACAAGACTGAGGTTTTAGTTATCGGTCCCGAAGGTCAGAGAGAGAAGCTTTTACCAAAACTACACATTTTTAATCCCTCACATTGTGTGAAGAACCTTGGCGTCATTTTTGACTCTGAGCTCAGTTTTATTCCTCATATTAAAAATGTAACCAAGATTGGTTTTTATCACCTTAAGAATATCGCCAGAGTCCGCCCGTTTCTCTCTCAGGCTAACACGGAAGTGCTGATGCATGCCTTTATTTCCTGTCGTTTAGATTACTGTAATGCCCTGCTCTGTGGCCTCCCGAAAAAGAGCATTTCACCACTGCAACTACTGCAGAATTCAGCCGCTCGGGTGCTGACGAGAACCAGAGGGCGGGAGCACATTACGCCAGTTTTGAAATTGCTGCATTGGCTCCCTGTGTGTTTCAGGATCGATTTTAAAGTACTTTTATTAGTTTATAAATGTGTTAATGGTCTTGGGCCATCTTATTTATCTGATTTGCTTTTATCATACCAGCCCTCGAGGATCCTGAGGTCCTCTGGCGCCGGCCTTTTATTTATTCCAAGGGTGAGGACCAAAATGCATTGCGAGGCTGCATTCAGCCGTTTTGGTCCTCACCTTTGGAATAGCCTGCCAGAGGACGTCAGGTCTGCAGAGACTGTTGATATTTTTAAGAGGAAGCTCAAGACACACCTTTTTAGTTTGGCTTTCAACAACTTTTAAATAATTTATCTTTTCTTTTGATTGAAGATAATTCTATGTTTTTCTTTGAATGTTTTAAAGCACTTTGAGTTGCATTTTTATGTATGAAAAGTGCTATATAAATAAAATGTGATTGATTGATTGATTGATATTTCGCATTCAAACGTATAAGGTATGTACTAAATGTTGACTCTTACAGTAGTTAACAATACAAAATTGTTATCCACCTTTTTTCTCATCAGTGAAATGGCCGTCCTGTGGCGTAATCCATGGTATTACGTGTGTTGAACCACTAGAGGGCAGACTATACTCGTGAGTGTGGTATTGCAGAAGAGAACAGTGGTGTTTCTTTTTAAAAGACCCCAACAACACGTCAGTCGATACTTGACCATGGTTAGGAGCGAAACTTGCTTAGTCCATCCTTTTTAAAAAACTTCTCCTCCTCCATCCGCAAAATGGGAATCTGTCCCATAGACCCTAACCCTAACCCCACCTCTGGGGTCCAGTGTGAATGAACCATAATGTTGAAGTTCACTGGTCATTTTAGGCCATGAAAACAGTACAAACACACAATTAATTTTGCTCTGTATTGGGTATTTTTAGGCCCCCCAAAACGTAATTCAACTTAGTGGACAATGGGCTCCAACGGCCATTTTGAAGGCGACAAACGATTGACAGGAAACTTAAAAAATAAGAATAAGAATGCCTTTATTGATCCCACAGTGGGGAAATTAGTCCGAATAAGCCCCCCATCCCTCCGTGGTATCGATACAAAGCTGTGAGAATCCCTTGGTATTACATTGCTAGCACACACCGTTCATAAGTTACGGTGATATGAAAAACATGTTTTCTTCGCCACTTTCCACTATGACGCACGGCTTCCCCCGCCCCTCACATAAACAAAAATGTCAGCTACTGTAATATATGTGATATTGACAAAAAACTCCGCTTCTCTCCATTCATAATCCGTTGGAATTACATTGCTAGCACAAACGGTTCATGAGTTACGGTGATATGAAAAACATGTCATATTCGCCAATTTTCATTATGACGCACGGCTTCCCCCGCCCCACACATAACAAAAATGTCAGCTACCATAATGTATGTGGTATTGACAGAAAACGCCACTTCTCTGCTTTCAGAATCTATTGGAATTAGATTGCCTAGTTTAAACGGTTCATGAGTTACGATGATTTGAAAACATGTCATCTCCTGTCAGCTTCGCACCTAGAGGGATTTATAACTAGCTTGCTACCAGTTCTCCTAGCCTCATTTGTTATGATATGTTGTTGTTTAACATTGTTCTTTTTTTTTTTTTTTTTTTCACCACACCTTGTGTGTGTGCGTTTTATAAAAAATGTATTTGGCTGTGTGTGCTTATGTAACCACATTGTGGTGTAAGCGAAATAACACTACACTGACACTGAATTATCTTGTTGGTAACTAACGATCTTTGGTCACGGACCTGACGTAAGGCATTGTACAGGAAGTTGGCATTCAAGGAGGAGTTAAAAAAAAAAACTATCAACAAGCTTGCAGTTGTCCCACATTTGTAATTGTTCAATTAAAGAACATGACACACAACATCATGTCGTCGACTTGTACAATACTGTGTATTGTTCTCAAAGCCGATGCATCTCGAAGAAGACAAAGAAGAAGACAACTAAGAAGACAACGAAGAAGAACAGAGATGGAGGAGTTGAACACAGGAGAACTTGACATTGTCAAGCATTTTAAACTGTGAAAAGAGGGGATCCTGTCTAAAATAAGCCATTTTAGACAAACTTTTGGGTGTTTTAAGTTGGAAAATAAAATAAGTGCATGTGAGGCTTTGTAAAACTCTTTGGGTAGAATGATGTAGATACACAAAATAACCGCATAAGAGTGCACTATCTGTTTGAATATAACTTTTTTTTCGGGGAGGGGATTACACGGATAGACGGATCAAAATTTAACCGAGACGCTCATCAAGCCCGTTTGAAATGATATGGGACCGGCCTATAGGCGATTACTATTTGGTCCGGCTAGCCAAATAGACGGATAACGGAAGGGTACCCACGCTGCTGATAGATGGCGATTGACGGTGTTAGGGGACGAGTTCTCATGAGGGTGCAACTTCTGTTGAGTTATCTGCTTCCTGTTTTCCATATAGTGATGTTCAGTAAAGTATTCTGTGATACACCTCCTGCGTCTCCTTTCCTTCGGCACCACAAACGCACATTACACATGATGACTAGCAGGTGACTCTAATTACCATCACATGAGACTAGTTTGTGAGCAATAGTAGAAGGAATGCAGGTGTGTCAAATTCTCACCAATAAATGTTAGGTCACACAATGGTAAAAGTAAAAGCTTTGGGGGAAAAACTATCTGGCACTTTGGCACTGCGCTTTAAGAAGGTGTTAAATGTGGAACCAGGAAAGGTCAAACTCCGCCACGCTTTGAAGCTGCTACCTCAGGGGAGAGCAGCAGAGCATCACGAGCTGTGAACAACAGCCGCATCCTCCTTGCCCCAGTCATAGCGGCGGCTTCAAACAGGCACATCAAAAAGCTGCAATTTCTCCCTCAGACGGCCCAGACACGAGGCAGTGGCAAAGTTGGGCAGAAAGTCGGCTGGGTCCCTGAGGTGGAAGTTGCATAACTTGTCTTCTCTTCTTGTGCATTTAAGGGGAGTGAAAAGTTCAGCTTTGTGAGCTGTTTTAATCAGCTTTTACAGTGCTGCTTTATTTTTGCAGTAATTATCCATGACACTCTGAGGAAGGAAACTGAAAAGACTTTGAACGCGAGGAAAAAAAAGAATCATTGACTGACGTGGTACCCAACAGAAACAGCTTGGATCACTACTTTTTTATTAGAGTGATTGAACCATAAGAGGGCAGAAGTAATTAGAGATTTCAGCTCTCAGAACTGGATCGGCTCCATAAAGATTTGACCAATGTCATTAAAAATAACTTAATGAAAAACTGGGCAAAAATGAAGAACTTGCGTTAAAAGGCAAGGGCAAAGCGTTTTGGATTCTGGCAGGTCAAGTTTCCCGTCTTATGCAAACATTGGCCCATGCATGTGTGGGCGTGCAAGCAAAAGACAGCTTGGATGCGTCCGTCTGTTCCAGACACTGCCCTTTGTGTGAGTCATGGCCTGCTGGCTTCCCTCCATGAGAGAACGTCACAAACTTTCACAAAGCACCTGCGTGTGTCGGTGTGTGATTGTGAATGAGTGGGAGAGGGCTGCCAAGGCTTTGTGCTCTCCTGTTCTGCCAGTGACAGTCACTAATGCAGCACTAACCTCTGCCATGACCCACTTTGTACATAACCTCTGACAGGACCCTTGCAGGGCACATGCACACATACAACACACATACACGAACGTGCGCACAACTATCAGTAATGAGCTGCATGAAACTTAATGAAATCCTATTTTTCAAGGAAACAGTGCACACAAACTGGATGACAGATAAGAATTTGACAGGTTAGGTCGCAGAGCAGAGCTTGGAGAGAGCACACTTTGACAGCTGAGAAAACGACTACATGCTAAAAATGTGACCAGATCACCAGAGAAAGGAGGGACATGACAGGGGTGAGGTGAATTGAGGCCTAAAAATAGTACTGCTGCATCACAACAAAAAGAAGCATTTTAAGCTTTGGCTTTGAGCCCTGTTTAAGACCTTCCCTTTGACGTAGCGTGTTCTTTCTTTGAGATGGCTGTACTATACCCTGTCTTTCACGATAGTCAGCTGGGTTTGAGCTTAAACACGATACGATGTTACAGACAAGGAATTGATTGTGAATTCATTCTTTCAGCATTCAAGGGAGAACATTTGAGAACATCTGCACTTTCATCTGTGTCTGTACCAAAAGCCAACTGTTTCTCATTTGGCCCACATCCCACTCTGTTGCTAAATGTAGTGTTAACACTAGGACTACCAAAATTCTACAACGACTAGATAACCAAGAGCTGTCATTTTGACATCAATGCCAAAAGATTAATACTCACTGCTAAAGTAGCTAATAAAGATATTTTGTTCACAAAAATGTTGTGAGTATCTTTTAAAGTAAATTATGTAAAGTGCACATAGAACTGTCCTTGCTGTTGTCCCTCGGCTAGTGCTGCTAGTGGGTCAGCCGTTATAAAGGTAATAGCTTATGGCTATTATAGCTTGCCAAACATGTCATGGCTCGATCACCTCGGACAGCCTGTATTTCTCAGCCTATAATATAATATAAGAACAATATATTGCTGATGGTGTCGTGGTACACTCACCTGTGTGCGCAGCCTGGGACCGGTTCCCGCTCAGTCACAGTGTGTATGGTTGAAATTGCTGGTTCTTTTGTCTCAGACAGGCTCTTTTTTTAGGTTATAATTTACCTGACGGCGGCACGGTGGTCGACTGGTTAGCTGTCCGCCTCACAGATCAGAGATCGTGGGTTTGATCCCGGCCCCGGCCTCCCTGTGCGGAGTGTGCATGTTCTCCCCGTGCCTGCGTGGGTTTTCTCGGGTACTCCGGTTTCCTCCCGCATTCCAAAAACATGCATGGTAAGTTGATTGGACTCTAAATTGCCCCTAGGTGTGATTGTGAGTGCGGATGTTTTGTCTCTGTGTGCCCTGCGATTGGCTGGCAACCAATTCAGGGTGTCCCCCGCCTACTGACCAAAGACAGCTGGGATAGGCTCCAGCACGCCATTGTGAGGATAAGCGGTATCGATAGTGGATGGATGGATTTACCTGACATGTTTCGGTGGAAACTCAGTCAGTCACTCTGAAGAAGGTTAAAGTTTCCACTGAAAAGATGCCAGGTAAATGATAAGCTAAAAAATAACCTGTCTGAGATAAAAGAAACAATGATTTCAATTACAAATAAGAGACAGAATTAACTTTATTCAATCGCGTGTATTGTTGTTTGTGTGTATGTGTGCCCTTTGACTGGCCGGCGAACAGTTCAGGGTGTATTGCACCTTTCGCCCAAAGTCAGCTGGGATAGGCTCAGGCACTCCATGCGACCCTATATTGGTTAAACAGTGTTGAAAATGACATAATAGCACCTTGAACTGTGTCGCCACTTTGAGTGGAGCGAGCAAAACGGCTCCTCTTGCTCAGACTCGCTGGCTGAATCTTTCCAAGCTTTCCAGCGACCACTCATCCTCATCACTCCCCATCAGCTCCAGACTCGCCCCGTCAATATTTTGAGGCAGATGTATTGCCTCCTCTGCCGGAAGTTAGGTCATGGTTGTGAAGTTCGGCCTTTGGTGGACGCAGCCTAGGAATTTGGACACAGTCTTTGTGTTTCAGATCGGTAAAAGCTGCATTAAAATCAAACAAACCCAATGTGTCTCACTGCCAAGGGGGCGGAGTGTGTGGAAGTCTTGTCGGGGTCTGTCTGTGCTGTAGGGTTCTACGCCCCCTGTCTGTGACTACCATAGAAGTTTACGCAGAATTGGGACACATGAGGGTTCTCGTGAACCCGCAAATGTAGGGCGAAGGGACAAGAAGAGAGATTTGAGGGGGTGGTACTGGCATTGGGCCTAAATCTCAGCTCCGGCCTTCCTGTGTGAAGTTAACATGTTCTTTCCCTGTGTGCGCATGAGTTTTCCTTCATATTCCAAAAATATCCATGTTATGTTAACTGAAGACGCAAAATTATTCATAGGCGTGAAGGTGAGTGTGAGTGGTTGTTTGTCTCTATGTGCCCTGTGATTGGTGAGCGATCAGTCCAGTGTGTTGCCCAAAGTCAGCTGGGACAGGCTCCATCTCAACCATGACCCGAATGAGGATAAGCAGTATGGATGAATGGATGTCTATGCTTTACTTGGACAAAAACTTCTAATCTGCCAAATTTTAACTGCACCATGCAAAATACAGTTAAACATGCATCCATTCATTATCCACACTGCTTATCCTCATAAGGGTCGCGGGGGGTGCTTGAGCCTATCCCAGCTGTCTTCGGGCAGTAGGCGGGGGACACCCTGAATTGGTTGCCAGCCAATCGCAGACAGTTAAACATGTTCATCCATGTATAACTCTCTTGAATATCTTCAAATCATATCAGAATTTGCTGTGCATATTGTTTGTCGGATCATATCACATTGTATTCAATTGGTTCTGAAGAAATTGTGGATCTTCAAACTTTACATCCTTTTTACTATTAGGTTCGTTTTGTAGTTGTGCCTTATTGATTTGACAGGAGGACAAATGTTTAGGCCTCCGTCGAGCTTTACGCTGTCTGTCTGCTCTTATCATGGTTTGTCTCACACTGATATTGGAATATGAGATTGTAAATCAATGTTCGTTTTAGAAAAGAGAACACATGTTTTGTGTCTGGGGAGCTCTGCACCCAATTGTTCGTTGATAACTGAAATGAATTCCTCCACCAATTCCATCTTAAACATTTCAAGGGCAATGCTGGATCCTGAAACTACACATTGAAAGAGAAGACTTGAAATCATAGTAGGTGTTTTTCGTTAAGCATAATCCAATTTATCATTGCTGTGCCCCTGAACAAACTAGTTTGTACTCCCCTGAACAACAAAGTGCCTGTGACGCTTGATCAGGAGCAGTGTTAACCATTAATGCCTGGAGATGCTTTTCGGCACTGTTGAAGCAAATGAAAGGAGACATCAATTCTTTCTATGATTTTTTTCTTTAAGTTACCACCTGAAAAGAAAAAAGCAAGTGCTGAATAAAACAGAGGTCTGAATGTTTTTGAAACAAAATAAGAAACTAATCTATCAGGGTAGCACTTAATCTAATAATTCAATACTACATGGAACTAAATTATTCTATCCACTCAAAATGTAATATTATGAAAGAGGAGGCGGAATGGTAATTTGCTCGGAATGCAGAACTTGTTCTCTTCTGATATTCCAGGATGGAGATATGCAAAATTCATCCATCCATTTTGTTTACTGCCTATCTTCATTACATCATAGGTGAGCTGGAGTCTACAATTCATGATTAAGTGCAGATGGTTTTTCGTCTCTTTATGTACTTGCGACTAAATGGTGAGCATTCGAGGTTGTAGTCCCCCTTTCGCCCGAAGGCAGCTGGGATGCGCTCCAGCATCCCGCCACCTTATAGGTGGATAATAGGATAAGCCTTATTGAAAGCGATTGTATTGTGGTTTAGCTGTTAAAATATTGTTTCAATCAAATGCTGCATGGCTATGCACTTTTCTAGCTTGTTTAAAAAGGACAGAATGCCTATCTCAGGTCCTCATTAGGCGGCCCGCCGCCGCCTTTTTGTGGCCCCTGAACAAAGCCCTTCTCAAGCCCTTGTTACCCTGCGATTAACAGTGCAATGCTCTTTCAACAAGCCCATTCTTTTGTGTTGTATTGTTGCTGTGAAGCAATGACGTTATGCAATGGGAGTCGCCACAAGGTGGGTGTTTGCCACACCAATGCCGCTCTGGCACCACCACCCAATTAGAAAAATGCTCAAGTCGGCCAAGTCAAACAGGCGGGGGGGCTCAGAAGACTTTCGGAGAGTTCCTGTGATGACAGACGGCGCATCCAATAGAAGAGGTGCTGGAGGAGTGAATTCAGATCACCCCTATGTTGAACATAACAGGTTAGTTGAAAGGTGGTTGAAACATGATTTTTGAATGCTTTCTGTAGAAACAGTGTCAAATACCCCCCTCCATGAGCCGTCACTTTACCGTGGTGGAGGTGTTTGCGTGTTCCATTGATCCTAGGAGCTAAGTTGTCTGGGGCTTTATGCCCATGGCAGGGTCACCCACGGTAGACAGGTCCTCGGTGAGGACGGTGCAGGCAGTCTGACTCGAAAAAGGGTCAAGTGCCCAGCTCTGGTTTTAAATAAGCACAAAAACCAAAAGGTGAAAAAATTGCAGCACAGGCAGGCAACGCTTTCGTTGTCAGTTGACACACATAAACTAAAGCACAAAAACAGCCCAATACTGTCCTCAATTCAGAAATAGCTCAGCTTTATGTGTGCAAAAACAAAATATGATATCGCAAACAGTGAGTATGATTTAATGCAGCCGAGCTGAGTGTTAGCAGGGGCAATCCCTCTAATAGAGCAAACTGATTTATCACTTTGACTGTCCACAATAGAGACTGTAATGGTCTTTATTCATATTTTTATTTTATGAAACATAGTGAAAGAGGTCATGGTGGCCATTAAGGGGATTAATGGTACGTGTTGGGTAAAGAAGATGCAATAAAGTCTGAAAAGTTAATGCTGCCATATGAGAACTGCTATCCTGATTAAGTGGGAGGGGCCACTGGCAACTAACAGACATAATTCAGCCAGGTAATGTCGTCTCACTGGCAACAAGATGGATAACACTTGGCAGCGTTATTGGGTGTGTCGCGGCGTGCCGGCACATTTACGCAAGTTATTTATGCGCCTTAATGAAGGGCATAATGAAAATTGGACACAACGATAAATATGAGAAGGGAAAGCGTAATGTGGAGAGATAATCATTGATGCAATTAACGTGTCGTACACATGCAGTGTTGAGCCTTGCCCCGCTGACTTCCTCCCTTTCCTTTCACGGAGGCTGTATTTTATTCCAAAGCAGCACATTTAATCAGGCCAGGGGGTGTCAGTGTAAATCCACAAGTGTTGCACAAAGAGGTTGGCATTTTAAATATGTTAATGTCAAAGCGATGAAGTCTCTGGTTAATCTATCACTGAGGGTATTGACAGCTATTGTTACAATAGATTGCAGCGGTATTTCCTTGGTGTCAGTGTTTTTGATGTGAGAGCAGGTTAATCGTTGGCTCCGTTTACAGCAGTATTCCCATATCAATTGCATTAAAGAAATACTTGCAATTATAGGTTTGGCATTTTAAACTGCATTTTCATTACATTCATCTGGATGGGGTCACATTCATAGTAAGGGACATTTTTAATTTATGAAAAAAGGACAGATGACTAAAAAGGGATATGGAAAACACAACTAAAAACTTACATCACATTTGTAGATTTGAGAAAATACCCAAGACAGCATGTTGATTCCACAACAAAATAGTAGTTTATCATGGTATTGAAGCAGTTTCTCAAAAGCACCATCATGTTGCTGTCAAGGGGACAAATCTAAGTAAAAAAAAAAAAAACTCCCTGTGTTGTTAGCCTTTAGCTCTGTTAGCAAACTGTTGTGCCAGCTGCACTACTAATTCCAATCTGTATGTTTCCCTCCTTACTCTGTCCGTCTACCACTGCTTATAGTTCTGACTTAACGAGGAAATCAATGCTATTTTTTTTTCGAGAATATGTTCTATACAAGTCCACTAGTTGAAACAGGACATTCTGATAAATATTGCGTTAGTGGAATAAGTGTTAATCCATTCGTTTTAGCCATCTATGGGGCCGGCCATTTTGTCTTCTGTGGACTGAAAATGACATCATAACTGCTCACAACGACCAGTCACTGCTCAGATTCAGAAAACAGGTCAGCCGTGATTGGTCGTTGTGAGCAGTTGTGCTGTCATTTTCAGTCCACAGAAGACAAAATGGCCGCCCCCGGAGATGGCTAAAAACGAGTGCCTTTTGCTGCTTAATTTATATTATACAAACATAAAATTAATCAGAAAGCCGTGTTTCAACTAGTGGGCCTGCTGGGAACATATTCTTGAAAGAAATATGTTTGGGTTGACTTCCGTTTTAAGAAATACACTTAGGTCTCTCTATATTTTCATAGCCAAGCACACGTGCGCTCAGCGTAAAAACTGGCATATCTTTATTTTTGTTCCCGGACAGGTCTAGTTTACCGTGTTTGGGAATTTGGCAGACCGCGCTGTGCCATGCTGGCCATTCTGGTGGACCAAGGGGGTTTTCTTTTACATGGCCCTGGTGCACCTGACAGAAAGTAGACCAAAAGCAGGTCTAAGTCATGGCACCGATGGTGCAACGCGATGGTGCATAAAGCTGTTTATGTGTGGTAGATGTAATCAAATTTGATTCATAATTATGACAACAGCGTGCATTGAACCCTCTGAATCCTTGTAGAAATTATATATTTTAAAACACAACCCTGGACCGTGGCAGAGCTCTTGGGGACAAGTCTATTTCTGTTTCTGCAATGTCAAAGACTGGTTGCGCGCCTCTCCTGCGCTGAATTTGAGCGTGGTCACTGAAACGAATTAGATAAGTGAATGCACCACTGATCTAATTTATTAAAAGGCATAAATAAAGAGCAGAAAAATATTCTACAAAATACACTAAGCTTTCATGGAAATGTGGTGAGCAAGCTACTTGAGTCCATATAAACCTCGCCAATAGCCAGCATGCACATGTGTTGACTGTATTTGAGGTAAGTGTCATGCTGTGATTGAAGGAGCGAAGAGAAGGCTAGATAAGGGTGTGAGATTAAAAAAAAAAGAATGGAGACAGACGAACAAGCGAGTCTAGGGACTGGAAATGACCTTGTGGACCCGATCCTGACAAACTGCCTTTGTTGAGATTTCTGTCACCATCTGCAACCATTATCTCTTCCTCTTATTCTTGGACTTCTTTATTTTCTTCAAGCCACTTCATTCCTTCTTGCAGCTGCTAGCTTTAATGGAAAATGTCAACATGGGGTCGAAAGACGTGTCAAAGAAAATGAAAGGAGGAATGATAAACATCTTTTTTTTCAAGCCTGTAACAGTCACTCCATTATGCAGCATATGTACCAACTTCTCAACTGTTGGTAATATCTAGAAATATGAGAGTATGTTGTGAATGACAAGCAAATCCATTGATGTGTTGTCATATTGATGCTATAGGAATACACCAACAAAAATTCTGTACATTGGTTTTGTATGAAAAATTCAGCCTTCAAATAAACCTCTGATTTGACTGGCACTAAGAAGGCCACATATTTATTAGGAAACAGCTCTATTTAGGGTTCAACTGCAACCAGAACAATATTTTTGTTGTATCAAAAAAAAAAATGTACATGTTCAACAATCAATTTGATGACAAACTACTGTGAACGGTATCACAACAACAATGAATATTGTACGTGTCAGATATTGTGTTAAACCATCTCGCTCGGTGGGACTGTTCAAATACAGTATGGTCGGTGTCTGTCACACTGAATACATTTTTGGCAGATCTGATAAAAAATAAAACAAATTCATCTTTCTTAATAGAACTTTCCTTACACACATCGGACCACGTTGCAATCGGGGTCATAGGGCATAGGAGTCACACACGCGTGGGTACACAGCAAACAATGTCAAGAAACATAAGGAAACACTAGTGAGCTACAAACAAGGGGAGATCAAGATTAAGAATAAATCAAAAGATAAAATACAAAAACATTTAAAAAAAGAACCGTCAATGTATTTTGATATGCAAAATGAGATTACAAAGTAAGAAAAGTAAGAAAAAAAAAACAGGAATTAAATCAAGAAGGTAAGGATTAATCAAATGTATTTCAAACACAGACTATAACAGAATAAAAGGAAGCCTTACTATAAAATACCTACATTTAATTTCCTACAGCTCAAGGCAGGTGTACTATAAACTTGCTTTCTAGTCTTAGTCAGACCGCAAGCCTGCAGAGCATTACACTAATGAAGCCTACATGTGATAAAAGTGTGAATTGAAATCTCAGCTTTAGCGAGAGATAAAAAGTGACAAATGTTGAAAATATTTTAGGATGATAGAATCTCCAGCGGTATATCTGTATCTGTATACCTTCGCCAGAAGTGTTAAATAGGATTTAGATCAGTGCTGCTCATAATAGCCAAATGATTTTCGCTACGCCAGTCTTGGTGTCTTTATCGAGCCGTGTTTTGGGACATCTTTCTGTCGGAAAACCCATGATCTGCAGATGAAACCAAGGTTTCCTATTATGGAGAGCACAATTTGAAGCATACCTTCCAGAATGCCTTGTAAAGATTTCATTAAATCCTGTACAGATTTAAAGCACCCTGTGCCGGATGCAGCGAAGGAATCCCACAACATAACTTAGCCTGCTCCATATTTTAAAGTTCAAGTTGTTTTGGTGTCTGTGTGGGGATTAAACCAATTATACTATGCAAATAATTGGAATCCTCAATAAAACATCATATTCGAGTCTTGTCAATTCCCTATTAAATGTAGGCTACTAGTTACAACCATACTGTGGTCAGACTAAAAGAGGAAGTCAACCAACCAAACATATTTTTTTCAAGAATATGTTCTATGCAAGCCCACTAGTTGAAACAAGGCATTCGGATATAATGCATTTGTGGAATAAGAGTTAATCCCTCGTTTTTAGCCATCTCTGTGGGAAGCCATTTTGTCTCTTCTGTCGACTAAAAATGACATCACAACTGCTCAGGGCTCAGGTAACGACCAATCAGGGCTGACATGTTTTCTGAAGCTGAGCCGTGATTGGTCGTTACCTGAGCCCTGAGGAATTGTGATGTAATTTTCAGTCGACAGAAGTGACAAATGACCGCCCCCTGAGATGGCTAAAAAGGGATGCATTTTGCTGCTTAACTCATATTCCACAAACGCAATATTAATCAGAATGCCGTGTTTCAACTAGTGGACCTCCTGGGAATATATTCTTGAAAAAAAGTGTTTGGGTTGATTTCCACTTTAAGTAAGATGCAGATGGAGAAATCTATGACAAAATAAAGTAATTAAGGCTTCAGAACAAAATACAGAATTAGAAAATTATGAGCAACACATTTGGTGATATCGTGATGATAAAATAACCAACATGACATTACTATAGCCAACGTCCTACCTAGAATGGACTTTTCTCGTGAATTACCATATATTGTAAACTGAGTGAGCAAACCAATCAGCCCCCTGTTGCTGCCCTCTTACTGTGTCAATGTTCTTGATTCAAAAGCTAAAAGAAATGTAGAAAAATCCATCCAGTTAATCACTTTTGAGAGTGATTGTTCAGGTTGAGGCTATTCTTAGACTTTGCCGTGTTCAAAATCTTACAGAGCTTTTGTGATAGTGGATTATACATGAGTGCAAAAAAACCCCAAAACCTGGTATCAAAATTCCTGGGACAAGCATCCATTTTACACCTGTCATATTGTCTTGAGTGCACTTCTAACATTTTCTTTTATTCCCTCGCATTTTGATTGTCAGTCAATATCAGCCCTTATGCTCATACATAAGGTGTCACAAAATGACATCCAATTTGTTATATTGCGCACACTATTAGACAGACACACACACTTTATTCACACACACAGCTGCTTCACAAAGAGTGTTAAAATAAAAAATAAAAAAATGAATGGAAGCGCCTATGCCTGCTCTATATTAATATTTGATGGGGCATTGAGACTCTACAGTGTAATGCTTATAGATATTAAAAGCTTCTCTATTCAGTGTTGCCAACTCACAGCAACTATTCTGACCTATCTAGCAACATTTTTTTCAACGTGACAAAAGGAAATTTGTGCAAATGTCTCCACTTAGCGCCATTTAGGTCCCAAAATGACATTGCCACCTTAACCCATTCAGGCCAGGAGCGCATAACCGTGTTTCTACCACTGGTTGGTTTAGATTAAGAATGGTTAAGATATATGTTCGGAGACAATGACAATATCGACGTCTTTGTAACAGAATCGTGGATGGTGATTACCACTCTTTTTTTTTTTCAATTCAAAATAGTGCTTCTCTTGCACTGACACTTTATTTTTACATCTTGGATTGAAACAGTAAAGGTGAATAAACTTGGGCTGAGATATAAATTATTTTGTAGGTGTTGAATTTCTAGGAGAACCTCAGGTTTTAGTGGCTGATTCTAGAGTCATAGATGTTGAGTCAGCCACTTTAGGCCTTAATGGGTTAACCAGATGAGTCACATCTTGCACAAAGGCTCTATAGGAGCACAGTTTCTTTTCAGCATCTGACACGGTCTGGCCTAGGCCTCCATAGCTCAAGCTGATAGGTGTAGTAAAAGCAGAGGGTTGTTGTTAGATGTTGGGCATTCTGTCCCAGGGAACAGTCCGTCCTTCCGTCCCAGACGGACGGCCATTTTGGGAACAGAGGACGAGAGGTTTTATAAAGAGGACAGACTAAGCAAGGTCGGAAGTGGGTTTTCATCCGTCCCAGTAATTGTCCCAAACCGGGTCATGTTCCGACAGACATGTTTTGGTGGGTTGTTTTAAAAAGGAAAGCCCACTGTTCTCTTCTGCAATACCATGGAGACACCTTTTAAACTGCCTGCAACAACACTGTAGAGTGCTTTTTTTTTCATGTGTGTTACAGGCAGTAACATTGTACTCATAGGCATAGTCTGCCCTCTAGTGGTTCAACACATTTAATACCATGGATTACGTCACAGAACATCCATTTCACTGAGGAGGATAAAGGTGGATAGCAATTATGTTTTGTTAACTAACTGTTAACATTTAGTACATACCTAACCATTTGCATGTAAAGTATGTCCTTGTCTGGGACATCTCTAGAGCATAAAAATCTCTCCAAACCATCATTCATGCTCATGCCAGCGCTGCCGTACACTTAAAGCTACGACCCGGAAGTGGAAGATCTCCTAAAATAATTATTATAATTATTATAAAAATATATAATATTATTTTTCAATATATATTTTGCAAAAATATTTTTATTATGAAATAACTCAATAACATTTATAACGCAATCTTAAATATTCTTGTGATGTGCCTTGGTTAAATGCTATCTTGACGTTAACCTGATCAGGGTCTAAATGGCTGTTGTTGTTATTTTTGTTTTCATGTAAAACTTTGTTACATACTTGCACCTATTAGAACATATCTGCAACTAACTATTAGTGCAGATCTGTATGAATGTTTGTTATTGACTTCATTCTCTGTCTTACTCTTTGTCTCAATTAAAGAGTATGACGATGTGAGTAATTACACACATAATGTACAGTACATTTTATGTCATATTGTCTCCCACCCAAGCCATTCTTCACACAATTGTTCAATTAGATAAGACTGCATCTGACAGATTCCCTCCGTGTGCAACTGCGTGCAACAACTATTCGAAGAAATGTCCAGACTGAGTTCTGTAGACATTGTCTGAAGCTCACTGGAGAAAATGTCTTTAATGGATCCCCGAGCGCCTCGCTTAGCTCATGTCTAACATCACTGTCAACCAGAGTCGCACTGGACATCAGTACCAGCATCTTCTTCAAATGTACTTTTGATATTCTATTTATCATTCAGCACCAGAGCTGAACATGGGCCAGACTCAAAAAGCAAACACAAAAAGGACACAAACTAGAACGGTACTCAGCAGGCTTCTGCCAAAGGCAAACAATCCTATGGATTGGCTGCACATTCACCAACCACCTTTATATGCCTGAATATTGTCATTAAGAATCATGTAATATTCACATATAAGTGAAGGAAAACAGGAAAAAACAGACTTTTGGATGATTTCATTATATAAGATACATTTTTGGCTATGAACATGACCCAAAACTGTCAAGCTGTACTGTCAGCTGACAAATTTCATTTGTTAGGGTGAAGTACTGAAGCAGGTGGTAAAAAGCAGAGGTGATACAAGGATATACGTTTAGAGGTGCAGACAGTTTTGGCGCCTGAGCCCATTACATAGAGGGGTGTTTGGTCACCATACCTTCACAATTTATTGCTCAAAAAAACCTACACGCATGCACACGCGCACACACAATAGGAGTTTTAATGATATTAAAACGTGCGCATGGCAAAAGGGTGCTTCTCTCACTGTAATTTAAAAGGACAGTGCCAATTGTCTGACCACCTGTACCGTTTCCGAGCTAGAATAAAAATATGTTAGCTCCGACCTAACAACATGAAGTGACCTAGTTAAATGCATCACAAATGAGGCCAGGTAATGGACGAACTCCTCCCGGACGGACGGCCATTTTTGGGGAGGAGGACAAAGGGGTGACGCGTTTGAAAAAAAGGGGCGGACTAAGCAAGGGCGGAGGGGAATTTTAGTCCGGCCCACTAACCAGCCCTCATGCGTGTGACGTGGTCACGAGGCGGCCAAAGTTCATCTCAACCTACTCAGCGAAAGGCTTTTTTTTTGGTTTCTTTACACTCCCACGTCGGCGCGGGTGACAACTGCCCCATTGCAACATGTGGCTGACGCATTGTGCTGTGAGACATGTTGGCGACAGGTCTGAAACACATGCCGCAAACACGTCAGAAATTGTTGCTGCGTATATACCGCCGTGCGCATTCTCTCTCGTGATCGGTCTGTTATGTCACATGTTGCGATGACGTACAATTTCCCCCGGCTCAGCCTGCCAATTTATTTGTTGCCGCGGAGGAGACGATCCAACTCGCAGCTCGTTGCTGCTGCGAAGCACACTTGTTTGACAGCAGCGTGTGTGTTATGTCACGCATGTGTGTGTAAAGAAGCTACACACGCACGTACCACCTTTTCCGCCACTTTCCAAATCGTTTTCACAATACAATTAAATGCATCGTCTAGTCATTTTGTCCCTTTGTTGTCGCATGCAGGCACGAGATCCATTGTTGTCGCTGTCTTTTTGATCATTGCTCGACAGTAAAAACGCCGACCGGAATTGGCCATAAAAGGCAGAGGAAATTCTGCCCCGCGGTGTCCTTGTCAGTAGCTGTAGCGACGCCCCCCGACGTGGAATGAAACTGTAACACATTTTCAAAACAACGCGAAATGGGCAAACGACAAAAATTGCCCCAGAACGCTTCAAACACGCCACTAATTCCCCAACTGCACGTACTTACTTCTTTGTAACTCTCAAAAGATGTTCTAGCTTATCCGGAAAAATCAATATGCAAATATATAAATAATGGGAAAATGTAAATTGGCAACTAAATCATATGTTACACTTGCATTGGGAGCCCCGGCAGGAACACTGTGCACTACGCATGTTCGGTCTGCACGGAGGGGAGAAGAAAAGGAATGAGAAGAAGAATTAGACAAAGAAGAAGGAGCACTAGCGTTTGACCGCAGGAAATTTAAAATCTGAACAACTGGCAAAACAAACAAAAAAAGGTTTCGACATCGCAATTAAGTGGCCGGCACGCCCCTCCGTGCAGACCGAACGTGTGGGGTACACAGCGTTCTTTCCCGCCCGGGTTCCCAATGAAAGTAAGTACGTGCAGTTGGGTAAGTACTAGTGCCGCATTTGAAGCGTGTTCACAGCGGGCTTGAGGAGTAAATTAGCCAGCTAATGGGCTTTAAGTAAACCTCTGCCGTTAGCATCTCTCTCGCGGCGCGTCATGCACGGACACGCTTTTTAAAAATGTTTTTGGGTCGGTGTGGCCAACGTAAGGACAGAACCACTTTAAAAGGATGGGGTCGGGGGCGGGGGGCATCATTTTTATGAATAAGGACGGAGGGACTAGGCCGGAAGGGTACCCAGGTCATGGACGGAGGACGGACCGGCAAAAAAAAGTCAAGTGCCCAGCTCTGATAATAACCATCATTAGCTTACAATTGAATTCTTTATAGTGTGTACAAATTAATCAGAAAGACAATTAAGATGATAGTACATTCAACTTTTATTAAACTTTGCAGCTTGCTGGTGCAATTATTATCTTTTTTTTTTTGCTGTAAAAGTGTAGTGCATTCAGTACCAAAAACTATACATAATGCAGATGAAGTTGCGATGACTAGCTTAGGACATACAGTACCTGAATATGAGTTCTTGCGTATGTGCTGAACATCTTGGGGTTGCACAGTAGATACCTATAAGTGCTCTGAGACTGTGAGGACTTGTTCAGCATGACTTTGTTAACATACTGTATGGCCATAAGGATTGATGAGATGATTGAGATCCGAGATCAGAGTACCTCTGCCACTTCACTGGCTTCATGTCTGGGGCTGGCATTAGCAGGATAAGTGTAGTATGTAAAGTGGTGTCAAACAGAAGAGATACATTTACGATTTAGAACTGGCCTGGTCCGCAACAGATTTTTTAAACAATTATTTTTGGAGGGCTGAAGTTTTTATTGTGTTTTTTAGGGTGGTTTTCAGCCACTGTTGTCCAAGAGTTTAAAACTGCTCTCTCACGACCATGTACAGATGTGCTACTCTTTACCACCGAATGAGTGTGATCCAATTTTTGCTCAGCAACATCAAAAACTTATTTGATGATAGCTAGTGGAGAAGCTGAAGGAGAGTGGGTAGATGCAATGAGTATTTTGGTCACCTCTGGGCAACAATATGAGACAGGACATTTATACACCCCTTACTTACCAGAGCCTCCAGTCAGAGGAAATGGAGGGTACACACTTGCCATCATTCAAGGGAGAAGGTTGTGTCTCCCCACAGGGAAGTGAGACGATTATTACTATAAGTTTACGACAAGAAGAATGTGCTCCACGTTTATCTATTCTCACAGCAGGCAGGGCTGAAAAGTCATTGGCGGCTAGTCAGTCCTTGACTTTGGGAGTTAACCCCTTCGTCTGTCTGAGTTATATAGAACATTTAGACAGCTTGAGCCCATACCTGGAAAAGTACAATTACTATAAAGTCTAAAAACACTGGTCAACAGCAAATTTTAATCAGAGATGGCAAAGATGTCCCTAAACATATTTTTGAGGTCAGGTTTTTGATATACTTTCAGTTTTTGTTTGAACTACAGATAAGCGCAATACAGATTTTACCATGTGATTTATTGCTATGACGTTTCAGAAAAAATACACCGGTTGCTGAACCTAACCCTTAATTCATGAATATGACTACATATAGTACTATATTACATATTGTTATTGTATTATTATTTTTATTATTATCATGAAAACCTGATATGCTCGAGAATCAGTCCAAAAAATGTTGTAGAAAAGTGAACTTGCCTGTCTGATTTGAAAAATCTAGTAAAATTTGTTGACCAGTGTAATTAGCTCTATAGAGTTTGGAGATAATGCCAGCTCTCCATTTTGCAACCACTTGTCGTATCTGAAGCCTCACCAAGCTGCACTGACTGTAAGAGAGAGAGTTACACCTTGGACTGGTCAATCACAGGGCACCATCTGTATGGACAAGCAACCATTCACCGTCACATTCACACCAGCGGACGTTTGAGAGCATTCAATTAGTTGAACATGTTTTTTGGAAGCAACAATACCTGAAGGAAACCCAGACACGCAATGTTCCAAAGGACATTCAAACCTGGATCTCCTGACTGTGAGGCAGAACTGTTAACCACATATTCACTGAGCTACACCGTGGAAGTGATAACATGAAATGGAATAAAAATGGACTACAAATCAAAGCATCAACTGTCATCACATGCAGGTTTTAAAAATATAAATAGCACTAAAGCACAAAGTTGAAGTAAGCATCACAATTAGATATAAAAAGGCATACTGTGCACGATTAAGGAGGTAGTTAGCTTCCACCCTGTCATGTGGGCAACCCGTCAGAATGATATAAGAGCAGTATAAGCTGAAAGATGTTGAAATGTGGGTCATGATAATGTGACCTTACACATGTGTCTTTGGTCATTAGGTGCACCTGACGGGCCACTTCATCTCCCGGGCCATGTACCTCCCAAAACAAATTGGCAAAAAAAAAAAAAGGAAATGGGAGTTGGCAAGCCAGTATGTCGCATACAATTATTTGTATACAGCCTAATACTTAACATCTGTTTTATGATGAAACATTTAAGATGATCAACTTTGCCTTTAATCACTGTTTACAACATTAACTGCTTCCATTAAGTATTAAGATGCTGAATGAACAAATGCCAAGATTGGGGATAAACTGAATATATCTTTGTGGGGTGAGTGTATTATGATGACACAGCCATGTAAACACCCAAAAGGCTCTGAGGATTTGGAGGTAATCACATTATTGTTGTTGATAAAGATGCATGACGTGTTGTTGAAGTTTCCCCTCAACCAGCTTCAAGTAAATACTCAATGTTTGTCTCCCCCCCCCCCCCCATCAATTTATCCTACAAATAAGAGATACAAAGGTGGGGCCGCATTTAATCCGTGTCTTTTCACTCCAGAAAGTCTTCAATATCAGACATATTTGCTTTGGAAATTAATCTTGGGTGAAGGCTTCATGAGTGCACATAACTTTGTTGGTCTGGTTTTCAGAGGAGAACCTGGGGTTGTTGTTTCATCTTAGTCCCATTTTTTAAAATGTATTTTTTCCTTTATGCAGCCCACAGGATGGTCAAGGGGTAGGAATACATGAATAACTTTCAACAAGAAGTACAATAAAGTATTACTCTCCATCACATAGCATGTGTTGTTGTCATAAAATGATTCCTGTACTTCTGAAATATAAATAAATGACAGCTCTTTCAAAAATGTGGGAAAAAATGTGATTAAAAACATTTTCAGCACTGACATCAATTCAGTGCTATTTAAAATGTGCTGAATGTTTTGCTAACTACCGTCGTCACTCCCACCCTGATTGCTCAGGTGTTTTCTACTTGACAAATTCAAGATGGTGCATTTAGACCTGCTCTATTCTCTTTAGCTCTAGGATAACGTTTTCTGTTGTAAAATTGGTCAATTGAATGTGCATAAGAGATGAGAGGCAGGACACGGTGGCTTACTTCCACTGTCACCATACAGATCACCTTAACGCTATGACTTGTTCTTTTTGCACTTTTTTCTTTTGATATAGGTTTAGCAACTTAACAATGACAAACTACTCCAAGTTAACAGAGGTGGTGGGGTCCTCGTATAGTTCATAACGATTTACATTTTTGTAGACGACAGGTGGCATGTAAGCTGCAATGGAGAGAATGAATATAAAACAGTTAACGTGAATTTGTGATCATCATTGTCATTTGCTAGAGAATAATGAAGTTCACTGAAAGCTGGACATTCTTGCTGGACAAAGCAAGAATGACACTTGTCACTTGAGTGTAAGCAGTCAGGCAGAGACAGAATACAGGTTATCATATTTTGCTAGTGCAGTGAAAACAAGAGCAGCACTATAAAAAAAAAAGTTAACTCTGAAATATGCAATTTACAGTAGTTTCAAGAAATATTTTCTTCAATCTGCCAGCAGATTGCTTATATAGTTTGCTGGCAATTGATTAAGCATTACCAACAACAGGATGTTTGCCACATAAATCATACACTCACCTTGAGAGCTACTTCAGGGGAAAAAATCCATCTCTATTAAATCTGTGAATTATACTTATTATCTCCAGCTTGGAGAGAAATCCAGCAGTAGTTACAGTGAGCATATGCTCATCTCCCTGAGTTGGCACAACAGCTGAATTAGTGGTCGTCTCCTTTAACCGGAAAACACAATATGACAGTGTTTGGCAAGGCCTGTTGTCTCCTAATAACGCAGCCGTGATGTCAAAGCCTGTCAATGGGTCAGAGCGCAGTAGCAGTAGGTGGCAGTGTTGCTCTTCTCACACGTCTTCTGCAACCTTTTTGTTCTCTGCCCAGCTCCAGCCACCACGGATTCATTAGCTTAGAAAATGTCGGGAAGACTTTGGCGCGTTGGCTCTTGTCAGCTTTGGCTCGCCAGCCTTTTCTTCAGACAGATTACTGGATAAATGGATAGCCATAGTCTATATTAATGTGTGGGACGGCAGGAATCGATACGTCTTGTCCAGTAATGGCATTAAGGAACGTTTCTTTTCTTATTATGGTCTCAAACAGTCAAGAAAAAAAATAAGCAACAACAGATCAAGTAATAATTAATAAATTGCATTCTCTGAAACAATTACACTTTCAATGATAGTTTCTTTGCTGTCTATGATGATGAACATGGAAAACAGGGCACAACTTTCGGTACCTGTGCATACAAAATTTGCGGATATACGATAATTCTCAATGTTGAGTTCACAATCTATTGTTAAATTGTTACAAAACATTAATATCTGAGTTATTTCAATCCCGTTGGCATCCGTTTACAGTGAAACCTCTTCTTAAGTTGGCAGATGTTGAGGGTTTACCTTTACCTTCGGGATGTTTGGTATTGATATGCACAAAAATTTGGAGCTTGAATCGCAGCCACGCATGACGCCACGTGATAGTTGAAATGTTGAAGTTAGTCATCATCTTTAATATTGTAAGAAGAATATGACTGTAGAAAACCCATCCATCATCTTTGCAGTCACTTTTCCCTTTTTTTAAGCCAAATTTGTTGATTCTGTTACTGAATCTCATTACCAAAATGTTTACTCAAAAAAAGGTAAAACAAGTGGACGCGCCAACCCCAAACCAAGTGTTTCACTAAATTAAAATAATTCCAGTTTGGTTAGGCGAACTAACTTTGAATACCTAATGTATTCCGCTCTAATCTTTAAATGTTTAAATGTTCTGAGTGGGATTGGACTCGAATGAATAGTTTACATGCTTAAAATAGAACATTGAATAATAGGTGCACTACTACTGGAGAAAGGACAAGAAAAATCTCCCTTTTCTTAATTAATCAATTGTGTTTCCAGTAAAAGAAATTAATTACATAACTAAATAGCTCCAATTAAAAAGACAAATAAGTAATACACTTGGTAATTTTCCAGGTTAGAACATGAATGAAAAACTCAATGAAACATTCGTTAATTAGTGAGAACAATTGGGAGTATTCAAATGCTGCAATGAAGGATGTGTGTAACTGATTACTGCATAACTCGAGGTTACACAGTTTTATTTTTCACGTCACATAATAATGCTTAAATAACTATTAATAATCTCTCTCTCTCTCTCTCTCTCTCTCTCTCTCTCTCTCTCTCTCTCTCTCTCTCTCTCTCCTCTCTCTCTCTCTCTCTCTCTCTCTCTCTCTCTCTCCTCTCTCTCTCTCTCTCTCTCTCTCTCTCTCTCTCTCTCTCTCTCTCTCTCTCTCTCTCTCTCTCTCTCTCTCTCTGTGTGTGTGTGTGTGTGTGTGTGTGTGTGTGTCATTGTCCAAACCGCTTATCCTGTACAGGGTTGCGGGGAGGTGCTGGAGCCTATCCCAGCTGACAATGGGTAAAAGGTGAACCTAAAACGACTGTAGCTATTTTGTCTTGACAGCCCAAGCCAGGGTCTAAAGCCACCACCAACAGTTTCTTGAATCGCAGTTAGCAATCAACCCCCTCCACCACGTTAAGAAGGTGATGCATGCCCAGGATAGTATTTTAGAATCCTCCAAACGTCCACCATTCACTTGCTTTCTACTGCTTTAACTTACAGTGAAGCACATCTCTAAAGAACGGAGCACAATACTGAACCAACTCGTGTACGAGAACATTTTTAGGTCTGATCACAATCTTTTATTTTCAGACAAAGAAACAACTTTAATTGTCCCGCAGGGGCAAAAAAAAAAAAAAAAAGGCTGTTGTGTGCATATTTTAAATTGGGCTCTGGTGTTTTAGAAAGGCCAATATGGGAGCTGTGATTGGCTGCAGAGAGGGCGTCCGCAGGCTTCTAGGGCAGTATTTGCAAACAGTTGGAGACGCAAGAGGAAGCCAAATGAGGAACTTGCAACTTTCAGTGCATGCATACATAATAGCAGGACTGTCAATTAGACAATGATGAGTAAAACTGTGCTGACCTAAATACGGAAGTCAGAGTCTTAGATCATCATTTGGTGTAAAATATCACGATCTTTGACAACCCCCAGATGAAGACAGACTGACAAAAAATATCTGATTATAAATGATTGACTAACAAAAAGGATGACCAGTATGAATATGTTAACCTTGAGTTGAACATTTTGCCCAATGTGCTGAGCAGGCGAAAAAGACTTACTTGAGTTCAATAATGCTAAGTTCTCAAACTCATACTGATGCAGAGTACATATTTTTCTAATCGATTTGGGTGCAAATCCTCCACTGAAGGCAAACAGGACTTAAGCATTCATGGGGGCATACGGACGTCTCTCTATGTTAATAATGCTGTCTTCAGACAAGCTCAGACTATAATGAGGATTCACAGATTCAAATCACAATCTACATATTTCAAAGCCATCAATATCCTGCGGCTCGAGCGCTACGGTTTCCACTTCATCTCTGACTCGGGACGACTTTTTGACCCCAAACACCTCAACGAGGAATCTTTGAAATTATCACTGCTCCCATCACATGATGACAAGACTTTGACTGACCTTTGGCCTCCGAATGCATAAAGCCATGGTTTACAGGAGACATGTTAGCCAGTCGTGATAGAACATGATAGAACAATATCTTGCCAGAAATCTCAAACCCTACAATTACTGTATACGTACATATTGTTGTTAACATTGGAAATGGGAAGCAAATGGCACAAGCTATAAAGCGCTACTTTTTTAAGGAGCCTTGCTATCTTGAGAGTTCATGTCCATATCACTGTGGAGATTTTTTTTGTAGAACTTCATACAACTAAGAACATAATGGACTGAGTAGAAAAACTTTCATTTTTAGTCACATGGAAAAATTTGGACATGCCCAGCTCTGTTAAAGCACTGACCATTGCCCACCTCTGATAAATCCACACATACTTGCCAAAAAAAACCATGCAAGTCCTATGTTCAAAATGTGATTCATTTGTCAGAGGAATGTAGTGATGGGAATGACAGTTCTTTTAAAAATAACCGTTCAGAAGATTTGTTCATCGAATTGTTAAAATGATGACAATCTGCAGCATGTCCGCTGTGTTTTTGAAGTGTGCTGTGGCAGGACTTGCCATTTTTTGGGGAGGGTGTGTAGTAGCTGGGGTTTGAGCGATGCACTGGAATGTTGCTGAAAAATTGTTCAGAGGTGTATGAAGTGTCTAACCAATTTCAAATGAAAATATTTGCGCAATTTATGCTGTCTGCACTGTATTTTCTATGCATTAAGGGCAAATTCCATCTTTAATTTTCGTAATAAATGTTCAATCCAATGGGAATTTGAACGTCAATCCAGTCAGTGTACTTAGCCCAGCCCTTCTCTGTATATTAAACAGTTAGTGTTTATTTAAAGGAGAGCTGGCTAGCAAACTCTCCCTCCGGTCTGATCTCAGCAAATGCAATTTAGCCTCCCATCCCCCCCAAAAGCTAGCTAGAGACAGAATATTGCTCTGATAACCTGTCATATGCTAACATGAGTCTGGAATATTATACTAAAATGCTTCGATATGTATACGCACCTTGGAGCCACATTATCACCTGCTTCCACTTCATTGTAATAAAAGTCCAAACTGCACTCTTTTTTTTGCTCCAACATCTTTTGGTTTATTTTAAGGTTTTGCAACGCTCTCCGCATTTACTTCAAGCTTGTCATAGGAAAAACACCCAAAGCACTATGTAAACAAGGTTTTAGTTAACCATTATTTTTCTGTTTGTTTATTTTAAAAAACAAAAGATCCTTTGGTTGAGCAGACCTTCTAAATGGGGTTAGGTCTTGTTTAAAGCAGCAGTTTGTGCTGAATAATTGGTTTGTGGCTTTGAGGGTGCGTTTGTATAAATGTTTGGATCGAATAGTGCCTGGGGTGTGTTTACCTGTGAAGGCCCACTCCCTCCACTACGTGCCTTTTCTTCCTCTCATCATCCACTACCCCCCTCCTTTTCTCTAATCAGTCCAATGAAGGATATCCTCTGCAGTCCCAAGCCAATGCTTTGCAACAAAGGATTAAACAGTCTGCACATGCACGCGCATACATTGTCAGCTGCGAGACATGGTGGGTGGTAGGAAATAGTCGGAGACAGACACACAATTATGGAGGGTTCAAACGGCACATTGTGAATGTAAATGGTCCTATGAAGATTGTTCCCCATATGAAAAGTTTCAGCACTTTTCAGGTACTATGTATTGCACCTTGCCACGAATTAACCAAATGTCAGAATGTGCATTGCTTCCTAACAAACGCGAGTGGCTGTGAGAAATGTTTTGCGTCGATGAATCGCCACATGTATTGGCTAACAACGCTAGGCGTAATGACCGCTTCTTGATGTGTACATGTGCAGTTGTGTTTCAGTGTGGGAGAAAGTGGCGGATTAGGGGATAATACGTTTGTGTACATGAGAAGAATCCTGAGCAAATGTGAGTGATCCTTGCTCTTTCTGACTCCGGCATCTGACTAATTTCATCCCAAGAACATAGAACAGAGCGGAAGAGCGAGTTCAACTGCATTTACAATTCTAGTGGTGTTGTATGCATATGTGACTGTTTGCTCATCTGCAAATGGCAACCGGGGTGCAGAGTCAGAAACATTAGCGGTTAGTGTTGTCGATGTCAGGCATGTTTTATTTACGCCGAACAGGAAATTACACCACTCAAGCTGTTTGCCAAACTAGAAAGCTTCTGATTTTGTTACCTCTTAGAAGCACTCAGAGGTCTCCAAAAAACAATGTACCAGAAAAATACACATTCCAACGCTGCAGTATCAGAACCAAAACAATCTTGATTTACATGCAATGGCTTTTAGAAGTTTGCGCGGACGATATTACTTGACAGGATGCAACAGAAAATGCATTGTGATTGAACACACCAATGGTTTGTTTCTACAAGGTTTTTTTCAACACTTGACATTGACATGTCATTGTTGGATGACGTTTATTAGAGAGCATGATATGTCACACTTATTTAAATATTATGGTAAATCATAGGAATATCATTCATCCATTTTATTTGTTTTTTTAGCCGCATATCCTGTTCAGCCTCTCTCAGGGGACTTTAGGCGAGAGGTAGCGTGAACCCAGGACTGGTCACCAACCAATTGCAGTGTACATACATTATAGACAATATAATAATAATACTTACGTTCACTCCTTGAGGCAATTTCAATTTCCCAGTTAACTTACCGTAACATTTTGCGAATATAGGAAGACACCGGAATACATGGAGAAAACCTGCAAGCAAGGGGAGAACTCAGAAAGGACTGAGACCGCAATGAAACTAGAACCTTTGACTGTGAGGTTGGCCACATGCCAGTTTCACAGCGGCATTTTCAAATCATTTCAGTAAATACATGAAGTATCGTTTTCAATAGCTAGTTGACAAACCTTGTCTAAGTATTTAATTGGCATTAGCAATACGAGTTACAGTATGTATACATGAGAAATTGGATTAAGTGAACAATTCCCAAATCTGTTCCCCCACCTTACTCTCAGGCGTACTAATAATATGCAATGAAGACTTAATTGTGAACTGAAATTACGAATTCATCAGGTCATAATTGATATTAACGGAAAACAATGATGCATTTAAAGTTCTGGTGATGTTTATTTTGTTAGTGTAAATTCCACTAGATCCACTCTCAAAACCATGTTGTGAATTATTGCGTGCCACTCCTTTGCTTCTCTCATGCTTGTGAATGTAAAACAGTTCCAACCCACCTTTCTCACAACCTTGAGAGCCATTGCATGTCTGTTTAAATCAGACTCTTTTATGACCTGGCACCACATTCAGACATGAGACTGAATAAAATGACGGCAGCGGTGTTTTACAAGCTGGAGAGGAATAGCGCCATCGTGCAGCATGTTGTCCATTGGCTGACTCCTTATTTACAGTTGATGGAGTTATTAAAACAAAAGTCACTGGCTTGTCACGTGCGGTGGCTGTTACATCTCTTTGGCAAAGACAGTAAAGCACATCGTCACTGCACTGCAATGGTCACGCCTTTTTCCTTGGAAGCTGGCAATAGTGGCAACTCCTTTTGCTGAGTCTGACGCGATAGAAATCTTGCATCTCCGAATCTTAGTTTTAAAAGGTTTAATGATAAAAAAAATAAAAACACAAAAAAATTCCTTGTCTATTTCTATTATAATCAGCTTAACTGGTCGGTGATTCTTTCATGCGCCTGACGTCGGTCAGAAAACTGTGTCACCACCACCCGACCTTCTGAATGAGAAAAACGGCCCGTCACATGATTAATGTCATGTCATCTTCCAAACCGCTTATCCTATACAGGGTCGCGGGGAATTGCTGGAGCCTATCCCAGCCGTCAATGGGCGAAGGCAGACTACACCCCGAACTGGTCGCCAGCCAGTCGCAGGGCACACATAGACACTGTCACTGAGCGGGAATCGATCCCACGCTGCCCGCACACAACTCAGGCGTGTGTACCACTACACTATCAGTGGACCACATGATTAATATGTATCCCATATTCAACTACTACTACTCACATGCATTACTCAGTAGTGATTAAATGCTATTTCTATACACGATACTAAACTAACATTTCTTCTTTCATGAATTAACACATTGTGTATCTCAGAATAATATTTTAAGAATATAACACTAAAAATAATGAAAATGCGGCACGGTGGTCGACTGGTTAGCACGTCCGCCTCACAGTTCAGAGGTCGTGGGTTCGATCCCGGCTCCGGCCTCCCTGTGTGGAGTTTGCATGTTCTCCCCGTGCCTGCGTGGGTTTTCTCCGGGCACTCCGGTTTCCTCCCACATTCCAAAAACATGCATGGTAAGTTGATTGGATACTCTAAATTGCCCCTAGGTGTGATTGTGAGTGCGGATGTTTGTCTCTGTGTGCCCTGCGATTGGCTGGCAACCAGTTCAGGGTGTCCCCCGCCTACTGCCCAAAGCTGGGATAGGCTCCAGCACGCCCCGCGACCCTTGTGAGGAGAAGCGGTACAGATAATGGATGGATGGAAAATAGTGAAAATCAAAATAAATATATAATTTCCCAATATGGCTCTTACACTGCCGTAACAGCTGCTGAAGGCCACCACTTCATCAAACGTAAAAAGTAGTTTTTTGGTGGCACCTCGGTTTATGAACAACCAGGTTGTCAACAATTTGGTTTATGGACTAAATTTTCTTTTAAAAAATGACTGGTTGACGCACTGTTTTCAGTTCACCAACAGTCTTGACATGGTCGCAAATGGCTCAATTGTGCTTTTTCTTGCACCGTGTAAACTTCATTGGCTCTGCATGGGCATCACATATTGTAGCCATCTTTGTTTGATGATCACTCTGTATGATAATCAGATTACACTGGTCAACAGCAAATTTTAATCTGAGATGATTTTATATGTTCCTAAATGTATTGTTGATGCTGATTTAAAAAAAAAACAGCTCTTTGACATATTTTCATTTTTTGTTTTTACCAATAAAAGTTTGTGCAATATGGATTTTACCATGCATTGCAATTTATAGGTATGATGTTTGGTCCAATCAGGTAGAGCTTAGAAGGACATTTTTTTTTTGCTTAAAGCGGAAGTCAACCCAAACATCTTTTTTTCAAGCATATGTTCCTAGCAGGCCCACTAGTTGAAACACGGCATTGTGATTAATTTTGCTTTTGTGGAATCTAAGTTAAGTAGCAAAATGCACTCGTTTTTAGCCATCTCTGGGGGCGGCCATTTTGTCTTCTGTCACCTGAAAATGACATCACAACTGCTCACAACGACCAATCACGGCTGACCTGTTTTCTGAATCTGAGCCGTGATTGGTCCTTGTGAGCAGTTGTGATGTCATTTTCAGCCGACAGAAGACAAAATGGCCGCCCCCAGAGATGGCTAAAAACTAGTGGATTAACACTTATTCCACAAACGCAATATTTAGCAGAATGCCTTATTTCAGCTAGTGGGCCTGCTGGCAACGTATTCTGAAAAATATATGTTTGGGTTTTCAGCTTTAAATTATTTTTGTGATTACATGCCTGATTTGCATTTGCACTCATTACACGTATATCATGTTGATTATATGCCTGTTTAGCTAGATTTCAGTGAGATTGTTTGTGGTAGACTTTTAACTGTTGGCACTTAGCCAATCTAGCTCATTGCAAATGCACTCAGGGACAGTTGTAACAACTTGCGTGACATTTTAAAATGATACAAATGTACCTTTAAGCTAAATTTGACTTGAATACATCAGTACAAATGGTGATTATTATTGGAAAAACAATTGGCCATAGAATAATCCAGCCACTATTGAGGAACATATCTTTGCACCTTCACTCATAAATGATCATCCAGGTCCGGCTGTACCGACCAAGCAAGCTTGTGCTCGAAGCCTCGGCCCCAGCTTCTACACTGACTGCTAAACTTCTGCTCCAGCTATGAACCACCAGTCAAAAAGCCACAGTCTCCACTGAAGACACATTGACGTGGATGAGCTTTAGTCAAATAGTAGCTCAGCACGTACCAAAAGCCAAACAACATAAACTCCCTTTAACATAAAGGGAGAGTGAAAAACAGAAATAACTACCGTGCCTATCAAGCTGACACTGGAAGTAGATTTTCAGTGAATTCAGTAAAGGCAATACCGAAAATAAATTTGCCCCCTCCCAAAAAAAGTTTGTTGGATAGTGCACACTGCACAGTGGCACCTTTTGTGAAATGTTATTCACATAAAGATTAATATATATTTTAAGTCCTATACTCTGCAGAAACACAGACATTTTGTTTACATGTTTTGAGGAAAAAAAGCTTTTCAATATTTTTTGTCATCACCACTGCCTTTATCTGATAATGTTACATTTCACCCCAAGGTACAGTATGCTGCAAGTGCCCTGGACCACGGGGTCAGGTGTAACAGTCCACTCTCTGTCTTTTAGATTACTTCATGTTTGTTCTGTTTGTTTTACACAGGCATTTCCCATGCCGTTTATTAGTAGCCACTTGAAACTCGTTTGCATAGCAGTTTGAACAGACGCCATCAAAAAGAGCTCAAAGTTAGGGACACAAATGTAAAAAAAAATGCTCTAATTGTCCCCGGTATCGCCAATGGAGCTGTCTCAGGGAGAGTAGGTGCCATGCCATTGAAAATTGGGAAGTTGGGGTCGGCGCCCAAGAACCATTAAGTCACAAAAATGGGGACGATCTGTGTAACCCACACCATCATACTGGATCATAGGATAGTTTTTTATTAGTGAGTGTACCTCACACAGGACATGAGCTATTTTAAATAACCTCAACATCATCAAGGCACACTCTGAGGTGCCATTTGGTGTACCCACAGGGATACGCTGGGTCTCACTGGCAGCTGGGATTAAAGAACAAAGTAAATCATAGGATTAGTCGTGTAAGATAAATGGGCCGGTGTCTTGAACGCGACCATTTTGTTTTTCCTTTGTCTTTACCCTGTCTCTCCATTTTCTTTATGTTCTTTATTGACACACTGTTGGGAGCGGCCAGAGAGTGATATCTTGTTTGGCTTCTGACAGCACCACTTGGAGAGGAAAATGAAAAGCGATGGTGATAACACGGAGACTCACACATTCACATACGCCTCCTGCCGGCCTGTCCACCCCACACTGTTTGTGGGCAATTCAGGTCTGGCAATTTAGGGTCGAATTAAAGTAGCAGGAAAAGGCTGAAATTGGGACATGAGGCAAAAAAAGGGAGAGAAGGGGGGAAAAACAGCCTCTGGAGTGATTCGTGGAATGGTGGGGGGCAGATGTAATTTTCACAGAACGATAGGGAAGTGATGTCATTTTCAGGGTGCAATTTGTATGTTTGAGTGTTTTCTCTGCATGCCTGTTTGAACAATGGAGATGCCAAAGCAGTGTTCAATGCATGATGGTTTAGTCATCAAACTAGTGACAAAAAACATGATTCAGACATTTTTTGCCACAAAATTGATGCAACCTTTCCTTATGCAAACCGTCAAAATAAAAGTAGTTTGGGCTTAGTTTGGTCATACAATGTTTTTTTTGTTTTTTTAATCTGACTATATATCACATGAGCCTTCATTTTAAGTGTTTTTCATTTTCATAGCCTGGTGATAAAACACAGTCCCTAATATGTGGGATCTTAATTGAGTAACCTTCTAAAAGTAGTTGTTGAACTAGACAACCTGATATGTGAGGCAGGACAACATTGGTGATGCATTACGGTCTGTCTGGGCTGTCTTGGTAGACAATTAGTGTGACAGATAAATTAAATAATACGAGGCCATATTCTGCAGGAGATGGATTCCTCCTGCCTAAGCTTATATCAATTTATGAGGTGTGTTGGGTCTTTTCAGATCAGAATAAGGAGATACATTAAACGTTTATGTCTTAATAATTGAAAGCTTTAATGGGAGTTTTCTCAAAGTGACACAAGGACTTTTTGTTTTTAATTTAAGTTTGATTACAAACTTTGCTACCAATGATAGAGACGAAAAGTCACAATGACAAACTGGTTTTGCAAACTAATAACACAGCCTTTGTAAGGTGGTTGGATCCTATGGTGGCCCTGAAGTGAAAAACACATAGACAAAACACAAATTCACACACACAAAAAAAAATCACAAACACAAAAACCTAAATGCAACAGTAAGTCCATCCATCCATCCGTCCGTCCGTCCGTCCGTCCATCCATCATTTTCTAAACTGCCAAAAACTAAACACATCAAATCAGATGTCACAAAGACAAATATCCAGAGCTGGGCATTTTACTAAAAATTGAGCGTCCTTTATTTGTCATCCGTCTGCAGCGTGGGTACCGTTCTGTCGTCCGTCATTCATCTTTAGGCCGGTCGGCCTCTGATTTTAAACGGCTGTCCGTCAGCGATTCTGACTGCAAACTTCAATAGCCCCCCTGCTGGCCGATATTTGAACAGAAAGAGTGACTCACAGTGACTCTGCGCCATCTAAGCCTCTTCACAGCCTGGTCCCTCTCTCGAATCTGTCCCCCAAGAAACAACAATTCACTATTGTTCCTCGCCATGCTCGCCGCGGCCATCGAAACCTCGCTGCGAAAAATAGACTAAAAACGGATTAAATCATAGGCTTCTGGCTATGCTTAGTCCGTCTATTTTTTTAAATTAATTTTACCTGTCATTCGTCAACCGTCAGCAAAACGGGCGTCCGTCAGAGGCGGACAGACGGACCGGTCCGTCAAATAGACGGAATGTCCAGCCCTGCAAATAACTAAACAGTAAATCAATAAATCACAAACACAAAAACTAAACACAACACCAAATATATAATCAAGACAAATAACTGAACTAAAACATACCAAAAAGGTAATTAGAACGGCAAATCAAAATAACACATTAACATATGACTCATTTTCCCACCGGGAGTGGTTGGTGCATGCGGGGAGGGCAGGGGGAATCTAACTCATTGCTGTTTGTATGAGAGGGATGACTTGAATGGACGTACACACCGTTCGTCGGAGTCAATTGTATTAGGCAGAGCACATGGACAATATTAAAAAAAAAAAAAAGAAAAGAAAAAAAGATAACTATGTCACTATGGTGAATGCGTACCTTCCTTATGTTATTGAACACATTGTGGGTGTAAATAACCAAAATCCTTTTTTGGAACAGCAGTAGCGATTATTTAATTTTGAAATTTGCATTTACATTTGGCACTTCCTGTTTGGCGCAATTTGAAAAAAAAGAAAGAAAAAAAAAGTTGCTTGATAGCATTAACTTGGTCCAAGAGCCTCAGTAAATTTTACAATTTTATAGTGGCAGCCCCTCCAAAGAGGCAAAAGGTGCGTAATTTATGTATATGAGTATTTGTGTTTGTAAACATCGAGTGTTGAATGTGAAATATGTTTTCTAATCGTTTGCTGTATGTTTTGAAATGTGTTTCAGCTCTTACGGTGATCAGGCCACGAATACAGCGATTAGGCCACAAATTATTACTCGATCATGGGTAAATGTTGCTCAAAAAACAAATGCCAAAAAATCATCAGTTTCATCCTTGATCCGAGGGCATGCTACAGTGGGTCAGGTGGTTAAAATTTTCAGTCATCTCTGGGCTTGTCATTCGACCTTGACGTTTTGACCCCAAACCGTGTGTTTTCAAAGATATGAATGGTAGATAAAGTAATCAAGTTTTTTTTGTCTGGAGTGTGAGACCACAAAAGTCAAACACCAACCAACCAGTTATTTTGCTTGTTTAAATTACAAAGGAAATAGCATTCTTTACACAGTAACTTGCAGTAAAAACAAGATTCCACGTTAAAGGCCACATGTAGGCTTGAATTGATTAGAAATATTAATGCATGTTCTTCAGTGGATGATCTTAGTCATTTGTAATATGCCATTTATTCTGTATATTTTTAAATGTTAAAATGTCAGTCTGTATAAGAGCTTCCTTGCCCTTTTTCAACGCCATCATTGTCCAACTTTTAATCAAAGTCAGAAGCAGAGACGAATGTCACATTTAATTGCTTCATCTATAGTAAAAGTGAGAGCTGGTGCTGAATTAATTCAAGTAAAGCCAATTATGTCGTGTGTTGACAACAAACACAGCAGGGTAGGTGCTCATTTTTAAACTCAATTTTTTCCCCCCATTCTTGGCACTGAACACACATTGCAATGGCTTTTAATATGGTTCATAGCAGCGATCCTCAATGAAAAGTTCAATAGGTCCAATTCTGGGCAATTTCTACATGTCGAGGTAGTGAACCTGTTTGTAACAGGCATTCTAATTGTGTTCAAAATATTTTATAATAACATCATACACACTTATTGTAAAATGAAATTCTACAATATGACGTTGCAATTCTATGCTATTGCAGCAATATTTACTGTTGATCATCACATCGAGTGTAATTGGTTGTTTGTCTAAAATGTGCATTGCAATTGGCCTTGCTACCAGCATAGGGGGTACACAGCTCCCCGTCCAAAGCCAGCCAGGTAAGTGGCAGAGAAAATGTTGGCCATCGTATGTGCCCTGCGATGGGCCAGGATGTACCCCAGCTCTCAATTGGGACAGGCTCCAGCCCACTGCCACAACAAGTGCTGTCGAAAATGGATGACCAGAAAAGCTGTGCCTTTCAAATTACAGGCATTTGTCCAAATGATTTCTAGGTCTGTACAGCATGTTCAGCTATAATAGGATTGGGCAGGGAGATAGTTGAAGGAGATTATTATTAGCTCAGACAATCAGGTATTCCGACGCGCCAGTGGCTAATCAACGGTATGATCTAATTGTCAACATTTTTAATGCACACTGTAGGTCAAGCCTATATGAAATCAGTCACTGTGACCTCACTAAGTTTATTTGTCACGCATTGGTTGACTCCCCGATTCACCTGTTTGCCCTTGTGAATCCCAGCAGGGATTTTAATTTCTTGATGGAAGGTTACCTCCAAGTATAAAACACAACAACAACTTTATAGAACACCTGTGGGAGGGGCACTTCACAAGTCGATTGGCTGTGTGGTTTTAGATGCTGTATTAGCAAGAGTGACATATGTGGGAAAATAACAAACAATTTAAGGCTTCCAGAACTGGTTTGTAATCATTTTAATTTGTCATTATAGTGAGTGCTTAGTTTTGTTTTTAGCAAAATGTTTAGCTGAAGTTAATTTGTATTACTTTCAGTATATGTTTGAGCTGTTTTTTTTATATATGGAGTATTTGTCGACTGCCACAACAAAGTAAAGTAAACTACAATTCCCAAACGACCTCCCTTCTTCTGCACGGCAGACAGTAAGACCAAAATAACAACATGTGAAACGAACCCCAAAGTATGACATTAACTGCAAAGATTAAAACAAAGGACATTTTCGCACTGTAGTTAGTTTTTGTTGAAACGTGAAATGTAGTTTCAGTTAGTTATCATTTCTTAAAAGGCATTCTCATTTTTATTTAATTTTGTTAATGAAAGCGATTTTTCCATTTTGAATTTATTTCCTTGATTTTCTGTAACTGTAATGACTTGTTGCTCTAGACTCCCACTAAAACCATGGGAACTTGCCTGCAAGTGGCAGTGGGCATATTACGCCATGTTGTGACACTGAAACAAAAGGCACAAGTAGTCAAGTAGTGAGGTTTAAAAAAAAAAAAAAAAAACATTGTTGCGAGTTACTTTGAGCTGCTGGGCTGATTTTAATGGCACATTATGTTCGGCCATAATTGTTGCAATACATATGTGATGACTCTGCAGTAATTCCAAAGGTGCCATTAGATTTGGTCATAATTAGTTGATAAAATGATGAGTCAACAACAGTTGTCCAGTGTTAATACTCAATTAACACTTAGTTTTACGAGCCTACTAAAACTTTGCCCATTTGCATGCATTTTGCATAGCCAGACTGGTAGACCCTGACTTAAAGAAGTAGTGATAAATCTCTTTGCAAGGGATGACTTTTATTCTTTTGGGGGCTGTTGGAATTCTGCAGACATCCAAGTCTCATTCTCTTGGCTGTTTTCACATGCACGTATGCCTTTGAATTAGACTAGGTGGTTATATCACTTTAACTCATGCATAAATAGGTAAAAGACAATCAATTGTTGCCCGTGTGGGCAAGCATATGTGTGTGTCCTGCCGACTTGGCTTCTTGTGCTGTTCTTGTGCCTCTGCTGAGGATGCACTTTCATCTGAGGGTTGCACGAGGTCACTCTCTGACAGTGCCCACACACAAACACACACTCTCACAGATTCACAAGTGCACGGTTGTACCCGACCTGACATTTGACTCAAATATGGATTTTGTTGCTGCTGAAGGAAGTCCATCTCCCGGTGACATTTACTTGGGGTCACCAGAAATGTGGTAGTTATTAGGGGTGTAAATCTCCCCAATAAAGACGATTCGATACGCAGCTCGATACATGGAGTGCGATTCGATTCAAAGACGGTTGGATTTTAAAGTGGAACGATTCTATTCGGTTCGATTCAGTAGTATTACAATTCAATTTGAATCGGTGTAGAGATGGAACAATTATTTGATCAATCTGCAACTACAGTGATACCTCTACTTTCAAAATTAATTGGTTCTGGAAGAAATTTCTTAAGCACAAAATTTTTAAGTAGAGACATATTTTCCATGTAAATGCCATAATCTGTTCCAAGCCCCCCAATATTCAGACATAAATGTTTTATATAGCATAAAAACGCATCAAAACATGTAACAAATACATGTTACAATTAGATTATTGCACAATAAATGTGAGTTGTGCATATTGTAAATAACAAAGAATAGAGTAAAGAATAAAAATGATGGTCGTTTACCTTTTAATTGCTGTCCTCACCGCTTTTTGCCCTCTTTGGTTCATGTTCTCGCTCAGAAGTGGTTTTTGCCCGGCATTTTGTAAACAACTGATTTAATAATGTGCCGACTGTCGATACATTACGGTCATATTCTTTGGCAAGATCAACCAAAGGCAACCCTTTTTCATATGTTTCTATTATCTCTTGCTTTGTTTGTATGGACAAAAAAAAGATTTTCTCCTTTTTTTCCTTTACTCGTTTCTAATTCACGTAAAACCATCGGAACACCTCATGGGGGGCGAATGACGAGGACGCTGCATAGACATATCTATCACATATATATCTATCTACCTGTCTATCTACACACATAGACACATACGGTAGAGGTCCCTCTCAGCCAATGGGATGCCAGGAAGATGCTAGGTAATAGCCAATGGCAGAGCAGCTATGAGTATGTTGCGTTCAGGAAACTCCAGAGCTGCAAGTAGCAGTCCATACTGTTATTTTTACCTTTCGTATCCTGAAATTTATTTCGTAACAAGAGGCAATATCTTCCTGTTGAGGCGTTTCGTAACTTGAAAATTTCGTATGAAGAGACGTTCGTAAGTTGAGGTACCGCTGTATTCATTAACAAATTAATTGATAATAATTTTGATATGATTAACAGCCTAAATACCTAAATATAAAATGATCCAAATTCTTGGAATTCGCACATTCGCAAACATTTACTTTTACTCTGGAAAAAGTTATCAAGTGCGATTGGCTGGCGACCAGTTCAGGGTGTACCGCACGCCCACGACCCTGGCGACGATAAGCGGTTCAAACAGTTTTAACAATGTTTTGACATGTTGCAGGACAAAACAGGAAGCAAATAATAATTTATGTGCATTTTCTGCAGACAATTTGAAAGAATGTCCTGTTTCCGAAGAAAAGGATTGGAAATTAACATCCGTTTTAATACAATGAATCCATTATTGATCATTAATTTGCATTAACTACAAATCGATTCCATTTTGCACAGCTCAGTTATGGAGTGTGATGCAATGAGATTCTTGTTGAACGTAGCCACTTTAAAATATGCATTAACTTGTCAGTACTGTAAATGCGGCATTTCCTGCAAAGAGATTAATCACAGACTAGAAAATGTGTACCACGTCCCGAAAGCCCTTATTCTCCACAACAATACAATACGACTTTATTTATACAGCGCATTTCATAACAGCTACAGCTGTAAAAAATAACTTCATTTATCCAAGTTGTTGCGGGTATTGTGACGGCTTGTGCCTGGCGTGGGTGTGGTGGGTGTTGTGTTCGCTGATTGTAACATTAGATGGCACTGTTGATACGCAGATACCATCGAGATGAGAGAAGCGAAGAAGCTGAGTTCTATAATGGCGACTGAAGTGAAGCTTACGCGAAGGGTTTGCTTACAAGCAACTGTTGATAGCCAGTTGAGTAAATAGAAATAATTTGGCAACACTCTGGCCTTGTTATTGGAATCCCGACACCACAGTGTGTGCATGCGTGAAGAAGAGAGCGGAAGAGACTGAAGGTGCGTGTGCGCTGGTGTGACGAGAGAGGATAGGGACGAGTGAGAGAATATTAAGTTAAGTATAAGAAGCGAGAGGGGAAGGTGTGCCAAATTAAGCGAGACTTAAGTGCAACCCTTGTCTCCCTGTGACATGTGTTTCCAGGCTTCTTGGGCTCTACCCTTTCGACGCCGCAATCCCGGAGGCAACTCCGGCCTTGGAGAAAATATCCCCTGCGCCTCCCGACTACGGTTAGGCAAAAAAAAAAAAAAAAAACAGGGACTTATAACAAAGTCATTTTTAATCAATCGTTTAGGTTGTCTTATAAATCAGTTTTCTGCAGCTGTGCATCAGCAACATAAAACTGATTCATCACATTTTGACCGGGCCATTGGCCGGTTCAGGCTATTTTATACCGGTTCTTTATTCCGTCAACCGATGCACTCGCATCGTTTTAATTAAAACCGAATTTTCAGTCGAAATCTTTTTTTTTTTTTTACACCTAGTAGTTCTGGTCAGTTTCTTAACTTCTGAATGGGCGATCACAGTGACTTTCTATTTACAGTAAATGCTGTGGGGGGGGGTTGATTTGGGGGGATTACATGTATAGGGATGTGGGTATATTGATTAAGAATAGTCACTTGACGAACTCTGGCTGCGGTAAATGTCTCTAAACGCAGCACTAATATCGTCTAATTGAGCTGTGACAGCACTGCTCTTAAAGTATTGGATTTTGTTTACTTGCACCCATGGTACTGCTGTTATCTTGTTTGCACTTTTCTTTATTTTGAGGTCTTTTGGCGGACTTTTGAGATCTCCTGAGAGGCTTGCTCCACTTTCTCTTAAAAAGTAAGACTCCAAAATAATAGGGGAAATCAATATGCTAGTGCTGCAATTGCAAAATACCACACAAGGACACGCTGTATATGCTTGTGTTATGTCTCTATAGGCATAGTTTTAGTGAGTGGAAACACTTGGGAGGATTTAAATCAGGCTGCTATGCAGAGGCCTCACCTTCTATTTCGCATATTAATTTCTTATATTCCGTGTAGACAGAAAAAAACACTTAATTCCTATTTGACTCGCTTTTACTGTTTCGACACTAAACTCAAAATATATCTACAAGCAGCATCCATTAGCTGGGGAATCTATCTAATTAAAATGAAGTATCGCTGGAAGAAAATGTATGAACAAGACAAAAAAACTTGCAAAAAAGGAAAGCAACCCATTGTACCATTAGAAATGAGCTCTAAAGAAGGAAAGACAATCATTGCCCACCAATCTTTTCTGAGTGATCAAAACCTAAAGTAAACTAAAACCCACCTAAAGTGTCAATTGAGACTCTTACGTGTTCAATGTCCCAAGTCATTTTATGACCCTACTGTGATTTTACAGCACAGTTCAATCATCTCTGCGACGTAGTCACTGGAGACGGAAGAGAAAAAGCAGAGTGCAAGCTGTTCAATTAATGAATTAGAAACAAAGCCTTTGGTCTGTGATGTGTGTTTTCAATAACTCGCCACACATATCCAGCTAAAATAAAATGCACACGTTCTCATAGACCCTGTAAAATGGATTCAGCAGGTTTGTGCAATTGGAAGTCAAACAATGGCTTTAAACAATTACTTGATTATTAAAGGGATGGTGGATGGCCATGTTTTCACTAACAAGTTCATTTTATATATTTTTTGAACAGGGAAATGGAGAGAGTTGTCATTTTCTATTTTATCAATAAATTTGGGAGAAATTAGGAAATAAGTGACTCCGTGAATAACGCCTCTTGTTGATGAGGAGAATGGCCGCACCGCCTACCGTTCTATCCTTGTTCGGTCGGAGTCACTGGAGGGACCGATTACAAACTCTCCATTGGAAATCATTGTACTTTCATTGCTTATACCGTCCAAAAACGATGATCAATTGGCACCAAAATTTATGTGGACATCCTTACAAATGACCACTTCAACATATCAAAAGGATTAACCTCTCCGTGGCTGATTTATAAGAATGAGAAATGAGCATGACCTACATAGATTTATGCTGGGATAAGCGCACACTGCTTCTTTGCTTAAACAAAACAAAACATAGACAAAAACACTGCTTCTTAGCTGATCACGGTTAGGACGAGCGAGGCATTTAACACCAGTCAGGATATTTACAGAGACTGAAGTGGGAATGAGGAGACGTGCACATTTATTTGGATGATGAATGGCCCCAGTTTTTCGACCCACAACACGCCGTGGAATGTAACAGCCGAAACGGTACGTTCCAATGCGGCCACACTCGGCTGTGCAGTTAGCATCCTCACTGGAACCTTTTGTTTGCTGAACATTGACGCTTGCTGGCGGCTGCAAGCGGTGTCGGACAACGCACGCGACTGCTTGGGAAGCAACCCCGCGACATGAAGACGCAGGCTCATAATCACCTCCACATCGCGACATAGTCTTTTGAGGTGGGCATTTTAGTACTGATGTAATTTTTACATGCAAACCTATTATATAAGTGCCAATGTTAAGCTCATCCAAGTGTCCCTTTAAAATAGTCGTTGATTAATCTAATAAATGATTAGTTTTCGATTAATGAATGATATTTACACCTTGCGAGTTACTAGCTAGCAAACGGCGCCTATACACTAAACTGCAGGTGACACACTTTACATAACACCGCGGTGTCATTCATTCAATTCCCAAATGTTGCTATTTTGCGTTATTCAGCTACTATAATATGGTGAAATGCAAAGTATTGTGAGCACAAAACTAGCAGGAAGTATGGGCTCAAACATTTATCATGTGGTGTGTTACTACAGGTTGAAGAACGTGGGCTGTTGTGTTGAGTGAACAGCTAACAGTGGCAAAACAAAATGACCCAGTTGGATACAATATATTCCAGCCAAAGAGATTATATTTTTGCTTCTCAAACAGGATACATACATACAACATACTTATAATGAAGATGCTGGACAGAGAAGCATGCATTTTTCAGCAAGGTGTGGTTTCATGAATTCAGCAGACATTACCTCTGCATTTGAGAGCAGAGACAACAGAATGATTTTTCACCATTTTTAAGCTTCATTTTATATACTTTGTGATTTTGTTAATCATTCAAATTTGCTGGGGTTGTTAACAATACTTTTCTGTGGCATGTCAAATTCACGAGACATTTATTTTTGATTACTAAAACTTTCTTTTTTTTTACAGGGAATATAAAAGAGACATAACATGTACTCATCAAGTATCATATTAACATGACAGTGAATTGCTTTCATTAAAAAAATATTTGTATAAGCCTAACTCATGATTGATCCAGCATTTTGGGGTCAAATATAAGCTTGATCACTTGCATGAGAAAGGGCTGTCCCCAAAAAATGATTTCAGGAAGGGAGGCAATACAGTGTGTAAAGTTTGCTCTAATTCTTGTTCCTTGAGAAACCTTTAATCGCCTGTGTAGCAATGATTTTATATCAGGTGAGTCAATTACTGAACAAGTTAGTCATATAGATGTAGCTTGTTCTATAGTTGCTTTTATGAGTTTCCGGTCCTGAGGAGAGAGAGATGCCTTACCTTGGTTGAGTCGCTCAGCACGTCAGTCGGGGCCCTTCTACCAGCGATGCTGGTGACCCTCAACAAGGCCTACCATCTTTGTCCCACCTTGATCATCAGAAAAAGCAGAGAGCCGATCCCAGCCTACATGAGGTGATCGAACAACTCGAGACTGGTGAGAGAGTGCCTGTGTGTGTGTGTGTGTGTGTGTGTGTGTGTGTGTAGAGAAGCTTACACACACATCCCACCTAAGCTGCCGCCTTCTTAGTCAATATCACAATACAATTAAATGCATCATCTAGTCATCTAGGTCCCTTTGTTGTTGTTGTATCGAAATTCAATTACGATTACTACACTCCACGATTACAAAATTGGCATAATCGTAAATTACAATTATAAATATTTATTTATATCCATCCTAGATACGTCCCAGGGCATCAGTCCTATCATTCAAAAACTCCCTTTCCGCCTCCAAGAAAAATGGATTACTTCAGCATCCACCATTCCCAGTCTTTGTGAAGTTTGTGTGTGACAAAGCTAAAACTCTCAATGACCCAAGTTTTGCTTCTTTGCTCTCTAATAATAGCCCAAGTTCTTCCAAACCAGACAGATGGAATAGGTCCAGCACCAAGACTGCATTATCTCTTCGAAAAACGGAAATAACTGCTCCAAGTGACACCAACGACAAAACGGTGGATGACCCTGACAAACAGTGTCCACTTCACAACAAGCTGCACTCTCTCTGGAAATGTCGTTGCTTCAGAGCAAAGACACTGGATGATAGGAAATCATTTCTCAAAGAAAACACAATTTGTTACAAGTGCTGTTCCTCTGTCAACCACATGGCAAAAAACTGTGACACCAGTGTACAATGCAATGAATATAAGAGCAACCAACATATTACCGCAGTTCTCCCTGGACCAGCACCATGGAAAATTCAAGCTCCAGACTCAGCAGCTCCAGAGTCAGCAGCCCCAGACGAGCATGGCGGGGAGCAAGCAGAGACCACCACTTCAGCCATCATATCCAAGTGCACTGCGATCTGTGGAAAAGGTAACAGCTCACGCTCCTGCTCCAAAATCCGTCTCGTAAAAATCTATTTGCGCCGCTACCCTTCAAACCAAATAGGTGCAGACTACCTAACAACCGAGACCAAGCAGTTAAACGTCTCACTTCACTTTGTCATATGCTAGACAAAAAGACCCACATGAAAGAACATTCCTTTAATTTCATGCAGCAAATGTTTGAATCAGGACATGCTGAACCAGCGCCACCACTCGACAGTGACCAAGAGTGTTGGTACTTACCAATTTTTGGCGTGTATCATCCGCGCAAACCAAATCAAATACGTGAAGTATTTGACTCTAGCGCCACCTATAAAGCTGCTCTTTTAAGGATTTTAAATGATATTAGGTATACTGCAGACGTGAGAAAACTCACAGTCTTGGTGCTACTGGATCTAAGCGCTGCTTTTGATACAGTAGATCACCAAATTTTATTAAATAGACTTAAAAACCTAGTGGGCATCTCTGGTACTGTTTTTAACTGGTTTCTCACAGACCGATTGTTTTGTGTAAGTATGGATACTTGTTCCTCGAGAACCCATGAAATTAAATGTGGGGTTCCCCAAGGTTAAATTTTAGGCCCAATACTTTTTAATCTTTATATGCTTCCCCTTGGGGGTGTCATCAGGAGACACGGCATCAGCTTCCACAGATATGCTGATGACACACAGCTGTATATTGCCGTGTCTCCTGATGAAACAGGACCCATTGATACCCTTTTAAATTGCATTTTAGATATTAAGTCATGGATGGCAGAGAATTTCCTACAGCTCAATCAGGACAAAACTGAGGTTTTAGTTATCGGCCCTGAAGGTAAGAGAGAGAAACTTTGACCAAAACTACAAGATTTTAAACCCTCAGAATGTGTGAAGAATCTGGGCGTCATCTTTGACTCTGAGCTCAGTTTTATTCCTCATGTTAAAAATGTAACCAAGATAGGTTTCTATCACCTTAAAAACATCACCAGAGTCCGCCCGTTTCTCCCGTTTCAGGCTAACACGGAAGTGCTGATGCATGCTTTTATTTCCTGTCGTTTAGATTATTGTAACGCCCCGCTCTCTGGCCTCCCCAAAAAGAGTATCTTTTCTTTACAACTACTCCAGAATTCAGCCGCTCGGGTGCTGACGAGAACCAGAGGGCGGGAGCACATTACACCAGTTTTATAATCGCTGCATTGGCTACCCGTGTGTTTCAGGATCGATTTTAAGGTACTTTTATTAGTTTATAAATGTCTTAATGGTCTTGGGCCATTTTATTTATCCAATTTGCTTTTATCATACCAGCCCTTGCGGATTCTGAGGTCCTCTGGCGCCGGCCTTTTAATTATTCCAAGGGTGAGGACCAAAACGCATGGCAAGGCAGCATTCAGCCATTTTGGTCCTCAACTTTGGAATAGCCTGCCAGAGGACGTCAGGTCCGCAGAGACTGTTGATGTCTTTAAGGGGAAGCTCGTGACACACCTTTTTAGTTTGGCTTTTACCTAATTTTAAGTAATTTATCTTTTTTTTTGACTCAGGATTCTTCTTCTCTTAGTTTACTGATTTTAGTTCTTCAATTATATTACTGTTGTTGTTAGCTTTTAGCTCCAGTGTTTCCTCATTGGCGGCCCCCCGCGTTGGGGGGGTGGGGGGTGGGGTTGGCTGCCCTTCCGGCAGGGGCCGTCATCACAGGGGCTCCTTGGGTCCGGGTGGCCGGGGGCCCCTACACTTTGTGTGGGGTCCACCCGGCTGATCCGGGCCGGGGGTCTCTGAGATGGTGGCATTCCCTGTGGCCCGTGGACTATCATTCCCCTCAGGGTGAACGAGCCCCCCTTGGGTACCCCTTCCCATATGGTTCCTCTGTGCCTTGTCATGTCTTTTTTAACAAAGCTTATACGGTTGTGTGCTTTGTGTGTATATTTGGGGTTTGTGTGTGTGTGTGTGTGTGTGTGTAGGTGCGAGTGCTGATGTACTGGCGGATATGTAACTTTGAGTTTGTTGGGAGGGAGGGCAGGAGCGGGTTTTCCTTTTTATGTTGTTTATGTTGTGTTTTCGGACATTTTTACTGGACAGCACTTTGAGTTGCATTCTTTTTGTATGAAAATTGTCATGTCATCTTCCAAACCGCTTATCCTATATAGGGTCGCGGGGAGTTGCTGGAGCCTATCCCAGCCGTCAATGGGCGAAGGCAGACTACACCCCGAACTGGTCGCCAGCCAGTCGCAGGGCACACATAGACACTGTCACTGAGCGGGAATCGATCCCATGCTGCCCGCACACAACTCAGGCGTGTGTACCACTACACTATCAGGGACTGTATGAAAAGTGCTATAGAAATAAATTTGATTTGATAAAGACACCTCTTTGAACAACGGCTTATTGAGTGGCCCTGATATAAACAACACGCTCATCGGGGCTCTCCTGCGGTTCCGCAAAGAACCCGTGGCAGTTACTGCAGACATAGAACAAATGTTCTATTGTTTTGTCATTCATGAATACCACCGTGACTTTGTCCGTTTCCTGTGGTACGAAGGCAACGATCCAACCAAGACAATCAGAGAGTACAGGATGACTGTACATGTGTTTGGAAATAGTCCTTCTCCTGCCAGAGCGATATATAGCCTCCGGAGAGCGGTGCAGGTCACACAAGAAAAGTACAGCGAAGAGGCCAAACAGTTCGTTCTAAAAAACGTTTATGTTGACGACGGGCTGGCTTCCTTTCCTTCACATACCAAAGCCATCCAGACTCTCAAAAGCATGAAAGAAATGCTTTCCGACTCAAACATCTGCCTGCACAAGATAGCTTCCAACAGTCCTGTTGTAATGGAAGCATTCCCGTCTGACGAACGGGCAAAAGAGCTCAAAAACCTTGACCTTGGAGCAGAGCCCCTGCCACTCCAAAGGAGTCTAGGACTTAATTGGGACTTGCAAAATGACTGTTTCACCTTTCTCATGTCACAAGAAGACAAGCCATTCACACGAAGGGGCCTTCTCTCAACTGTTAACAGCTTATATCAATCAATCAATCAATCACATTTTATTTATATAGCACTTTTCATACATAAAAATGCAACTCAAAGTGCTTTAAAACATTCAAAGCAAAACATAGAATTATCTTCAATCAAAAGAAAAGATAAATTATTTAAAAGTTGTTGAAAGCCAAACTAAAAAGGTGTGTCTTGAGCTTCCTCTTAAAAATATCAACAGTCTCTGCAGACCTGACATCCTCTGGCAGGCTATTCCAAAGGTGAGGACCAAAATGGCTGAATGCAGCCTCGCCATGCATTTTGGTCCTCACCCTTGGAATAAATAAAAGGCCGGCGCCAGAGGACCTCAGGATCCGCGAGGGCTGGTATGATAAAAGCAAATCAGATAAATAAGATGGCCCAAGACCATTAACACATTTATAAACTAATAAAAGTACTTTAAAATCGATCCTGAAACACACAGGGAGCCAATGCAGCAATTTCAAAACTGGCGTAATGTGCTCCCGCCCTCTGGTTCTCGTCAGCACCCGAGCGGCTGAATTCTGCAGTAGTTGCAGTGGTGAAATGCTCTTTTTCGGGAGGCCAGAGAGCAGGGCATTACAGTAATCTAAACGACAGGAAATAAAGGCATGCATCAGCACTTCCGTGTTAGCCTGAGAGAGAAACGGGCGGACTCTGGCGATATTCTTAAGGTGATAAAAACCAATCTTGGTTACATTTTTAATATGAGGAATAAAACTGAGCTCAGAGTCAAAAATGACGCCAAGGTTCTTCACACAGTGTGAGGGATTAAAAATGTGTAGTTTTGGTAAAAGCTTCTCTCTCTGACCTTCGGGACCGATAACTAAAACCTCAGTCTTGTCCTCATTGAGCTGTAGGAAATTATCTGCCATCCATGACTTGATATCTAAAATGCAATTTAAAAGGGTATCAATGGGTCCTGTGTCATCAGGAGACACGGCAATATACAGCTGCGTGTCATCAGCATAGCTGTGAAAGCTGATGCCGTGTCCCCTGATGACATCCCCGAGGGGAAGCATATAAAGATTAAAAAGTAAGGGGCCTAAAATCGAACCTTGAGGAACCCCACGTTTAATTTCATGAGTTTTAGAGGAACAAGTATCCATACTTACAAAGAAATATCGGTCTGTGAGATAGGAATAAAACCAGTCAAAAACAGTACCAGAGATGCCCACTAGATTTTTAAGTCTATTTAATAAAATTTGGTGATCTACTGTATCAAAAGCAGCGCTTAGATCCAGTAGCACCAAGACTGTGAGTTTTCTCACGTCTGCAGTGCACCTAATATCATTTAAGATCCTTAAAAGAGCAGTCTCCGTACTGTGGTTCATCCTAAAACCAGATTGATATTTCTCCAAAATATATGGAGAAATAGAAATATGACCCCCTTGGGTTTGCAGCCCCCATAATTATGCAAGGCAAAGCTCTCATCAGGGAACTTTGCACAGAGAACTGTGAATGGGACAGCCCACTGCCCGCAGAAAAAGAGGCACAGTGGAAATCTTGGAAAAACTTGCTCATTGAACTTGAGAAATTACAAATCCCCAGACAGTATGTGAACACATCACTCCAGTCTACCTGTCAGACGCTTTTGCATATTGGCTATAGCAACAGTCGCGTATCTTCGAGGTATAGACAACAAAGGCCATGTTTATGTGGGCTTCTGCATGGGCAAGTCGAAATTAGCTCCCAGACAAGTTCACACAGTACCTCGTTTGGAGCTATGCGCTTCGGTTCTAGCAGTAGAACTGGCTGACGTACTGCTGGAGGAACTTGACATTGAAATTCACAAAGTAAAATACTACACTGACAGTCGAGTAGTCTTAGGCTACATCAACAACACAAGTTGAAGATTTTGCGTCTACGTCGCTAATCGAGTTGCTCGCATCAGAAAATCATCTGATCCCAGTCAATGGCACTTTGTAAGCACCGAATGCAATCCCGCCGATCATGGAACACATCAGATCCCAGCTTCTCTAAGCATTACAAACTGTTCTACCGGACCCAACTTCCTAATGAAAAGTGACACGGAGCACTGCACAACCAGACAACTTTGAGCTTGTTGAGCTTATCAAAGATGCTGAAGTTCGACCACAAATTTCTACTTTCGCAACCACAACTGTGATGAAATTGCTCGGCTCTCAAAGGTTTGAACGCTTCTCAAGCTGTAAGCGTCTTACACAAGCCATTGCCACACTCATTCAAAAGATCAGTTCCATTAAAAAAAATCCTGGGTCAAATGAGCAAAAGTTGGATTTACTAAACCAAGCCAAGTTAGTCATTGTGCAGACAGTACAACATGAAGCATTTGAAAAGGAAATCAAATCTACTAAGTAAAGGAGAGGACATAACGAAACACAGTGTATTGAAAACCCTCAGTGTGATTCTGGACAAAGAAGGACTGCTGCAAGTGGGAGGACGTGTGTCTTCTGCAGAAATACCTCAAGAGCAGAGCCAGCCCATAATAATCCCCAAAAAGCATCACATTGCCAGTTTACCCGTTCATTTCTACCACGAACAGACCACACACCAAGGCAGACACATCACAGAAGGAGCCATCAGGTCCACTGGACTGTGGATTCTTGGAGGAAAAAGATTGGTGTCAAACATTCTAAACAAATGCACAATCTGTCGCAGGCTGAGAGGCCAAAAGATGGCAGACATGTCACCCGATCGTCTCACTCAAGCCCCCCCTTTCACACATGTTGGAGTAGATGTGTTCGGACCATGGAACATTACTGTCCGTCGGACAAGAGGTGGAGTGTTAGAGAACAAACGCTGGGCAGTGATGTTTACCTGCTTAGTCACACGAGCAGTACATATCGAGGTTGTTGAGTCCCTTTCAACTTCGAGTTTCATAAATGCTCTCAGAAGATTCCTGGCCATAAGAGGCCCAACCAAGTTCTTTCGATCAGATTGTGGGACCAACTTAGTTGGAGCATGCAAAGAGCTTAAGATAAATTCAGATCCAGAGCTCCAATCCTACCTCAGTAAAGAGACATGCACCTGGAAGTTCAATCCTCCTCACTCCTCTCATATGTGAGGGGTGTGGGAAAGAATGATTGGTGTATCTCGACGTATTTTGGATGCCATGTTGTTGAAAGTCTACTCTCCAAACCTTGCTCATGAAGTCCTTGTGACACACATGGCAGAAGTAGCAGCTATAATGAACGGTCGTCCATTAGTGCCTGTTTCAGCCGTCCCTCAACACCAAGCGCCCTTCTCAGGCAGAAAATCTGTTCTGTCCCTGTTCCACCTGGAGACTTTGATCCGAAGGACTTGTACCACAAGCAGTGGAAACAGGTGCAAGGTCTTGCCAAATCATTTTGTAAACGATGGCGGGAGGAGTATCTTGCTACACTTCAACTAAGGAGAAAATGGCAAGTAGATCAACCAAACCTTGCTGTTGGAGACGTCGTCCTCGTTAAGGACACTCAGGCCAAGAGAAATGAATGGCCCACTGGACTTGTCATGAACACTTATCCTGGTCTAGATAGGAGAGTGCGTGAAGTAGATGTACGGGTGATTAAAGAGGGCACTCCTAAGGTGTACACTAGACCTATTTCAGAAATTGTGTTATTGGTTAAAGGTTAAGAGTGGTATAGCAGTATACCAGGCAGGGAGTGTACTGCCCTCTTGTGGAGAAAGTGTTGTTTTTTTGAGTTTGCATGTTTTTTGACCTTCGAGTGCTACCATAGTGCATTGTAGTCCAGCCAATGCTCCTACATCGCTAATCCAGAGTGTTGAAGCCTGTAGAGTGTTATTTTGGCTACAGAAATATTTGTCTGTAAGTATACTATTGTGAGGAGTGTTTGCTTGCATGAGGCTACAGAATTTATGTTTCAGTTACGTTTTAAGTTCCGAATTTGATATAAGTTACTAGTCGCTAGGTAGCGCTAGCATCCCTCTGGCAACGCCTCTGTAAATTAGCATTATGCTAACGGTACGCTAATGGTTGGCAACGATCCCATTTTTTTAGGGTTTGCACCTAATGTCCGTGGCTGATTCAAGTCTATATTGTTTCAAACTATGTATAACATGATTGTAATGTGTCGCTATGTTTTGTATGTTACAGTTTTACAGTTAACATCCAGTAAAGTGCCAAAACAGGAAGAAGCTTCCTGGTCTTAATTGGATAAGATGTTAGCTATCTGTAAAGCTAGTTGCTAAACACTAGTGAAGACAGAATAATACAATTTTAAAGTAACCCTCCCTAACCCTGGTCGTGTGGTAGAAGAGGCTTTCCTAGTATAAATGGGAACATTTATAAATGACAATGTTGAGGCAAGCCATGATGAACAGCTTTTGGAAGTTGCATTGGAGGAACATGAAGCAATGTGGCAACTCCTAATGAGAAAAGCCCAAAGGAGGAGCTGAAGGAGAAGAAAAAGAATTCAATGAGGGACATGAAAGTCCCAATTAAAGATAACTGTTACTTTATTTTTAACTTTCATTTGCACGGACTAAGAAAACATGTCATACTTTAATTCAAATGTGAATAAAATAAAGCACTTTGGAGTGAACATTTTCCTCTGTGATGGATACATATGCAGATTTGATCAGATGAGTCACAGTATAGGATAGATGTGTCACAGATGTACTACCACTTTCAGGAATTATGTTTTTTTTTATTAATGCACTTTACTTTATAAAATGATCTCCTCCTCGTTCTAATCACAATCAATCCTCCACATTCTTCTTGTCTTGAGACAAATGTAAAGTTAGGGTGGGCCATCTTTCAGCCACAGAGACTCTGTTTGATCGATGGATGTGCACACTTGCAAAAGTAATTCTGTTTCCATTCAAATGGTTTGGGTGTGTTTATCTAACTTTACATGCACTGTGTGGTTTGTGTATTTTCAATTGATTATATCAAATAGGGGCGACACGGTAGTTAGCACGTCCGCCTCACAGTTCAGAGGTCGTGGGTTCGATCCCGGCTCCGGCCTCCCTGTGTGGAGTTTGCATGTTCTCCCCATGCCTGCGTGGGTTTTCTCTGGGTCCTCCAGTTTCCCCCCACATCCCAAAAACATGCATGGTAAGTTGATTGGACTCTCTAAATTGCCCCTAGGTGTGAGTGCGGATGTTTGTCTCTATGTGCCCTGTGATTGGCTGGCAACCAATTCAGGGTGTCCCCCGCCTACTGCCCGAAGACAGCTGGGATAGGCTCCAGCACGCCCTGCGACCCTTGTGAGGATAAGCGGTATTGATAATGGATGGATATACAAAATAGTTGGGTTTCATGTGCAAACTAAATGGTGAATAACTGTTTTTCAACTGTTCAAAATGAATCGGTTTGTTTTGTTGATGCAGTCTCAAGGTTCAAGGGTAATTTCCACTGCAGCGTAAGTGTTTTGGGGATTCCTGAGACATTCCAGTATGTGCTGTGTGGATCCACATCCTGCTGTGCAAGACAAGACTGGATTAGAATGGACTAGATTAACCCCATTTTCATCCCTGTGACTCCTAATGTGTTGCTTTGGATAAGAAACGGATACAGGCAGGTAGGATGGCGGCTAATGCACGCTTGAGGCAGTGCAGGGAGCCTTCCTCTGTGTCTTCTCTCCTCAACGGCTCCCAAGCCTCGTGCAAAAACTTTATTCTGGTTCAACAACAAAAGAGAAATCCTCTCTGTCAGCACAATTCACTGTTGCCAGGCCTGAAAATAACCCTTCAGCAGCTATACACGCACATGCACAAATCAGAGCATTATTGGATAGAACTGGTATTCAGTGGTGCTGGTGACATCACACTTGGCGTATGTGAAAAGGTGGCTCAGAAATGGATGAGCTCCCTTGATGAGGCAATATTATTCTTGTGATCAAGAAAATGTTCTGTCAGGTGTTTGCAGGCTAGATGACACAGCACAGACTGTGTTAGGGTCGCACAAAGTGAACTATTTTATATTTTATATGCATGGAAGAATAGATGCACAGCAAGAATGAAGAGAGTAGCTGGGAGCTGATTGGTTGACACAGGAAGTTGGGTGGGGCTAATTAGGCCAGAAGGATATTCCTGCAGGGTTAATGAAAACTCGGACGAAGTTACCACCTTGAGATGAATTACCCGCTGCAAAGAGTTGCAGTGTATAAGAAATTCGGATTCATTCTCCACAATAAAAGACTCTGTGAATCGTATCTGCTCGCTAGCAGGTTTTGTATGCTACTTTATACCATCTCCTCCCAGCTAACCAAACATGACTTGTCTGTTTCTTCTTTGCTTCATTGATGCTGGAGCAAAAATAAATCTAAAATGACGTCTTGTCGGCGGCACGGTGGTCGACTGGTTAGCACGTCCGTCTCACAGTTCAGAGGTCGTGGGTTCGATCCCGGCTCCGGCCTCCCTGTGTGGAGTTTGCATGTTCTCCCCGTGCCTGCGTGGGTTTTCTCCGGGCACTCCGGTTTCCTCCCACATTCCAAAAACATGCATGGTAAGTTGATTGGATACTCTAAAAATTGGCCCTAGGTGTGATTGTGAGTGCGGATGTTTGTCTCTGTGTGCCCTGCGATTGGCTGGCAACCAGTTCAGGGTGTCCCCCGCCTACTGCCCAAAGACAGCTGGGATAGGCTCCAGCACGCCCCGCGACCCTTGTGAGGAGAAGCGGTACAGATAATGGATGGATGGATGGATGGATGACGTCTTGTCATTCCCAGATTAATTTCTGATCGAACAATATTGCTTTTCATCAAACAAAATGCTTGTGTAAGAAAAATATTTCCACAGGATTGCATGTTGTTGATGTAGGAATCGTTTATCTAAACTCATATTTTATGTTTATCAAATTATTATCAACAACTGCTGCTCAGACTGGGACCGGTGTAATTCGGGGGTGGAAAAAGCACAGTGGGCCGCTCTGTTATTTTATCTGGGCTATCGAGCGTTTACATCATGGATGAGCAACTTGCGGCTGCCCTGGACGGAAGATGTTCTTCTGCTGTTTCTACTTGTTCTTTTACGCAGCTGGAGTAGCCAAAGACTTAGCAGCTCCACTTTTAACCAAAACTATAAAAATAAAGACTGTACCCCCGTGGAGAGATGATGCAGTCAAGACAGCAAAAAGAAAATGCAGGAGTGCAGAGAGGAGGTGGAGAAAAGGTGAACTTACAGTGCACTATGAAATATTATGTGAACAACTCAAATCGTACAATAAAATAGTCAAACAGGCAAGAACTTCTTATTTCTCAAACCTCATCACAGTTCATAAAAGCAACCCCAGATTCCTCTTCTCCACCTTCGATCTCTTAGCCAACTCCAATTTTAATAAGTCTCCACAGAGACCAACAGATGCTCTCTGTGAGGACTTTGCAGACCACTTCAGAAGTAAAATTTATGACATAAGGTCCAGTCTTTTAGCCCGTCAAAACATAAATTTTAGTACACCTGGACAGTCACGTGGAGGTGCTGATGCATGCTTTTATATCATGTCATTTAGATTATTGTAACGCCCTACTCTCTGGTCTCCCCAAAAAGAGTATTTCTTCCCTACAACTACTGCAGAACTCAGCTGCTCGGGTGCTGATGAGAACCAGAGGGTGGGAGCATATTACACCACTTTTAAAATCGCTGCATTGGCTCCCCGTGTTTCAGGATCGATTTTAAGGTACTTTTATTAGTTTATAAATGTCTTAATGGTCTTGGCCCATCTTATCTATCTGTCTTGCTTTTATCATACCAACCCTCGCGGATCCTGAGGTCCTCTGGCACCGGCCTTTTAATTATTCCTAGGGTGAGGACCAAAACGCATGGCGAGGCTGCATTCATTTTGGTCTACTTTGGAATAGCCTGCCAGAGGACGTCAGGTCCGCAGAGACTGTTGATATTTTTAAGGGGAAGCTCAAGACATCTTTTTAGTTTGGCTTTTAAATAATCGTTCTTAGTCTCTTACTTTTTTTTATCCAATCTCATTGTTTTATAGTTCTTAGCTTCTTTTATTGCTTTGTCTTTTTAGCTTTCTTTGTGATTGTCTTTTAGCTTCATCCAGTTTTCACCTTCAGTGTTTCCTAAAGGGGGGCCTCCACGCTGGGAGTTGTGGCTGGCCTCCATACGCTATGTTTAGGGTCTGCCCTGGGGGTCTTTTGGTGGTGGTGGTACTCTTTCCTAATATGGTTTCTCAGTGCCTTGCCATGTCGCTTTTCAGGGTTATATGTGTGTGTGAGTGCGGGTGTGCTTGTGGATGTCTGTCTTTGCGTATATTGCGAGGGACGGAGGGAAGGCGGGAGCGGGTTCTCTTTTTATGTTGTACTTTGACGTTTTTAATGTAGAGCACTTTGAGTTGCAACCTATGTGTGAAAAGTGCTATATAAATAAAATTTGATTGATTGATTGATTGATTGATTGAAAGAGGTAGCAGCAGAAGAAGAGCGTCCTCTGTGTCAAGGCAAAGTAAGCTCGAGTGAAACAAATCACGGTTGTATTTTGCTTCTTGACTATTGTTAAATAAACACATTAGAAGATAAATGCTCATTTTGCATTTCCAGTTTTCCAATTTTGAACGAAAAATGGGAGGTGACACGTTCTTGTCCAATGGAAATGGCAACACCGCCTCCTAGGAGAGACGGGCCTTTTGACGGTTGTAAATGACTGACTTTGTCTCAAAATTTTCAGCGTGACTGAATATGCTGAATATGAACACACACGCAACATTAAAAACACTTGAAAATCAGAGACATATTCATGGATCTGAAAAACATGGGAAAGTCACGGATATATTTGTGTGAATAATTTTGAGGCAAATCATTCCCCATACCCGCGGATAAGTGCTCCACTGCCGAGCGCCCTGGGCAAATAACCAAGGCAGCTAGCTGCTAGCCAGTAGCCGCTAATGCTGGCGTGTATGTCGACTTTGTAACCTGTAAAATACATACTGCAGAAAAAGATATTGCGGTTCATGCTTCTCAGTCCTCCTATCTCTATATTACAGTTTCATTTTGTTTATGATGTTTGTTTAAAAGTGTTTGCATTATTTTGAAAGTGTGTTTAGAGACCATTAAAAAATAGTGCCAAAAAGTTTAATAAAAACATGCCCAGGGTGTATATAACAGTGGTGTGCCGTCAAGGTCTGCAAAGCCTACTCTGCCGGCCTAAATATTATCAAAGCACTGCTATGGCCTGCATTTAAAACTGCGCATCTATTATTAAAATATTGCATACGTTTATTCTTATAATGGAGTCGTGCACTGATAGTGTAGTGGTACATTCATCTGACTTCAGTGCAGATAGTGTGGGTTCAGTTCCCATTCAGTGATGGTGTGGAAGTGAGTGCGAAAGGTCAACCGTCTCAGTGTGTGCCCTATTCTTACTCGCAACAAGCTCAGGGTGTAGTCTGCCATTCGGACAAAGTCAGCTAGGATAGTCTGCAGCAACCTTGACCCTGAACGGAATAAGTAGTGTAGAGGATGGATGGATGCATGATGCAATGCAAGATAAACAGTTTAACTGTTTTTGTCACCAGGCACCGTGGGTACTGGTTTCTCGAGCTTACTAGTCACAAACCATTTAGACCAGACAGAATTTTACATTAAATTTAAGTTGGTTTTGGTGCAGAGCAAGCTTTCTACCAATCCAAGTACTTTCACCTATTGGGGCACTCAAAACAACCTTATCTTTTGTTGAACAGTTACTATTAGACTTTTCGCCGATCTGATCGAGTGTATCGAAATCGGTCTATTCTGCATCTTACGGAAAGTCGCTGATCGATTGTAAAGTAGTTTTGGGGATAAAAAGTCTGAAAGTCATTTTATTTACATCAAAATGAACTACATACCTACCTATGTTGTTAATTCTAACATCTCTTTAATTCAAAATACCTTTCATTACCTATGTTTATAATTTTAACATCTCTTTAATTCAAAATACCTTTCATCATTCAGCGTACATTATGTAAACTTCAGGCCACGCACATTCAGCCAATCACAGATGCAACCAGCAGGCAGTTGCGTTGTTTGAATTAAGACAAGACACACTAAACATTTGTTGGACAAGGATACGAAATATATTGTAGTCATATCGAACGTGAGTTGAGGTATACTCGCGATGCGATTACATATAAAGTCAATACGGTTTGCGTGGAAAGAGGCAAATCTGTACAGCTAAATTGGAGCCAAACGGCTTCGAGAATGTACGACTTCGTCACGTACACGGCACGGCACATACACGCCAGGTAGAAAGTGGACAAACAATGCAAGACAAAATAATCAGTCACTGATAGTGTAGTGGTACACACGCCTGAGTTGTGTGCGGGCAGCTTGGGATCGATTCCTGCTCAGTGATGGTGTCTGTGTGTACCCTGTGACTGGCTGGCGACCAGTTTGGGGTGTAGTCTGCCTTCGCCCATTGACGGCTGGGATAGGCTCCAGCACCTCCCCGCGACCCTGTATAGGATAAGCGGTTTGGAAGATGACACATGACACAAAATAATCATTGCGGCCTGTGGGCACCGGGACTTGTACAACACAGCCGGTTTCCAATTGGAGCCAAAAAAGAGCAGGCGTAGGCTTCTTGGCTTAGCTGTAAGTAAGTGTATGGACTTGTTCATAGCTGTTGACAATTTTAGCTAAAGCCCAAGCCACCTGAATGACTGGCGATATTCAATGCTGAATGCATGTTCTTTTTTTTCTGATGTTGTAAACCTTACTTACATGTTATATTTAATGTTTATTTGTGTTCTTGGAAGAATTTAATAATTTTTTCAATGCATTTTCCCTATACTGTATAGCGGGGGTCGACTGTAGAGTCAATATACAAATTGTTTGGATAGTTATATTGCTCCATTTTCTCATTGAATCAGTAACCGAGTATCGTTTATTTCACAATCGCTGACCCCAAAAATCCTGATCCCGTAAAGCCTAGTTGGTGTACATTACATCAAGCAACTACACATGGCCTTCACTAGCTTCTGGGTGTACTTGTGTCACAAAATTCAGGAAAACTAGTACAAATAATATTGAAATTAACAACTTTAGAAGAGAGCAGTTATCTTGTTTTCCCCTCATTTCCAATAACACCATTTCTTTCGTTCATATTTGTTGCAAAAACAAAGCTTCTTAACATTCATATTTTGAGTGTTTTGAGAGAGGAGAAGAGGAATTGCGCTTTCAATACAGCGCCATAAAATGCCAGAAGAAGCACAATACTTACCTATTTCTGCTCCTTTATGTTGTATAAAATATGTAGATTTATAGTGAGGGCTACAATTTATATTCATAGTTTTATTTTATTCATTTTAGCTTATACTTCAGTTGCTTGTATTTCATTCAGAACAACTGAGAAAAAAGTAAGAGGTAAGAAAAAGCTTGGAAAAATAAAGCATGCATTTGTCACGTTGGTTAAACTTGATGTTACAATGTCTCCCTTCATGCATTAAATGTCAGGTCTTAGAAGAGGAGACAGTGAGTGTGAAAACAGGGGCACGTGCAATGAACAGTAGGGCACAGCAATTGAAGCACAGAGTTAGTCTGGGGAATGTATCACTGAGGGAGACATTAGGACAAAAATAAGTTGTTGTGAAACTGATTTGTACTTACTATGCTAATAGCAGTCATGGTGCAATTATGTTTTTTCTTACTGAGTTCTGTTTTTTTTTTTTTTTTTTTTTACGTCTTCCCAAGCCCGCCTGCATAATGACTCCTTTCCACGTACAATTACTCTCTTCACCCCTACCATCTTTCATCAGGTTTTCTCTTTAAACTTTCTCCCATTGCCCTGAAGCCATCATCCCTGAGAGCCTTTCCGCTCACCTACTCAGTGTTCCTAGTAATTCCCTCAGTACTATTGAGAGCATATAAATGCACAGTACGTGCTTGCGCGAGGGCTGACTACTTTGGCCGCAGTTAAGTCAGGTATCTTTCTCTGGACTTTGGGCCAAAGGCCACAGCAGGTGTTTCATCAGGATCCACAGAGATTGGATAGAAGTGCAGCGATGGCACTTTTCCTACATCAGTCCCTGGTCTCCTCAGCACTCCCCCTCATCCCCACAGCCTCAAGGGATCTGCGTGGATAAGGATTTGAGCATCTCCGGATGCCACTTTGCATAAATGTTTAATAGCAGAGAAAACATTAGCATCAGTAATTAAAGCAATAATTTAAGCTTAGACGCCATCAACGGACCAGCTCCTTCAACGCTGGAATAACACCAGCGCAAGACTGTAATCAGCTTTGCTTTGATTGGACTGCATTCAGGCACCGAATGTGTGTGTGCGTGCATGTGCGTGTGTGTGTGTGTCTGTGTGTTCTCAATTTCGAACATTTGCCTGCACATTGCAGAACTTTGTGTTTGCCTACCTTCTGTGTGGGGCACTTGGCAAATAGCTCGTGCTTGCTCTTGTTCCAAATTGATCCAGCACTCCCTTATGGCTAAACCCACGATTGATTGGGTGCAAGGATGTTTAGTCACACCTAGTGTACAGCATGCATGTTAGGCAAATGGCATTGACGATGCTTTGGACAGTGTCAAATATTTCCTGGAGGAGGTCAAATATTGTCTCTGACTTCTCGCAGGACGCATGATGTTGTTCTATATCATCATCTGTGTCTTGTGAGTTTCACCTCACCCATTATTTTCCTCTAGATTCAACATCCTAACCTTTCTAAGTGCCTGGGACCTCTGAGACATTGCCCTGCAATTGTTTTCATTAAAGCGCCATGGTAGCAGCACGGGGGATGACCTTTGAGGAGGAGTGATCTGTTTTTGTTTTTTTTCGACTGTCATCAAAAATCGTTTGGAGTGCAAGGAGGTCAGCCAGGCTCGTATCTTGCGTTTAATGGCTCCTTAAAGCTAAGCCCCCGGGATGAGTAGACACACACCCAGACACGCACAGAATGCAAGGGTGTCTGTAGCTTATCGAAGACTTTGCTCTGGTCACTCCTTTTGCTTGTATTTCGTTTCCCCTGTTTTCCTTTATTCCCCTGGAAAATAGCAACACAATATCATGCATTACAAAACATAACTACTCCAGCATGACTCTCGAGCCTCTTTTACGAAGAGAGCCCACACTTGCTTTTTACAGAAAACGGTATACAAAATGGTGTGACTATGTGACATTAGCTTCTCCTTCTGCCTAACTCTTCACCCCAACCACTGGGCCGCAGACCGGTACCGCGTCGTGGGCCACTGTGGGATGCAGAGATGAATGAAAAAAACAATTACAATACTTCCGGTTTATTCATTACCCTAGGCTGAAAAACTCTTTTATTTTTGAAAAGTGTCCAGATTCTCTCCGTTATATCCGTCTATGACTGACCATTGACACATGTCAAGATGCTAATTACATACCACAAACATTAAACCCGTTCGAAAAATTACCATTAAAAATACTAGAAAGTTTCTTTGCAACAGGGAAAAGGCCCAATGAGGATTCACCACAAGAGTCTATGCCCAAGAAGACAATGAAAGGCGCAGTACACAAACAGTACCAGCAGACCTACTTGAAATATGGATTTATCGCGACAAGTGAAAAGTCATTTAATATTGGTGAAAAAAATGGACTATGGATTTATTGTTGTGGCATTGCACCCTCGTACTTGTAGTTTTAATTATGGAAGGTAGATTGAGTTGCCTTGTTTATCAAACGTGTTATATAGCTGCTTTAAAGCAGTCTTAAATACCTCCACTTGCCGTTCATAACTCTCCGTTTTTTAAAAACAAGTCTTAAACGATGCACCTTGATTGACATGTTTCATGTTGAATATTGAGTTTTATATGATTTCTAGACTGTATGCATGGGTGGAGGAAGTCCATTCATCAATTATCTGTACCGCTTATCCTCACAAGGGTCGCGGGGCGTGCTGGAGCCCATCCCGGCTGTCTATGGGCAGTAGGCGGGGGACACCCTGAATTGGTTGCCAGCCAATCGCAGGGCACACAGAGACAAACATCCGCACTCACAATCACACCTAGGGGCAATTTAGAGTATCCAATCAACTTACCATGCATGATTTTGGAATGTGGGAGGAAACCGTAGTACCCTGAGAAGACCCACGCAGGCACGGGGAGAACATGCAAACTCCACACAGGGAGACTGGAGCCGGGATCGAACCCACAACCTCTGAACTGTGAGGCGGACGTGCTAACCAGTCGAACACCGTGCCGCCCGGGTGGAGGAAGTATTTGTCAATAATAATAAATATTATTATTATCATTAGTTTTATAATTGCCAACCACAAATGACAACCATAAGTGAATGAACTCAACTCCTACTTCATAGTGTGAATTCAAGCAAAACTCTAAAACCCCCTTCAACTTTATGTAAACATCCAGGGGCTTCATATGCATTGCAGACTAATTGACAAGCTATTATTAATAGTATGGAACTCTGTGCTGTTAGCTGGTTACAGCTAACTATAATTGTAACTAAACTTTCTCGTATGCAGGATTCTTAACGTTGTTTTCCTCAGCCCTGTCTGCTAGGTATAAGACATGCATCAAATGTACAGTCCAGTAGACCAGGGAAGCCCAAGTCCGGTGCTTGTGAGCCCCTATCCAGCCTGCTTTAGATGTTTCCCTCCTCCAACACACCTGAATCAAACAATCGGCATCATTACCAGGCTTCTGCAAAGCTTGCTGATGAGCTGATCATTTGAATCAGGTGTGTCGGAGGGGGGGATCATTTGAATCAGGTGTGTTGGAGGGGGGAAACATCTAAAACAGGCAGTAAGGATGCGTTTTAGGACTTGGGCACCCATGCAATAGACCAGGGGTCGGCAACCTTTTACACTCAAAGAGCCATTTCGACCCAGTTTCCACGCAAAACAAAACACTGAGAGCCGCAAGAACTTTTCAACATGTGTGTGTGTGTGTATGTATATATAGTATGTATGTGTGTGTGTATATATATATATATATATATATATATATATATATATATATATATATATATATCTTTACACTTGCAGTCCATGCATGTTTCAGAAAATTTAATTAAATTTACTAAATGAACACATTTTGAAAAAAAGCGCAGAGTTGAAGGAATCTTTCAACTGAATGAAAAAGCTGAACATAAATTATCCATTTAGCAAACAAAAATGCATGTATTTAAAATTACTCTACAGTGGAAAAAAGATCGCTATTTCACTGAAGAGTGTAAATAAATATTTGCAAAATAACTGCCTGAATATTTATTTGACCTGGTTAATGGGACTTGTGCTCCTGAACCTTTGCGCACATGCAGTGTCTGGAAATCAGGGCTGGGAAGCCATTTTCATCTTTACACAGGACTGTAAGCTGCCGTCTTTTTAAGAAAAATATTTTTTTTAATGTGTAAGCGTTCATATTACATTATAAATGCGACCTCGGTCTCTTTTCTTGTGTGAACATAATTGCGCCACTAAAGTGACCCGCATACGCAGAAGAGAGGTCACTCACGGCGTTGTGTTTACGGAAGTAAAGGTGGTGCAGCGTGTCGGGGAATTCCGACAGTGGAGCCATTCGGTCAGAGGTAGAGATGCAGTATTTGGGGGCAATGATGAGGCGAGGCTTTTTCGATCTCATTTCATGTAGATGTCACTAAAGATGACGTCACGTCATAACCGCGCGTATAAAATGAGCCGATTGAGTCATGGCTGTATTACTACTATCACCAGAAATGTCCACTTTATTATGCTTCATGTTTCAAGTGGAATTAAATTAAAGTAAAATATAAAGTCAACACTGTTACTCAAAACAACTGCAGAGTCGTTGTCAACACTGATTACTCCGCCCGCGCGGAGCGCATTTTGGGCTCCTGACATCAGTGTCGGATGTATGCGACCTTGAAGTTCAGACTGTGGTCGCATTGAAAAAAAACAAATCTGATAGGTATCCAATGTAGGACCACATATGAAAGTGGTCAAAAACTTTGACTTACTAAGAAGAAAGACGTGGTGCACCTTTTTTAGACAAATAACATCAATCGGACACTTATAATTTATTCCGCAAGCCACGCAGAGCCATAACATAAGGATGAAAGAGCTGCATGCGGCTTCGGAGCAACAGGTTGCCAACCCCTACAATAGACTCTAATAGCGACAAGTTCAGGAGCAACCATGGTCACATGGAAAACATGGTATGGATTTTCAGTAATAGACGTTCAAGTGGAACGGATTGGAATTGGATAATGAAGCATGACAAGGGCTCTCTCCACCTAAAGTGAAGAAAATCAATTGATTTCTGATTATATAAGTAATTAATTACAGTCCATCCTTCAAATTATTTTCCTCATGTTGCTTTTAGTCGGCAGACTCGGCAGTCTTTGCTACCCGGACACTAACAGAAGCTAGTGCCACTGCAAGTGTCACGAGAGGATCGGGATTTGGACCCATACGCAGATGTGACACGGAAGTTAAAGAGTAAAAAGTCTTTATCCACAAAAATACAAAGTAACAGAGATCATGACTGGGAGAGAGTTTCCATCCTCACTCGGAGAAGGTATGACGTACTGACAATGTGTCACTGTCTAACTCAAACTTTTAAACTGTAAGACTTCAGGCCATAAAGGACAAAGCATAAAAGGACCATAGCAACTGCAGAGCAACTGATACATCACGTAAACAACCAGTCATAACAGCGGGCATGGCCGTAGTGAAAAAAGTGAACAGTGAAATGGTTGACCGGAGTGGGGTCGCATCGGCGCTGCTCACACCTACTTTTTTGTTGTTGTTGCCGTCCAGTGCACCCAATACTCCACTACTGGGTCGTTTGACATCAGATAGCATGCATCCAGCAGCATCATTGCAGACGTGTAAGTCAAGTCGAGTCAAATTTATTTATATAGCCCTTAATCACAGGAAAGTCTCAAAGGCTTCACAACTAAGAGATCTGAACACATTACATCAGTTTCAAAGTCTCTACACTAGCTTCCTGTCACTTACAGAAAGGTTTTTAAAACTCTACTGATTTGATTGTTTACAAATCCCAGAGCGGTTTATGCCCAGAATACATCTATGACATTTTCAAAGAATGTAAACCCAGCAGGGCGCTCAGATCAAAGGACTCTGGTCAGCTAGTCCAGACCAGAGTCCAGACTAAACATGGGGAGGCAGCATTTAGTTGTTAAGATGCATAAAAGTGGAACAAGCTGCCAGTGGAGATTAAACTTTCACCAAATGTAGACATTTTTAAATCCAGGTTAAAAACATTTCTGTTCTCATGCGCCTATGCATGAAATCTGCACAGTATTTTTTATTTATCTTGCTTTTAATCATTTCAATCTAAAATTCTTTGTGATTTTGATTTTTGTAATTATTAATGTTTTATTTCTCTTTCTGTAATGCTTTTGATGTTTTATGTAAAGCACTTTGAGTTGTCTTTTGCATGAAATGTGCTATACAAATAAACTTGCCTTGCCTATGCAATGACAGCACGAATTTACAATGTTTGTTTGAGTCTAATATTTTATGTACCTGTATGTGTATTTATTTGCATATAAACCTTTATGGTTGTGGGGTTCTGTTAAATCTCGCTGAAATTATTTTTTTTATTCAAGACTGTCTCGTGTGTCTGAATACGAGCAGGTTTGTTTCCATTGACTATATATGGAAACGCTTTGCGCTTCCTGGACAGTAGATAGCGGTATGCACCAAAGAGCTGTAATCTGCCCATGAACCAAGAAGAAAAAAAACCAAGCATTTATAAACGGCAGTTGGAGTGTATTTCATTTATCCTTGGCCGCAATGCGGAGACGGAATCTGGTTAAGGTAAGCCATTTTATACTTTAAATTAAAACAGCCACGGATTTTATACTTTAAATTAAAACAGCCACGGATCGACGGAGTTCTGATGGACTAACTGATAAACCTCCTGATGGACTGACCGACAGACCGATCAACTAACGATTACAGTTTGGTTCGACTTGGAAAAAAGGATGGACTGACGAATGACGGACAGGTACCCAGGCCGCTGAGGGATGACGAGTGACGGTGACGTGTTTAGTGCAGACAATACAAAAGTGAATTATGAAATTCAAACACTGTCTTCACCAACTTAGTAGTAGAAACAGAAAGTCCCCCTCCAAGGAAACTGCACATTGTCCACAACTCAGTGAAGCAGGCTCTTGACCGCCCCACTGTAGCTGAGGAAAGTATTGTGCTGAAGGTCTTTGCCTTCTTTTCCACGTGTGCCAAAAGGAGAGCAAGACGCAAAGAGTTTTGTAGCTAGGTTTTATGGTGATGATAAAAAACATTGAATCAATACAACACGTCTGTTACATCATTTTTGAAAGTTAGCAACCGAGGTCGCTGAGAACGTTAGCACCATACTGTGGCCAACTGGCCTCTGACCTTACCCGATGGGCCACCAATCACTTGTTGTGACCCCCTGCTGCTTCTTCTTTGTATGCTGATAGAGTTTCTGTGCAGTTTAATTAAGCGTATTGAGCTAGAATCAGCCCCATGGTGTTTTATGGCCAGCTGGATTTGTACACAGACCCACAAGCACACACATTGCTCTGCTAACTTGCACACTTCTATCCATCCCAGCTGACGGGTTGTTAATTGCAAAGGGGTTGACTGGAAGTGGTGGTGTAATTGCATCAGAGTTTTAATTTATCCTAGTCTCTTATTTATTTACCCAACAGTTGATTGTAAATCGCCATTAATTGTTTGCCTGTGTCAGGACAAAGTGAGGAACAGGCCTGAGATCTGTTCTTCTTGGCTCCAGCGGGCCTGAGACAATCCTGTTAGTCAATCAGTTTGACACTACAAGACAACATAACCTAAAATCGGCAAAAATGTGTTGTTGATGCTTCAGAATGTAAAAAAGAAATCTTTTCAATGTCTTCCGAGCAGGGTCTTCACTGATCCAGTGTTTTAAAATCTGTGTACCACAACAAGACTCAATAGTGGACTTTGGTTGTTTCAGCTCATCACGTTTTTTTATTAAAACAAATGCTGGTTTATTCATGAAGGGGCATATTCTCTTGTGTGCTTAAGTTAGTTAAGTTAGTTTTTGTTTGGCTGCGCAGATTTTCCCATCAACTAAAATGCGTCACTTTTGCACCTTCATGAAATGTACGCACTCTGAGCAGAGCGACCTTGAAATGAGAGCGTTCCCTGACGAATCTGTCAGTGTGCACATTCTCCTAGAGACATAAGCATCTTTTGTCTTGTGCGCTCCGAGGCTGTACTAAGGTCTAGCACACCGTGAAAGTGATATCTTATATTGCACGTTTTGAGTCATTTCACAGCAGCTGATGGCGGGAGATGACTGCCACCAGCCAACTCGGCAGATTTGTGCTGATGTGCAGAGGGGGCGGGGGAAGGGCACACCCGGTCCTTATATGCTTAGCAACGGCTGTATATGTGGCCCCACTACATTGCAATTATGAATATTTATATAAATTAATAGGTGAATGCAGTTATAGATTTATATATATTTTTTTGGTATTTGATGCACCACAGGCATTGCGTTGCTTGGCAACCTGGTCAACTCTCAATTTGCACCATGTTCTAAAACTTCAGTTATGAGCATGGTATTCTAATTAAATTTCTTTTATTTTATTAAAAAGACCGCCACACCCTGTCTGCTCCAGTCTACCTTCAAAGCACGCGATTCACCAAGGAATCTCTCCTCTTTGCTTTGCCGAAGATCTGCTAATGTTCAGAAAGAAACAAACTCATAATAAAGAGATGTACTCAGTGGCGGAGCTAGACTTTCATCCTTCGGAAGGCTATCTCTCGGGGTCTGCAAAAGAAACAAAATTTTTTTTTTTTTTTTTTTTTTTTTTTACAAATCGAAAGGTTTCTTCGGAACACGCTGACAGAAATTCATCATATGTTCTCTATAGAGAATAGGGGAAAATGGGGGAAAAATTGCCAGAAAAATAGGAAAATACCCCCAAATCAATTATTAATTAATTAATAATTATAACTCGGGGGGGCGGTCCAATCATATTCGGGGGTGGGGGGGTGTGAGGGGTTGGTTGGTAGGCAATGCTCCCGTGGCCCTGCCTCTGGCTTCGCCAGTGGATGTACTTCACCTGATGAGCTTCTTGAGAAAATGTATTGTGTATTCAAACTGCCTTGGATGAGATATTGTGGCAAAACCTCACTTTGAAGATGCAGAACACCTCCTCAAATTCCATCAAATCAAGATCATCCTAACAGCGGTTGACTGCTTTGATGCATGGCCCAGGTCTACGGACCAGCTACTGGAGGTGCCGAGGACTAAGTGGAGCCTCAGAGGGGATCAAGCCATTTCTGTTGCCGGTCCTTCCCTCTGGAATGACCTTCCGTTAAATGTTAAGGCCTAGATAGACCAATCCGACGTTGGCCAACAGTGACAGACGCTTACCCCGTGGCGTCGGGCTGGCTGTCGGCACGTCACGCTGGAAAAATACACCGCAACGACAGGCAGCGACGTTGACCATTAAAGTACCTTCTGCAAATGCGTGAGATGTAATACCCTTCCATACCATCAGCGGCGGTAGTCACTATTTCTCATGGTTGGAAAAATCAGACTGGAAAGCAATTGGCTGGGGGCGGATTATAAAAACGTAAACAATGCTTGTAGCTATATTCTTTGCTCACGATGAATTCCCACACTAAGTAAACGCTCACGTTCTTGACACGGTATTGTGAAATACTTAAATTGTCAACCTTCGCTCTTGTACTTGTAAGAAGATGAAGGCAGCGAAGGCGTGCTCACTGTTTATCTGCATTTGTCACTTTCCGTTGGTGCTCCGAGCACTGATTTGCTAGCTAACCAATCAGAGTGACCAAATGTCACGACTCGCAACGGTGATTCAACATGCGTAAACGGCCACCAGACGCTTACTGACGGGTTACGACACTACGACGGTGGTTACTACACCAATCAGATGGCGAAATCAGACGCCACGACGCTTCACGATCTTTGACGTCGGATTGGTCTATCTAGGCCAGGGGTGTCAAAGTCAAATGGACGGAGATTTTGCGACAAGCCGAGGGCCGGACTGATAGAATGGTCATTGAAATTTCTTAAAATGTCCATATTGGATCGGGTCCTTCGCGCCTGCTGATGATGTCACGCTTTATATATCTGTAATATACCGTATTGGCCCGAATATAAGACAGTGTTTTTTGCATTGAAATAAGACTGAAAAAGTGGGGGTAGTCTTATATTCGGGGTCTAGACATTATACCCATTCACGACGGTTGATGGCGCCAGATATCATCGAGGCGAATGCTGAACTTGACTCTGCAGGCCAAAGCAACCCCTGTCACGTGAGGATGACGTGCTATGGGAGGAGCCAGAGGATGGGATTAAGGACAGCGACACTGAGCACAGCGAGGCAGATAATTGTTTGTGAGGAGTAATGTTATGTCATGATAGATCTCAGCTACTCTCAAGTTAAATCAGTTTGCATTATTTTATTGCAATGTTTTTCCTTATTCAGATTTGTTTCAAGACTACAGTTAGTTAGACCTCACTTTGATGGTTAATGCAGTTATTGCAATTTTGTTGTTTGATCACAATAGATTGGTTCATTTACATTTTAAAAACAAGAAGCCATTCATTTACGAATGTGATTGCACTTTTGTTTACATATTTAAATGTTGAGATATTAAGATTTGAATGAGGCAAAATAACATGCCTTTTCTCTCAAATATATTATAATAATTTGTTTCAGATGTACTGTAATTATTTTCTGTATTAAAATTAATTTGGTGTTCAAAAAAACTTTTTTTAAACTTGAGTCTTGAAAAAGAGGGGGTCGTCTTATAATCAGGGCCGTCTTATATTCGGGCCAATACGGTATTTCTTTGCGTCTATGTTTGTCACCCCCCTGGCTGTTGTGTTTTTATCTTCTGAGTTACTAAATAAAAAATAAAATAAAGTACATCACTGCTACTTTTGCGAGGCAGCTCGTACGTCACATCCGTTTGCGTTTCTCCTACCAAACTGGAAACAATTTTCTGGTTGACTTGGGCTGCAAGATTGTATGAACTGCACATAATGTGAAGTAAAACGGAGAGGATCATATGATTGGTATGATGTCTCCAGCTGACCCTATTTTAGAGTGGCAAGGTATGAATGTGAGTGATCCTGTCAGAAAACACAGGCCCGTATTCCACTTGACACGTCTATTTATTGTGGTCTGCAACAACACAGACAAAGAATAACCTATAGCAACATCATCCAATGCATATCCATTTGTTATGCCTAAAGATTACAATTCACTGTATTGAGAAATTAATCAGCCAAACAATACATACAATACACATTCACACGTTTCATCACTAGAATAGTTATTAGCATATGAGCCAAAATAACTAACTAGTGTTCATCAACGTGACTCACGAGAACATATCTTGGCTATGTACAGCAGTTACCTGACATTAAATTAAATTATTAAACTCACCTTTTAACATTTACACACAACAACAAACGTGGTGAAACACGGGCAATCTGCAACTACCGAGTTTGCTGGCACGAACAAACTACGAGCTGTCGAAGGAGGAAAGAGAAAAAAAAAAGTCACTCACTATCAACACTTAGCGCTCGAATAGCGTTCAATGCCTGCTCACAGTGTGGGACATCTCAGCACTATACATCGAAACTCAATTAATTTATCGAATGCCAACAATTACTAATAATAAAACAATGTGAGATTTCTAACATGAAGTATTTCTAACAAAGTGTGTTTTACTCCAAATAACTTTTCACCACAATCCGATTCTGAAAGCCACGAAAAGTGGCGTGAAGTCTTCAGTCAGCATGTAGAACAGCCATGGTGTGGCAAACATTGATGCAAAGAAATATATTACAGAAATAGTGTAACGAATTGGGTTATCTGTGTTGTGGTCGAATTTGTATCTTGCCAAGTTGTTTTGTTTTCGAGGTTAACGAATGCATCATGCGGCTCGCTGGATGGGAGGGCATGCGAGCGAGAGTAGCAGAGGATGAACAGGAGAGCCGTTGCTCTTTTTTGACTGAACGGTTGTCGTACTGTATTGGCGTCGGCTGCGGCCCTTATTAGCTGGTTGGACTAATAAAAACATGATAATTAAACTACGTCTGAAGGTGTGTTCTTTGAAGTCGCTACAATATATTTTAAAGCGTGACGTCTTCGGCAGGCACGAAGGACCCGATCAGATCTGCTACCCACACCGGCTTGCTGCGGGCTGCGGGCCGGATCTAATAATAAAGCAATATCATCCCAGGGGCCGTAGAAAACCTTCTCAAATGTCAAAGTCAAGGCCCGCGGGCCTTGACTTTGACATTTATGCCTTAAGCGTTAGCTTGACTCACTTTTTTGACCAAGGTCACCAAGGGAGTACCACTCATTGTCACCACTCATCCGAAAATCACGCATCGGATGACGCCAAAGTCGGCTGTAGAGTCGGCCTCTTCGCTGGAGCTTTGGTGTTCTGAATTTTTCAAAGAGCCTGTCCATCCATTTTCTGCACTGGATATCCTCAGTAGGAACGTGCACTAGCATGCTGGATTTTTCAACGTTGTCCAACGTTGAACACAACCGGGTGTTGTTGAACACAACCGGGGTTGTCATGAAGCTCGCTATCATCCGAAAATGACATGTCGAATACAGCCACACTCGAGAGTAGAGTCAGCCTCCTCGCTCGATGTGTTCATCGGAAATTGAAGCCCACTTGTAATGCGACGCTGAAGCGGTGGCGGATGCGGATGTACTCGTCGGCCCATGTCTTGGCCGCAAGAAGCTATTTTTGTTGTGCTCACCTCGTCTGTTTAGCATCCGAAAGTTAATTGCTACCTTGACAATGCTGTTACTTTGATCACCACCACAGAGAATACTGTTAGCCGTGGGAGGGAAACAGCCATGCCTGGCTGCCGGCTGCTTGGCTACTGGCTGCCTGCTGAGACCTAACCAAAACTTTAGCTCAGCTAAATGTCCGATATTACAACCACTCGCCACCGGGGTTCATGTGCATATTCATGCTCAAGTGAAACGACAGGAACATTTTCTTTATTTTGTGGAGGTGATCATCGTTATTGCACATATGAGTTCACGTTTGAGCCAAAATATTTTGCAGAACGCTTTTATGTTTTACAAGTTGAAGTGGACAAGAGTACTGTAATGTGCATTTGAATTTTGGTGGCGATTGATCGGCATTTCAGACAACAGAACTGACAAAGCAAGCAATATTACAATGCATCCCTGCTGTGACGTAAACAGCTGAGACGGAAATAATAGCAAGCCAAGCTCCAAAAGGGCCGTGTCAATTTGTCATGAATCTCACCGCAAAAAAAACTTAAATCTTTACGGATTCTTTTAAGGGGTAAATTTTAGTGCTGATGTCATTTTTACATGCATACCTATTATATATGGGCCAATGTTCAGCCTATGCAAGTGTCCCTTTAGCGCGAATGGGAGAATATGCCCCTAAATACAGTGTGTTTTGTTATGAAATGGCATTTGAGATATGATGGTCACCCACACCAAATAAAACCAATTTTACATATCTGTAATTTGTAATATAATAATTATTTCTCATTGGACGCTTTTGGGGCTTCACGCGTCTCACAGTATGTACTGTCAACACCTGCTTGGCGCACTCTTATCTTTTTAGTGCTGCCTCAGCTTGGACACAGGAACAAGCACAAGCAGTGAGCTATCAACAGATTCTTTATTTCAAAATTGATGATTATTGTCAGACGTAATTAGAGCTGGGCATTTTACCACAAATTCAAATTGAGCGTCCGTTATTTGTCATCCGTTTGCAGTGTGGGTATTCCGTCGACCGCCATTCGCCTTTTTTTCCGGGGGTAAAAAAATAATATATACTATAGGCCTGTCCGCCTCTAATTTTAAATGGTCGTCCATCGCCGATTCCGACTAAACTTTCACTAGCACCCCCATCTGCACAATATTTCAGCAAAAATAGTTACTCACAGCATTTTGGAAACCTGTTCACAGCCTGGTTCCTCACTCAAATCTGTCCCCCAAAGCAACAGCGAATATTTTCCCGCCCGCGCTCGCCGCGGCCATCGAAGCCTCGCTGTGAAAAATAGACTAATGACAGACTACCGACGAATGGCAGACTAAATAAATGGGCTTCCGACTATGCTTAGTCCGTCTATTTTACATTTTTTCCTGTCAATCGTCAGCAGAACGTGCGTGCGTCAGTGACGAATAGACGGACCGGTCCGTCACATAAGTGGAGCACCCAGCTCTGGACGTAATCGTACCGAAACATTTACACTAGTAGTAGTGGATTCCCGCAACCGTCAGCCAAAATATCTCCAAAGTACACTCTACTTCCTTTCTCCCCACCTTTCGACTCCTTCATCCAATCAGAAGTCCACTTGGTGTCCTTCATGACCTCGCAGGCAATCGGAAATTACTGAACTAATGAACAATCCCCTCAACACAGATGCAGGCTTGCAACAATATTCAATGATTATTTTGCGTACCACCACAGAGATCCCTGCATACCATCAGTGTATGGGTACAATAATTTGAGAATCACTCTTTTGTTTTAATGAACTAATTCTCGTGATTCAGTTCAGACAAAAGAACGGCTGTTTTCCCATCACTGCTGAGTTTGAAAGCAGCAAAATAATTGTGTAGGGGACACACTCATAAAACAAATATTAAATAAAATGTTTTCCCTTTTTTCCGGCTGCCATCGCATTGTCAAAGCAACTACATAAATTTACACACTTTTTAATCTGCATGAGCCTAAACATAGTTTTAAATGCATCTTAGTTTAGTGTTTCGACACATTTATTCAATGTATACATTAGCACAATGCTGAGTCTGCAATGCTGAGAAATAGGATACATTCACCAAAGTAATCCAAATGTTCATCTTAATGCTGCTTTTATCTAACCACTCCTTGCTGACACATCAATACCTTTTCACATAAACACTCACTCGTCTAAGTTCATCCATTCATCAATCACCTTGACATGATTTGGTCCTCTTGTTATTTGATGTTCTTATCAATCAGTTATGAGTAAAATGGCAATAAAAATCAGGTGTCGATACAGCCAACAGACAGAATTTTGGCATGGTGCATTACTACAAATTGCTAATAAAGTTTTTCCTTTTCCATAGAGCACAGGGAGCAAATGGGAAGTAATGGATAGTAAAGTGCATGATTAGAATGGTTCACATCATGTCATTTTTTAATACATCCTGTATTTATTTTCAAAACATGCCAAATTATCCAGAGGTGTTTTTAATGTCCACTCTACACCAGGATTTTGTCTACAGTGACTCTATTATTTTTGCCTTTAATGATGTCCTTTGTCTTTCAGTAAAAGTCCTGTACTCCCTTTCTTCTTGACCCTTTCTCTACACCATTGGATGGCAGGCTTGGGGTGTAACAGAATACATGTTACATATTCAGAATACCAAAAAATATAGCTGTATTCTGTTACAGTTACAGAAAAAAACATGATCAGATTACAGGTACTTTTGATAAAAATGTGGATTATTTTTGCAGGATTACATTTTTATTGCGGGGATATAGACGGCGCAGTGGAGGCCTCAGTGGCCCGAAACTTGTTGATCAAACAAGGTTTCCCAGAGTTAAGTAGATAACTGGTCACAATATAGCTCAATTGACTACTGTTGGTTGTCCGACGAAAGGTTTTTGTTGGCAACCAGTTTAAGGAGACTGGGTAGATATGTGTTTTTTGGTTTTAGCACGGTCCGTTTGGATGGGGAGTGACTGTTTTGGATCGTATTCACTGCATGACTTATTAAATTTCTATAACATTTGCAAAGAAACCTGTGAGCTGTCAAAATCATCCGGCTGCTTGTTATCAAGGAGGAGCACTAAAAGGTAGCATGATAGCCCTACATCCGCTACTTCTGAGTACCATAAATACCAGAGATGGGCAATCCAACGGGTGCCCATTTTGGGGGCGGAGGATGAGAAGTTTTGTAAAAAGGATGGACAAAACAAAGAGAGAAGTAGGTTCTCATCCGTCCCTGTAATCATCCCTAACCGGGTCAAGTACCGACATTTCACTGCGACTGACAGAAACACACCCAGTCTGTCTTGCGTTTGTAATCCGCCAATACACTACTTCAGACGAATGTGAAGTGAATATCACGATGCGCGTGTTTACCGTCTTTGTATGCTAAGGGAGTGACTTCACTTTGCTTCAAACAGACATCAAACATCAAAAAAAGATGACACAACGCCAGTTATTGTGGTGACCGACAGTGGTTGTGTTGGTAGCTAAATGCTATCTTGGTTGACACTTAAATAGTTGCAAACAATTCAATCCACTCACAAGATACTCCCAGCCGATAAGTGGATGTGATTAGGAAATTAACCAGCTAATGAGATTTAAATAATATTTATGAATTCTGAAACCTCTGCCGTTACCCACTTTATTTGTTTTTTTTTTGGGCGGGGGGGGGGGGGGGGTTGGTTGACAGACTGGTAAAATGTAAGGACGGAAGCACTTTAAAAGGACAAGGACGGACGGGCACTGAGTATGATTATTTTATGAATAAGGACGGAGGGACGATGACGTAAGTGTGCCCAGGACGGAGGAAGGACCAGCAAAATAGGGTAACGTGCCCAACTCTGGTAAATACTTAACTAATTCCAGTCACAAATCACCCACCTTTACTATTTCAATGCCATATTACCAATATCATCTGCTAAATATAAACTTTTTTTTTCTTGGTTGACATCAAATACCGAAGGTAGAAAAGCGCATTACAAGTGACAGCACCAGCCCATAGTAATCCAAAAGTAATTGAAAGTATTCGTAACATTACTTTAGTATTATGGTAACTTGGATTGCATTACTAACTAACTACATTTTTTTAACAGTTAACCAGTGACTGTATCGGAATACATTTTTAAAGTAGCCCTCCTAACGTTGGCCGTCACTCAGCAATGTCAGCAGTGTGCATCTTTACAATGGCTCTTCAACACTAAAGTGTTCTAAAAAATGAACCCGCAAAATGAAGTGGCTCTAGCTTTATTCTATTTTGTGAAGAAGGGAAAAGACAAAATACGATACAACAGGAGAGTTGCACGGAATAGCGAAGCAGTGCCCTGTGATCCAGCACTTGTGAAGATAAATGGCATGCATGTGTGTGGGTTGGGTTGTCCTTGGTGTGGCGCTTGTTGTGTGAGTTGGTGCTCAGCAGGACAGATGGTGATAGTGGGCAGATGAGTGAATAATGATGTTTCACCACAGCACAATAATTACCTGTTCCCAAGTCCTCTCCTTGGCCCACTTGGCCACATGCATGCATTGATACATAACGAGGCCCGCAGTAATGCAGTCATGATGCAACTTTACAAATGACATACAGTACTACATATCATTGCTGTCGTGTGAAAAACACTAATGTCCATTTTTTTTCCATTTTTCTTACTTTTACATTAATGATGTTTCTGTCGGACAGACCTCACTTTACGGTGAAAATAAGAAAAATACAAATCCAAAATTGGACATACGTGTTTTTCACACGTCAGCGGCGATATGTTATAGACACTGATGACTACAACTTTTAAATTTTAAATTCAAGATCCTTAAACATGTCTTTTGGTCCATTTGAAACGTGACATATCACTGGCAAATAAATGTTCACTGAACCTTTAGATTTAAAACAGGGAAATAAGTACAAGCATTCACCAGTGCAAATTACATTGTGTATTTCAGTGGGAAAATAGTCAAATTTCCACCTTTTCTTAAATTGTCGGCCCTCGTTGTCAACTTTCCTTTTATATTCATTGTCGCCCTTTTAGAAACAGTCCGGAAAAGGTCACACAGGGTTATGGAGTTGGACAGAGTGCTGCTGCTGCCCTCTTGCGTTTAAATGTGAAATTGCATTTAGTGTATTTAATAATACAATACAATACAATTTTATTAAGCTTGTCAACTGGGCTACGGGCGGGCCGGACGTTATTAATTCTATGACAGAGGGTCTCGGCCGGATAAAATTTGACCACGGGCCGCATTTGGCCCCCGGGCCGGACTTTGGCCATGCCTGATTTAGAGTAACAATTTACCAAAGGCCAGCAGTCATCCAAGCGCAGCAAAGGGCAGCAATTCTCACCTTCATTAAAAACATAATTACTGTAGGGCTGCAACTAATGCTTATTTTAATAATCAATTTTATTTTGTAATCTTATGAATTAAAAAAAAAAACATTTTATTTCCATCCTTTCATTCTAAAACACGGCTTTCAAATTTTCTGTGCAGAAAATGCACAAATTCTTTATGATTCAGTGATTAGATTTGTCTTTGGCGTATCAGAGCATATTGAAAAATGTTGATCATTCGTATTTAAGTAAAAGCAAATGTTTGCAAATGTCTTATTTTTGAAGAAGCAACGAAATAGGTGCTTTCATCAAAGGCTACACAGACCTGAGAATATGTAATGCAGAGAGGGTGAAAATTGAGGGATTTGGAACATTTTAAGCCAAGTAGGAAAATAAGTAATCAATTATCATAAAAGCTTAATTTGATAGCCGATTAGCAGATACATCTTTGAACCTATACTCGATTTATTTTTTCTTTTATGACTCACATGGTTTGCAATGATATCTACTTATCTTCTTTCTAGACGAGGGTATTTTAAAAGCTGAACTAATTCAATTTGGACTTGACAGAATTGAACGTCTCTGATGAGATGTCTACGCAGCAATCACCTGCCTCCCCTACATGCTGTGCTGCACCAACTGGAGGAGGATGATCTGAACCTGCCCAGCAGCGTCCACCTTTTCTGCTCTCACTGTCATTGTTCCCCGCTTACAAGCCCAACAATGTTTTCAAAGATGCCTGGGACAACCATCCAATGAGCACTAAGTGAAATGGTACCACTAACCAATTGTGGCACATAGGACATAGGCAGCACGATTTACAGGGGTCTAATGATTGCGTAAGTCCTTTTGAACTTTGGTAAACAAAACATGCAGTTTTTCAGGCAACATAATGAATTATTACACATCTCCTACAGGGTTTGCACATCCCCATGATTAACTGGGAAAGTAGTGGCCTTTTGTCCAGTGATTCCAGCTTTTGTGTCCATGTCCCGGAGATTGACTGTCCTTTGAGACCCAAGGAACTGGCTGGACTTCATGCTGCAGTGGACCCAACAAATCAGTCCATATGCTTGGGAATAGACAAATATTTAGCAGCAGTGGACCCGCACAGGATTGTATGTGTAAGGCCCAGGGCTCCAGACATCATTTATTTATTCGAGGCATAGGCATAACTGGAAATTTTAGTAGTGCAAGTAGAAAAATCAGTGGCCACATGAATCACAAATTGATATGCAAAATATATATTCACAATTGCACCCATTTAAACTACATTACCTAAAAATGGATGGAAGTGTGAAAAAAGTTAGTCCCTGAAAATAAAATGATCAACAATTTAAAACCACAAATTACCAAATTTATTGGTTACAAATGAAGATATATATTATATTTAATTCTGACTTAAAGCGGAAGTCAACCCAAACACATTTTTTCAAGAATATGTTCCCAGCATGCCCACTAGTTGAAACACGGCATTCTGATTAATTTTGCATTTGTGGAATATAAGTTAAGCAGAAAAATGCACTCGTTATTAGCCATCTCTGGGGGCGGCCATTTTGTCTTCTGTCGACTGATAATGACATCACAACTGCTCACAACGACCAATCCTTTTTCAACCACTTTAGTTCACGGGCCAAATGAGGATTGCATTGACTGAAAATTATGCAAAACTTGTGTAACACTACTACATTGATTGTCCATATGACAGAATATTACATATTGCTAAAATTCAGTCAAATTTTCAGTATCCATGCAAAATTGTGGCATGAAAGTTATAATACAATGTATTGTATTAAATTTATATGATTTTTGTCATTGTTATACCTGTATTTATTTCAATTCTAGTAAAGAGAAAAAAACTGCACAAGAAATGTCAAGCAAAGTCTTTATTTGCTTGTGTGACAAAGTGACATTTGGGTCATTAGTTATGTGGCCAAACAAAAAACTAGCTTGGCAAATGTTTTCAAACAAATTGTGAATAAACTGTAACTGAACTATCGATCACAAAATCAGTACCACTTGGTTAAAACTTGCAAAATTAAAACCTCAGTCTATAACAATCCAAAGCCACTATCAGTTGTGTCATTGCAGTTCTTTTTAAGGGCCAAAGTCAACCTAAACATTTTTTTTTCAATATGTTCTATGCAAGCTAGTCCGCCTCACAGTTCAGAGGTTGTGGGTTCGAATCTGGCCTCGGCCTTCCTGTGTGGAGTTTGCATGTTCTCCCCGTGCCTGCGTGGGTTTTCTCCGGGTACTCCAGTTTCCTCCCACCTTCCAAAAACATGCATGGTAAGTTGATTGGACTCTCTAAATTGCCCCTAGGTGTGATTGTGAGTGCGGATGTTTGTCTCTGTGTGCCCTGCGATTGGCTGGCAACCGACTGAGGGTGTCCCCCGCCCACTGCCCCGAGACAGCTGGGATAGGCTCCAGCACGCCCGCGACTATTGTGAGGATAAGCGGTATGGATAATGAATGAATGAATGTTCTATGCAAGCCCACTAGTTGAAACAGGGCATTCTGATAAATGTTGTGTTTGTGGAATAAGAGTTAATCTACTCGTTAACTGAAAATGACATCGAAGTTGCTCAGGGCTCAGGACCAATCACGGCTGATCTGTTTTCTGAAGCTGAGCCGTGATTGGTCGTTACCTGAGCCCGGAACAGTTGTTATGTCATTTTCAGTCGACAGAAGTGACAAAATGGCCGCCTCCAGAGATGGCTAAAAACAGGTGGATTAACTCTTATTCCGCAAACGCATTAATCAGAATGGAATGGTTCAACTAGTGGCCCTGCACAGAATATATTTTGGGAAAAAAAACGTTTGGGTTGACTTCCACTTTAAATGATCACAAAATTCTGTATAATTTCTGTAATGGCCAGGCAATCTTAAATTCCAGGAGCACGTTGCTGAAGTGGGATGTTCCACTCTCACCACTGTCCACTTTCATATCGGGCATGGGTTACCTCCCATCCCACCCAAAACTTGAGGATCTGTTTAAGATGCTCTTGGGAGACTGAAAGTAAAAAAAAAGAAAAAAAAAAACACTGATGAAACAAAAAAAGTGCATGCAACACAGTAAGAAGTACTGTAGCTATTTACACTACTCATATATCCTATAATACAATACAGTACATCTTTATTTATATAGTGCACAATGAACTGTTTGTGCTGACAAAATAAAATTGAGTAAACTCAAGACCATTTCTTCAGTGTAGTGGTTATACTGTACTGCAAATTTTCCACTATGCAAATCATAATTAATATTAATAATAGCAACTGCACTTATGTAGTTCTTGTAGAAATGATGTCTGCCAATAATGCAGGACTACAGGACTACATTCTCTGTTGGCATTTCCCCCTTAAGATTTTAGAAAGTAACTTTTTTTTCCTTTTCAATTTTAGGATAAGTGGTTTGGGTAATGGATGGATGGAAGTCTGTTTGCGGTATGTGCCTTACAATTTATAACTTGCTCCCCTGAAAATCCAGGTGATGGGCCACTGTGCTCCTAGTTAAAAAAAAAAAAAAAAAGTTAGGCTGAAGGACAGAATGGTGTTGACCCCTTTGGTTTTCTTCTGACCAAGCTAAATTCTAATGTTAATTTCATGTCGAGTGCTGCTTATGGCAGTCACCTGCGCTATACGACAATTTAGAGCACATATGTCAAAGTCAAGGCCCGCTGGCAACATCCGGCCCGCGAGAAGGTTTTCTACGGCCCCTGGGATGATATTGCTTAATTATAAGATCCGGCCGGCAGCAAGACGGTGTGGGTAGCAGAAGTGATCGGGTCCTTCGCGCCTGCTGGTGACGTCACGCTTTAAAATATATTGTAGCGTCTTCCAAGAACACAGACGTAGTTTAATTATCACATTTTATTAGTCCAACCGGCTATTGTGGGCCGCAGCCGACGCCAATACAGTACGACAACCCTTCAGTCATGCTCTCCTCTTCTTCCTCCGCTCCTGTCCCTCCCATGCCCTCCCGTCCAGCGAGCCGCACGATGCATTCATTAACCTCGGAAACAACACATCCTGACAAGACACAAATTCGACCGCAACACAGATAACCTAATTCGTTACACCATTTCCGTAACATATTTCTTTGCATCTATGTTTGCCACCCCATGGCTGTTGTTATAACGAACATTACCGCTGCTTTTGCGAGGATCGTCCTTCGGTCGTCTACTTGCCGACTCAAGATTCACGTCACTTTTTGTGGCTTTCAGAATCGGATTGTGGTGAAGTAAAACCCGCTTTATTAAGAAATACTTCATGTTAGACATCTCACGTTGTTTTATTATTAGTAATTGTTGGTATTTGATATTTCATTGAGTTTCGATGAAGTTCTGAGATGTCCCACACTGTAAGCAGGCATTGAACGCTATTCGAACGCTAAGTGTTGATAGTGAGTTAATTTTTTTTTTCTCTTTCCTCTTTCGACACAGCTCGTAGTTTGTTCGTGCCAGCAAACTCAGAAGTTGCAGATTGCCCGTGTTTCACCACGTTTGTTGTTGTGTGTAAATGTTAAAAGGTGAGTTTAATCATTTAGGTTTGTGTCAGGTAACTGCTGTACATAATCGCCTAGATATGTTCTCGTGAGTGATGTCACGTTGATGAACACTAGTTAGTTATTTCGGCTTACTATCACTATTACTATTCTAGTGATGAAACGTGTGGATGTGTATTGTATGTATTGTTTGGCTGTTTAATTGCTAAATACAGTGAATTGTAATGTTTAGGCATATTGTTAACTAATGGATGCATCATCCAATGGATGATGTTGCCAGGTTATTCTTTCTCTGTTGTTGCAGACCACAGTAAATAGACGTGTCAAGTGGAATACGGGCCTGTGTTCTCTGACAGGAGCACCCACATCCATACCTTGCCACTCTAAAATAGCGTCAGCTGGAGACATCATACCAATCATATGATCCTCTCCGTTTTACTTCACATTATGTACAGTTCATACAATCTTACAGCCCGAGTCAACCAGAAAATTGTTTCCAGTTTGGCAGGAGAAACGCAAACGTTCCACTGATCTTGTTTCACAAGACGGGCTTATTCTCGAGTCATAAGCTGAAGTGACGTACGAGCTGCCTCGCAAAAGTAGCAGTAATGTACTTTATTTTATTTTTTATTTAGTAACTCCGAACATAAAAACACAACAGCCATGGGGGTGACAAACATAGAGGCAAAGAAATATATTACAGAAATATAAAGCGTGACATCATCAGCAGGCGCGAAGGACCCGATCCAATATGGACATTTTAAAAAATGTCAATGAACATTCTATCAGTTCGGCCCTCGGCTTGTCACAATTTTTTTTATTTGGCCCTCCGACCATTTGACTTTGACACCCCTGATTTAGAGCAAGTACTTTGCAGTGCTGTGATTACATCAGGATTACAACTTTGTGCACGTTTAGCCTTCTGCATAACTCAAATAAAGAATATGAAGTCAATGCACACACACCATAATTACGACCGAGTGCATCGTGCACCTGTGAACGGCACGTACGTTAGCGTTATGTTCGCCGTTTGTTGGTCAGCTAACTCATCTTAATAAATATTTCAACCAACACAGGGGACCAGCGCATACAGTATTTCACAGCGGTAGATGCAATTATATCCCTGCATGGCACCAAAAAAAAACAGTAAGAGACACCACCTACCCTGAAGCATCAAACATCAAAATGAAGCTCGCCAGCGTGCGCGCTCTCGCTGGGCGACCAAGGTTAACCAATGAGGTTGAGCTTCAGCGGCCCAAATCCGTCGCACTTGATTGGTCGAGATGGCGCATTTCACCTAGCCCCGCCTCTCAGCACCCGCCTCTAAATGTACAAGTACAAATTGTTAGTCTCTACAAGTACAAATCTGTTTTGCTCCACATGGTAGTGGTAAATGTGGTGCAAAAGTCACGTGTGCGTACAGCAGCAGAAAAACCACTCGTGACCCCAAGTGGCGACTTCATCAACTACAAATTGCCATCCATACAGGTACAAATCAGTATTTCCCCACAAGTACAAATTAAATTTTAAAAGTACAAAATGTATTTCCACAACTACAAGTCGTTTTTCCTACCAAGGAGAATTTTGTTTTTCACACAAGTTGTCGCTTCTACAGGTACAAATTTTCCTTTCTTTCTTTTTTTTTTTCAGACACAAAATTATTTCACAAGCCTTAAAATTGTTTTCTCTTCGAATAGATTTTTTTCACCATTTCCTTGGTACAAGTACAAGTTACTTTTGCACCAAATTTACCGCCATACTTAAGTTCTCATGAAGAACTACAATATTTACATTGTTAGGCAGGCATGTGAAGCGTGTGAAGTGAGCAACAACTAATATAACTAAAACAAACACAAAGCATCTTGTAGAAGCATAATGAGCCTCAAGAGCCCCTATCCAGCCTGTTTTCCATCTCTTCTTACCTGAACACACTTGATACAAATGATCACAATCGTTATCAGGCTTGTGCAAAGCTTGGTGATGAGCGGACCATTTAAATCTTGTTTGCAGGCGTTGCAGGCAGGGAGAGATGGAAAACAGGCTGCATAGGGGCTCTTGAGGACCGGGATTGAGCACCCCTGATGTACATCATAATGTGTCAGCTTGCTGCTCAAACAGTTTTACACTCACATACATTTGACATTTCACACAGCCTACACTTACTTATTTCTATTAAACTGTTAAGTGGAACCGTGCTGATGCTTTAACCCTTAAAAGTTTTACTTTAAAGTTTTGCTTACCTTAACCTGATTCTCATGCCACATTGTTGCCAGAGGTACAATCCTGGTGGATTAAAATGCTTCCTTTTCCTTGTGCAAACTGAAATAAAGTATCCGTTACAATAAAATATTTTTTTTCTTCGAATTCAACTTTTGGTGCATTACTGCATTATTGGAGTGTGTTTCCGGCAAAATACCATTTCACAACCTCCTAACCCCACTCTTTCCAAAAATAAAAATGGAAATTCTTCTCTGTAAAACTTTCTCTGTATTCAAAGCAACTTTATTACTTCTTAGTGAGACAGAGTAACTCATGATTCTCTCTTTGGTGCATATCGCCACCTGCTGTACATATACAGTCAATGTGTCTGTGTCACGTTTCCGTCTCTCGTCAGCAAAACGGGTGTCCGTAAATGATGAGGTGCGTTTGGACTTGACTAGGTTAATGATGATTACACTGACGGCCGAAAATCCACTACTGCCTGTGCTTAGTCTGTCTTTTTTTCCCCCACGTTTTCCGTCTATTGTCTAACGTAAGCAAAGCGGGTATCCGTCAATGACGGATAGACGGTGCAACCAGTCCGTTGGTCAGACGGAATGCCCACCTTTGCAAATTGAGAGTTGACAAGCAAGCAACGCCCTGCGCGCGTGGCGCATCAAATACATCCACAAAAACAAGAATCGATAACTGACAGCCCATTGTAATGATGACTGTATTGTTTGTGACCGGCGCTTCAATTGTAAGTCTCGTTGCCATCGGCATGTGGAAATGCTCCTCACAGGTGAAGAAAAAGGTTCACTGGCATTGATCCTTTTTCACCATTTAATATGATATAATGTCGACGTCTGGCAGTCATTGTAATGTAGAAGGGACACATATACAGGCACTGGGCAGTCAGTGGGTGGATATTGGACAGGTGTGACCCCCTAACCTGTCAGCATGAATTAGCTGAGTCAACCGGTGACAGTCATCACTTACTGTCAGCGGATGTGCAATGAATCAAAACGTGCAATCAGATGTTTTGCCTTCAAGAGGTGCGCCACCTTAGTACAGCCTCCGGACTTCGGAGGTCAAAAGACGCATAAGTCTATGGGAGAATGTGCTCACTGACAGATTTGCCAGCGATACGCCCTGATGTCCACTGTATCCACCCACAGTGCACCCATTTCATGAAGGTTCGTGAAGCTTACGTGGATGGGAAAATCTGCGCAGCCCAAAAAGTGCGCAGTAGCGCGCCTTTTCTGACTTAAGCATCTGGGAGAATATGCCCCGAATTCAGTTTCACTTTTGCTACCTGTGCTTAACACTATGAAACACAAGTGAATCACAGTGCAAAACATCTTTTGTGGGTGAATGTGTCTCTCTACAAGTTGTGTCTAATTACGTGAAAAGGGCTTAAGGTTCTACCAAAAGTGTGACCAAACCAATAAATGGCCTCAGGGCATTGAGCATTTGGTCCAGACAACAGGATTTGGGCTAGTTGGATTTAAGCACAGGAAAGATACATTACAAATCAAACTTCTTTTCCCTTGCACTACTTTCGGAGCTGACAGAATGAAATCAGCTGTCAGGAAATTTGCGATCAAACTCAAATTGGGATGAAACAATGTACACCTCTGCGCTTGCAAAGGCAATGACCTGTCAACAAGCTACCCTGTAGAGCGCAACTAAAGCCGCGTCTGATCCTCATCCACCTCCTTCCCTCTTCCTTCAACTCTCATGGGGGATGTACCCTTCGTTCAGTGAATAACGCCCTCTACACAAGCTATTTTCAGGAGGGGGAAAGTTGTGAGTTTGTTCCCCTTCTGATTTCCACCTCTTTTCATCTTCCCTCCCTCGTTCCCAGTAGGTTTTGAAGTGTTGCAGATATACCATACTCCCTGCTCAACTCAACAGACCCAACATGCAAGTCTTCAGAGCATCATAGAAAGTTTGCCGGAAGGTACCTTCTAAGTACTTTGCTTTTGCAGCCCCTCAGCTGTTGTGAGCTTCTGTTGGATGAAAGGGTCTGTGTTTATGACAAATGCCGCGCGCAAAATCGTTTCAGATCCGACTGTTTTTCTTTCCTGTTGTGTAACATGGAACAAATGGTAGTTGTTTAGTTTGCAACCCATCCTGTATCAATTGGGGGAAAAAAGTAAATTTGCCTTTAGAAAGGCTAGGTTTGTGTGGGTGTGTTTCTTCTGGATTTATCAGTAACTAAAGTGGGAGCTTGGAGCTTCTAAAGGTCACACATGACTTCAGGACTCAGATACTTTGGCCTTGATAAGTACTGGCGTTGATAGCAACCCAGTGGGAAAGTAGTCACACTTCTCTCTCTCTCTCTCTCTCTCTCTCTCTCTCTTTCTCTCTCTCTCTCTCTCAATTTGGTGTTTATTCGGTCTGAAAAGGGCAATCTCCAACTCCTTCACTGACTTTACTGCAGACCAGTGGGAGCACAGAGTAAAAGCTTTCAGTGTGTCCTGGTGTGTGTAGCGAGTGTGCATGTGTGGTTTGTGTGCACACATGTGTGTGTTTGTTGTACACACGGCCTTAACAGAAGTTGCAATGAAGGGCAATTCAGGATAAATAAAGTCAACATACACAGCCTTCTGTAGTTTCTGTTGTTGGATTAGGCTCATGTTAGATTTTCCTTTTTTGCATAAAACGTTGTCTTTTAATTAGATTTGAAGACACGGTCGAGCAATCTGACAGTGGAAACTCAAAGCGACATTGAAAGCATAGCCCAGTGATTCCCAACCAGAGTGCTGTGGCACCCTGGTGTGCAGACAGAGCTCATCTAGGCTGCCACTGGAAATTATCCAATTTCACTTAAATTGTTCAGAATTACCACCTGTTGCAGAATGAGTCACTGCTACTTGCGAGTGTATCAGCTTTGCATTCACTTGAGTAGGCCCAGTTTTTAGAGTCAGTTTGAGTAAATTGAGACTAGATCCTCTTTATTTTGGTGTTTATCATTTGTGTGACTTTTTTGTTAGGCAGTGCGCTGTGATCGTTTTTGATGTAAAATGGGTGATTTGGTTAAAGTGTGAAGCCCTGCCATAGACCATTAAATATGGTATGAATACAGTACATACATGTTGTTTTAGGTGTTCAGTCAAAGTAAACAAAGCAATATTCTTCATATGTCACTTTAACATATAGGTAATGAGACAAATTTGGATGTAGGCACAATATTGGAATTGAGCAGCCCTAAAGGTCATGCAACATTTTCAATTACAAGAAATAGGGTTGGGCGATATGACTGAAAAATATATTATGATGTACATGTTTCATATTGGTTGATATTGATATATATAGATCCCCCCTCCACACCTTTTTTCAACTCTTGAAAAAATGACCCAGAATAAAATGAATTTAGGTTATATTATTCTAACAATACTTAACCTTTTATAAGAAGTCAACGTAAGTATGATACAGTGAAATAAACTGGTGAATATAAAGATGAGACAAACTCTGATTTAAACATAATGTCCTGAGTAGGCCTGGGCCTGTCTGAAAAACCTATTGATTTAGTTTTAACCTATTTAAAAAAAATATATAAAAGTTACCTGTTTTTGTGTGCCTCGTTATGTAGCGTAATGTGCAGTTTCTACTCCACCAGTACATGTAAATGCTTATTTGCATTAGGTGCTACACATTGCATCATCATTGCACAGTGCATCACATTGGCGGGATATGCTGCAATACCCACACTTTTCCCAATGAAATGTTTTAACACCACCAGCTCCCCACCCCCCTCCTCTCAAATGATTAAATTGTATTATGCCGGCAGAACATGGCCACGTTTTCACTAACAAGTTCATTTTATATATTTTTTGATCAGGAAAATGAAAAGAGTTGTAATTTTCTATTTTATCAATACATTTGGGAGAAATTAGGAAATAAGTGTCTCCATGAATAACGCCCCTTGATAATGAGAACAATGGCCGCGCCTCCTACCGTTCTATCCTTGTTCGGCCAGAGTCAAGGGGGGCAACCGATTCCAAACTCTCTCATTGTACTTTCATTGCTTATAACGTCCAAAAACGGTGATCAATTGGCACCAGAATTCATGTGGACATCCCTACTAATGCCCACTTCAACATATCAAAAGGATTAACCTCTCCGTGGCAGGAAATTTAGAAGTCAGCAGAGCTACATAGGTTTAAGATGGGACGGGCGCACACTGCTTCTTTGCTTAAAAAATAAAAAAATAAAAAATAAAAAAACACTGCTCCTTTGCTTTAAAAAAACTGCTCTTTTGCTGATCACGGTTAGGACGGGCGAGGCAGTAAACACCAGGATATTTACAAAGACTGAAGTGGGAATGAATAGACGTGCACATTTATTTGAATGAGAAATGCCCCCAGTTTTTTGACTTACGTCCAATTTGGAAGGTAACAGCCGAAATGGCACTTTCCAATGTGGCCACACTAGGCTGTGCAGTCAGCCTCGCTGGAACTTTTCGTTCGCTGTTTGATGAGGGCTTTTGTCACTCTCACGCCGCTTCACAGAAGGTGGCGGCTGTAAGCAAAAAGCAGGGACACCGCGCGTGATTGATTGTGAGGCAACATGAAGACACAGGCTCATCTTCATCTCCACACGCTGGGTGGACAGTAAGGAGCTAATGTTGTTGGGCTAACGCCTTTTGTTTTAACGGCCTGAAGCTAGTTGGTGCTATTAGCCGTCCCAATCCTACCTCTAACCGGGGAGGGAAGCGAGGGGCTCCAATCTGCCTGCTGCTGCTGCAAGCCGTCGTCTCTCTCCCTCCTGAGACACGAGTTTAGCATCGCTAAATGTCCGAAATATAACCAGTCGGGGTTCGTTTGCACATTCATGCTCTTGTCCGCTTCAGCTTATGAAAGTGGAGGAGCAATTATCACCATGGTATTTTTTATTTTGTGGAGTTGATCATGATGAGATTGCATTTCATGTCAATAAATCCAAACTAATGTGCAGAACACTTTTATACTTTCACAGGTTGAAGTGGACAAGTGTAGTAATGTGCATTTGCACTTTGGTGGAGATCAGTCGCCGTTTTAGACAACTTTAGAGAACTGTCAAAGCGAGCATTACCACCACGCTTGCCTTCCTCGCGTGACATAGACCGCTGGGATCGAAAACATAACATAAACCACGCCGAAATTTTTCGTAAATCTAATCACAAAAAAAGACCTTAAATCACTACAGAGTCTTTTGTGGGGGACACTTTGGTACTGATGTCATTTTTACATGCAAACCTATTATATAAGTGCCAATGTTAAGCCCATCCCAGTGTCCCTTTAAGACAAAAACAAGAGTGTTGAACGCAAGGGCCTTCAGTATTTCGTAGCCTTTTCCCCACCATGGACCACCAAAGCTTGAAGCTTCAATGCACAACACAGAGAAAGAATGTGCATGCCGAACTTCACCATGGCAACTGTTCTCAACCACAATTACCCAGGATGCTTGTTGCTATGGCGTTATTCGTTTCCTCAAACCTTAAAAGTTTCTCGATACTCAAAGGTGAATTTCTTTTTGTTGTCCTACTGGGCTTTTGCAGAACATTTAGCAACAAATTTTCACAACCTTCATCAACATGATAATCTTTAACTACAAGTTCATCCTGACATAGACTCTGACAGCACCGAAGCTTTTTACCATTCATCCACATTCCTTTTTAGTGTTACGGGTGAGCTGGAGCTTATCCTAGATGACTTTGGGTGATGGGCAGAGCACTTAACGTTTCACACTTACTTTTACACCAGTGGGCAATTTGTAGTCTTCACATAACCTCACATTCATGTTTTGGATTGGAAAGGATTGGATAGGAGGAAGACAGCGTAGCCGGAAAAATCGCCACACAAGCACTGTGAGAACATGCAAATGTGGGAAACATGCAAACACCACACCATTCGCAGCATGAGTCTAGCAAACAGTTTTACATCATTTGCAGTGTAGCATAACGTTGGAAATAAAAACATAGTCAATTTCTATTCTAGGTATTTGGTGGGTGAATAGGTGAAATTTAAAAAGGGTCTGGAACCACTATGGGACGGTTAATTCTAAGTGTTTATTTGATTCACAATTTCCCCAAAACGTTTTGGGTGTGAGCAACCATATGTGTTTGAGGAACAGATATTGAAATCTGTCCTCTGCTGCCTTATGTTCAGCATGCCTGCAGCGGATCGTGTGTTGTTTTTCCACATACTGTTTTTCAGAAGTATTTTGCCTGATTTTGTTTCCTGCTTGGCCGCCTACCTCTCCAGGACATACCTTCCATCCTTCTTTTCATTGAATTTATTTTGCCACAACTGACATGGTTTTCCTGTTGTTCCTTTGTTTGAGAAAGGTTGCTCTGCTGAGATATTTGAGCCTGAAATCTAGGATCTGCCCAGGTTAACGTCTTCCTCCTGTTCCTCTATACGGCTGTCCTCCACCCTGCCGTTTTTCTTCTTTTCAAATGTACAAGCCACGCAGAGTCATAGTGCAACATTGAGATTCTCTAAATGCCTGAAGAGAAATACAGGAAAAGCCAAACTTTGTTTTATAACTGACATAATCGTAAAAGCTTTTACCCATGAACCTGGATCAATTCCCTGCACTGCATCCTATTATTAAAAGCTAGCCTGAGGGCTCGGGAAACCTGTACTTACAAGCAAAAAGTGGAAAGCATGCTGTGAGAAAGATAGAGACACACACAAACATGAGATTTTTCACCAAACTCTGGAGCTGATAAAACATGTATGATGTAATTTGATTTTCCAGCGCTGTCATTTATAGATGAGCAGGCTGGCTGTGAGGATGATGCCTGCGAAGCCGCTAGTCCCGCCGTAATACTCCTGGACAAGAGTGAAGATAAAGACAATCACGGCTGCTAGGAACAACACTTCATCACTGTCACGTTTGGGCAGAATTCAATTTGCGAATGTCGAACTTGCACCCTTTTGTATCGCGCCATATCTGGAATGTGAGAGAGGCACACTCATACACACAAATTGACAAGCAGGTATACAATAACAGAAAATGCTTGTTTATTCAGTGCCTCTTAAAGTAGAAGCAACAATATTGGTGTTGTTCTTGATCATGAGTAAATATAGAAATTCATTGAGCTGAAGAAACAGCCCTGAAACATGTTTTTTAATTACGCATGGTCATTATGGGCAGAACTCTTTGTGAGTTCATTCATTCATTGTCATCTGAGTGTTCTTTGAATCAGTTCCATAATAGGGTGAAAGATTCCAAATGGAACGTTTACAAGAAGAAGAAAAAAATTACTATTTTAAAGCATGGCACTTTCCCTTTTAACATGTCATGACACATTATGTGAAATCAGCAATCAGAGGAATCTTTTACTGCCTCGCTGTTTGTGTGCATTTTCACTACAGTAAGACAATATTGCATGTGTGTTTATAACACTGTCATCTGAATGAAATCCTCACTTAATTGGGTATTATATCTATCTATCTATATATATATCTATATATATATATATATATCCCTCTCTCTCTCTCTATATATATATATATATATATAGATATATATATTTATATATCTATATATATATATATATATATAGATATATATATATATTAGTGCTGTCAAGTTTACCGAGTTATCATGGGGTAATTACATTTTGTAATTGATCGCGTCAAAATATTTGACGCATTTAACGAATGCGCTAGTGCTAGTTTGTTGATGTTGGTAGTTGGAAACGCTAACGGAAGCCCGTATAAAATGATAGGTGGACCGGCCTTTAGGCGATTACTCTTTCGTCCGGCCTAACAAAATGGCGGATGTCGGAAGGGTACCCCAGCTATAGGCGGAAGGCGATAAACGGACCGCAAATTTTAAATCAAATGCCCAGCTCTGGTCACAAGGGTTGAGGATCAAACCCACAACCTTCGGGTTAGGAGACGACCACGCTACCACTGAGCCATGCTGTACTGAAGCACCGAAAAGTCCTTAGCGCAGCTCATAACTTTGGCATAAAATGTACCTTCTAAATAGGATCTTGAAAAAGAAAATACGATGAAGAGACAGTTTTTGGAATAAGACTACATGAGTTCGTAGCATAAATGCATACACATCTTCTCACCAACATTCTACAAGTAATGGGAGCATGTTATTTTCCTGTGGCCATTGAGGGTTATTTTAATATAGGCTATCAGGAATTGTATTTTACTTCTTTATGTGGCAGCTAATTTCAACCTAATTCACCTTTCTGTACGGTCTGTAAACGTTTCATGTTCCAAAAAAAAGGAGGTGTAGAAAATACAGCATGTTGCCCCAAAGTGATATAATTTAAAAGCAAATATCATGAAAAGTACTAATGTCTCACTCAATGAAATTGAACAGTTTAGGTGACACGCAGTGTACAGTCTTGGGTGACGGTGTTCCATCATATTCCAAGACACAAAATGGCTTCTGTTTGTGAGTGAACAGCATGACTCAACCTCAAAACACAACAGAAATAAAACATTAATCTGTTTCTATTCAGTCTGTAAAAAATGAGGTTATTTCAATGAGATTTGCCCAAATTGTTGACCTGTGAAATGATGTCAAATTTTGGGGGACACCCTATGATAATATGTAAAAATATTTTCAATTGCCATCAAGATTTGTGTCATAATGGCTGCCAGCGGTGCATTTGACCAGTGCTATTACTTTTGAATAAACACACAGAATAGAAGGCAATTATAAATCCTCAGCTCCACAGTCAAGTCAAATATTTTCTTGAAAGATTGTTATTGTTTGAAACACTCTCATCCAAAACGCAACTCAATAGATTAATGATTGCCGTTGGTTGCGCAACAATGACTAGTTTGTGTCATGTTGCTGTAATGTCTGCGTATTTTGTTTGCCATGCAAGGCACTGTTTATGTGTGTGCATAGACGGAGTTTCAGGCTTGTGATTTGTTGCGTGGCTACTTGGGAAACATATTTTTTAATTGCGTCGAAACCTTGTTACACTCACCGACTGGCAGGCCACAAATAAGTAGCCACCTGCTCGGTGGCTGTGGGCGCAGAAAGGAATATAAAACCGATAAATGGGAAGAAGCACAAACACAGCGGGGAGCAGTATTCATCCCTTCGTCACTGAGGCTGCAGCTGTCCTGTTGTCAGTTCTGGATGGGCAAAGTTGTGACGAGAACCTCTGATCTTCATTCGCCATCTTTGCAGGGATTGACTTCAAGTGTTTTCTACTTGAAGAGTCTGACTTAAGAGCTCTCCAGTGCTAGTCCTTTGCAATAAAATACAAACCGCAGGGAGATTCATTGACTTAGCTCGCAAAGCATAGATGTCATTGTTTTTGTTTTATTGATACGTGTGTTAAGATAAGATCATAAAAAACACGCCCTTTGTCAGGATCTGTTTTATCATTTGGTTTAACGTGACACTGATGATAGATCATTTGAGTTTCCTATTTTGAGACTTGTTTTTGGTTTGTTTTCCCCGTGTTGGTTTTGTAATCCCTGCTCCCAGGTAGCATTTGTTTGCTGTAATGAATGTGTTTTTGAGATTCCCTTGAATGCCTGTCAGCTTGCACTTTGGCCCACTTTATGCCTGCACACCGCCACGACCAACAACACAAACGTGACACCGTTTGCACAGCTCCTCGCCTCCTTCATCAGGTAGATGAACCATTTGCACAGGGAATGAATGCCCGTTAAAATGTACCGCTGATTTCTAGCCATATCCATGTCTTGTTTGGTATGAACAAGATTAAAGTCTTAGCGTAAATAGAAATGACTGAAGATTTTTGGCTGCTAATAAGCTATTACCTCAACCTTGCTACAAGCTAAAAGTCAATCTATCCTCATTTCATGTGTCAAGAGAATGGAGGGATGGCAGGAAGGAGGTGAGGATGCAACTTGGGGGTGGGTATTGATGAGAGAGGAGAGAGAGAGACAGAATGGAGAGAACATTTGCGTTGTTTGTATTTCAAAGTGCAGAAAGTATGCAGCAGCTTAAAGCAATTTACTGTATATACTCATGAAAAATGTGCCAACCAGTTAATGGTTGTTGAATTAGCCTGCCATGGAATAGCTCCCATTTCAAGGGCAGGGCTGCTTGCGGATAAGCATCACCATTTACGGTAATATTTGAGCTGGAGGATAGAGTCCTGTTACAGGAGATTAATGAGGTCTCTGGGTGGCTGCAAGTGTCTACGTGGCTATTGTATTTATATCTTCCAGGAAAGGTTTCCAGGAGTAAAGAAATGAATATTACCTCTCTGCTGCCATTATTCACCTCATGGGTTGATTGCTAGGTGAAAAAAAGAGTGACAAAACCACTGAGTGCTGCGTCATCCATTGGATAGCCCAGTGTTGTGCATCTATTCGCCTCACATTCATGACTTAACCAGCTCCTTTGGCCTGCATTTCCTGAGCTTGTTGGCTGCAATGTGTCCCAGCTTCGACCCACTCAAACATATATGCACTTACATCTACACTCTTAGAGACAATTTCCCATATTTGCTTTTTTTCCCCTTTTTGTTATCAGAAATGATAGATGAGACTACACGTTAGGTGTATTGATTGAATGCTTTTATGGAATTACATCTTTGCGGTGGTTTGTGCTTTAGAAGGAAGACAAATAGGTCAGACTAAATGAAAGTAAGCACAATCTACCGTGAGCGGGTTTGAGAGATTGAGCAAGGCGCACTCAAGGTCCAGGATTGGTTCAGAAACCGCAGACAGCCATCCATCCCTCCCCTCCTTTTTGTCATCACTCAGGATAAACATAGCAAGACCCAATTGGAGATTCTGAAATGGAATCTACTCCACTCCTCTTGTACATGCTAGACACTCCCGGATGTGGTAGCTCACCGGCGAACCGAGCAAAACAGTTCAGCCTGATGGGCTTCTCCCATTGCCACAACATTTAAATGGACCTGCTCTATTTCCTTTATTGATTACCATGAAAGCATTTCATTATACAGGAAGTTATATGGCCAACAAGCAATTATGAATTCAATATGGCAAATGTAAAGTGAAATGAGTCTTCAAGTCACATGCCGGGGTGAAAAAGTCATTATAGGCACCACGCATACACAAATGCACACACTCAGACACCACACTCATTAAGTGGAGAGTGAGCGGGAAACACAGCCATTTTTGGACATTGACTAATTCATCACTTTGCTAGTGGTGTGATTCAGATAATTTGGTAATGGCCCTGGTTGTCCATTATCAGAATCAGAAATTCTGCTGACTCAAGTTGTTTTTGCAAGGAGGACTGCAAACATGTATTGAACCCTTGATCTTATCACCTCGAGGTGGGATACTCAACTCAACTGTTTACTGCAGGGGTTGGCAACCCGCAGCTGCGGAGCCGCATGCGGCTCTTTCATCCTTGCGGCTCTGTGGCTTGGGAAAGTAAATTATACTAAGTGTCCAATTGAAGTGTATGTTATCTGTCTCAAAAACGTGCATCGTGTCTTCCTAGGAAGTCAAAGTTTTTAACTCCTTTCTTCAGACCTTGTGCAATTTCGGTGGTCAGCACTCGTCTTCTTCAGAGACGTTTGACAGCACTGTCATGACGTGTCAGCAGGAAGCCGGCTGGCTCGGAAAGCCCAGCGACACCAAAACTGCACAATATCTGAATAAATTATTTTATTTGTTTTTGTTCGTTTGTTCAATTGTAGTTGTAAATTTTTAAGATTATTGTGACCTCGAAACATTAAAATAAAATTATATAGTAACTGTCGTACGAAAATCTCGGAAGTCCAAATATGGTCGAATTCATTTTATTTTTTATTTTCATCACATATCAGTTCTAATGGTCTGTCCCTACTTTGTAATTTTTATGCAATTCTAGACAATTTGAATTGAAAATACTCAAATAAAGCACGATTTCACGGCCGGAGGTGTGTGCGACACAATGACGCGTTCTCAGTCTGCTGAATGCAGCCTTTTTTTCCCCCGACAATAACGAGTGAAGGTTCGTTTACGTCGGCTTGTTTAATATGGATCGATGAGATGCTTCATTGCAAAAAGACCCCCTTCACGTGTGTAGTGAGGTGAGTCTCTGTTTCATTTTAATATGCGCCTTAGACGCAGTTAGTTGGATCATTGTTTTATTTACTGCATCACTCATGGCTTTAAACCTGAAAGAAGGCGTTATGTGAAGGCGTTAGAGCCAAAATGAAGATGTATTGGGCAGGTGTGTTTGCTGGTGTGACGTTTCAAAGGCTGGGGGCACAATGAGCGTGGATTGTAAAGTACTCTGATGTCACCAGCTTGGTTTTTGTAGGCTTCAATTCAAGTGTCAAATTACCAATTGAATGTATTTTGTAGGTATTTTTATGTGGACGCGAGTGTGTTATAGCAATATAAGGTATTATACAACTTGAACGAAGTGGTGCCTGGGAAATCAAACAAGCTGGCAAACACCAGGGGCGTTAATGTTAAAAAGTGTTTGCGGCTCCCAATGCTTTCTCTTCCGAGGAAACTGGGTCAAAATGGCTCTTTGACTGGTAAAGGTTGCCGACACTGGTTTACTGAATCCTGATAGTTGATCAATATTTCATGATAGGGGCATGTACTGTTATTCTTCGCCAAGTATTGTGCAGGCAGGGCCTGCAAGGGCTTCTCTGCAGGCCTACACACAATCAGAAGCACTGACCTACATTTACTACATGATATTGTATAAATTTGTCTCTAACATCTGCATTTCATAGCGTGTGTCTTGTCTGCCCAGCTTCCAGTAGTGTGTGTGTGCGAGCTGGTATATGCATATATATATATATATATATATACATATGTATATATATATATATATATATATGTATGTATATATATATATATGTATGTATATATATATATGTATGTATATATATATGTATATATATATATATGTATGTATATATATATGTATATATATATATATATATGTATGTATATATATATGTATATATATATATGTATATATGTATGTATATATATATATGTATATATATATATGTATATATACATACATATATATATATATATACATACGTATATATATATATATATATACATACGTATATATATATATATATATATATATATATATATACGTATGTATATATATATATATATATATATATATATGCGCATATACCAGCTCGCACACACACACTACTGGAAGTATATGTATATAGGCTCCAGCACGCCCCGCGACCCTTGTGAGGAGAAGCGGTACAGATAATGGATGGATGGATGTATATGTATATATATATATATATATATATATATATATATATATATATATATATATATATATATGTATACATGTATATATATGTATATATATATGTGTATATATATGTATATATATATATGTATATATATATGTATATATGTGTGTATATATATATGTATATATGTGTATATATATATATATATATATATATATATATATATATATATATATATATATATATATATATATATGTATATATATGTATACATATACTGCTTAGATTTAATAGACTTTCCTTGCTTGTCCTTAAAATGCAGCGTTGTGTTTGTCATATATATTTTCTTTCTAAAGCAAGACAAGGTTAGCCAATCAATTAGTGTTCAGTAGCATACTTTCAGTACCAGCTGCATTATTGTATTGTCTTGAACTTCTAAAAAATAAAGCGCTTGTGAAAAATAATACTAAATAATAATACAAAAAAATTTATAAAAATAAATATACTGGTTAAAAACAGCCCTTTGAATAATCCATAGTAAAGTTCACAAATAGTAAAAAGTTCATGAAATGGAAGAACAAAGAAGTTCATGTGATTCGTCCAAAAATATCTCCTTTTTTTAAATGTTTTATTTTTTTGTGTTAAGAATCGAGAATCGTTAGGAACCGGAATCGAATCAAAGAACTGGGATCGGAATCGTCCAAATTCAAACGATGCCCAACCCTATGCTCAAGACCATCGCAGAGGGCATATGTTGTGCCATCACATGCTGTCAGAGGTCCAAACCCTTGAAGCTGACCACCTACTTCAACAGAGATGGGTAGAAACCAAGATCAACATAGAAAACATCATGACTTCTCATCACTGCACGGGACTGGTAGCTGTTAGTTGATTTTGGGCAGCCACAGCAAGACCACCAGCAGGCATACGTATTGTTCTAGTGTCAGAGGCAACAAAAAAATGTCACGCTGGAGCGCACACTGCCTTCTGAAGAGCGCAAGGAGAAGGCCTTCGAGCGGAAGAAGGGGAAGTATGACAGCCTCGTCAGCGACTGCTACAGAAAAGGCTGGAGGGCCATGTGCTTGCCAGTGGAAGTTGGATGCAGAGGCTCTCGGCAGAGCTTACTGCATACTGCACTCTGCATTAGAAGAAGGCAAAAAGAAAAAAAAAACGTCTCTATGTGGCTTTGGTTAAAGAGGTCAGTCGAGTGTTCTTAGTGCAGAAGGAGAGGCCTGATCAATCTCCGCTGGGCCAGGATGTCTGATGTTCGAATGATTTAAAACACTCGATGACCTCAGGTAATATCACGGATGATGTGCCCTAGCTTCGCATCTCTGACCGGCACCTTTATTAGACATTGAAATATATGTGCGAGTTTTGCACGCTGTTACCTTACGTGAGTCATCACTGTCACAGTCCTCAGCTCCAAACCGTAATCGTAACGCACCTCTCGGTCCAGTGACTTTAACCACAGCGGTGAAAGGGATGTCGTATTGCTTGCTTATTCAACTGGGGCTTCATTCCATCCCATTTAAGCAGCAAAAAGATGTTCTATGGCACGCTTGTAACAGAGCACATCTGCTTCACAGTGTCCTAACTGCCGCTACTTGGCCTCTCTTTCGGGTCCCCCACCTACTCGCCAGTGTCCACAATACATACTCTGGTAACTGTGCACTCAGCCTCTCCTAAATTAAAAAAAAAGAAACTCTCATTTGTCATGCGAAACATCAATCAAATTAAACACCATGGTCCCGTGAAAACCAAAGATAGCCAGACATTTCAATGAATTTATAAACTCTACCGGATGCCCAGATACGGTGTTAAAAAGTGGACATGTCCGGGCAAAAGAGGATGTTTTGTCAATAAAAGGGTCAAATGCAAAAAAGAAAGGGGAGACTTGTTCCCTGTTCCGCCTCAGTTTTCTGTTGTGATCCTGTAGAGCAGGTGTCTTCAATCCTGTTCCTCTCCCCTCGCTGTCTTGCCTGTATTCTGCAAAGTACCTCTCACTGCTGCAACACAGCTGATTCAAATGATGAGATAATCAGCAAGGCCTGCAGAAGATGGATAATGATCCTGATCAGTCGTGAATGTGTGTTTGACTCGTTTGTTTGTTTCCAGATGTGTTTCAGCATGGAGAGATGGAAGCAGACAGTACAGCGGCACTCGAGGAACAGGATTTAAGAGCCCTGCTGTAGAGGCAAAACTGAGCGAAAACATCCCTGCTGCAAAAAAGGCACTTATTTGTAACAGAACAATAAACTTCCTGTGCATTCTTTGAGGACAACTGACCATTGGTCACACACATCTTTAAATATGGATGATCACAATCAGAAAGATAATTTTGACAATCTCTTGAAATCTGATTGTCATGAACTGCCTCTGATATGAATTTTTCACATGTGCCGCGCTGATGTTATTTGTTTGTTGTTGTTGTATATTTCTCTCAATGAAGCCCCACTTGTCGCCCAAAGACATCTGACAGCTTTATGGAAAATGGTTGGATTGTTCAATAAATGTATGGAAAGCCCATCCTGTGATTTGTCTGAAAGTGACAAAGCATTCTACAATGACAAAAACAGAATGGAAACCACCACAAACTTATTGCTGGAGTTGCTTTACTCCTACAGTTCAAATAGGTCAATGTGGTAGTAGAGCATGGTTAACCAAAGTGCTAATTGCTTTGAATTTTCAATCCTTCCAAAATTTGAATCATTACATTTTTGAAATTGGGATGTAAGTTAGAGGCATAAAAAACTGCACAGCCTCAAGCCGTGCTACAAAAGACAAGCTAATTATATTTACAAGCGATCATTGCAAATCCCATGTGGGCAACTGTCGGTGAGCATATGTACCGTAGGTAATGTGGCTAACCGATTGGTTTAAGTGATGTCTTCTTAAATAACATCCTCTGCCTGCAGGCTTGCACACAGTAGGTGTCTGTGAGGAAAGGAGCAAATCCACAAGAAGGATTTGAAAGGATAGTTTGAAAAAAATTACATCACGTGGAGTCAAATAGCCCTAATAAGAGGTTTGTAATGACTCACTAAAATATTCTTCTTCCACCAGGAATATATAAATGGCTCATTTAGCATCTGTGACCCCGATACCTGCTACTGAAGGAGAGTTATAGCCTTTCAAAAGGAAACTATCATAGATTTTAGTGAAGTAAGAAATGTCCCTAGGTAGTACTAGAGCACGGGAAATTATGCATGACCTCCTCGTTACTTGGCCTAATAAGCGATCTATGGACTGCAAACAATAAAAATCCAGATGTCATGGAGACATATGGACAGAACAGATAAAAAATGTGGAAGAAAGACATTTAAATGAATAGATCTTCAGTGCCAAACATAGGCATAAAGTTGAACTTTTTGGTTGAAAAAAAAATACACACATTGGCATACTCTACATGGCTCTCATTGATATTCATTGTCCCATGAATTGAAAAATGGGCATTCTGGTTTTGGTTTAATCAGACTCTTATGGGGATCAGCTGTGTGTGTGTGTGTGTGTGTGTGCAGGGGTGTGCGTGCGGGTGTGCGTGTGTGTGCGTGTGTGTGTGTGTGTGTGGGCGCACCCGCGTATGGTGCTGGCTGTAGGCTGTCAGCAGATATTAATGCAGATTTTGAAGGTGGGGGGGAGCAAAGAGGTTATGGAACCTGAAGCTGGGTTAAGTAATTGCATTCTTGTTCAATAAAAATCGGGGTGAATGTTTTTGTGTGTGCTTTTGGGGTTGTGTGCACTTGTGTTTTGTGGATTGAAAAATGTGAGATTTGCTTGCTTTATTATTGTGCTATATCTCTTTGCTAAATAAAAATTGTACAGGTGATTTCACTCATTTCATGAGGAGTGTCAATTCGCTGGAAATATACACAGTACACTGCAGTCTCCAAATAAATTGTGGAGAGACGAGCAGCAAGTATGAACCCCATATTCACCCCAGTTAAAATCGAAGAAAAGAGAAAAGAAGAAAATTCAATAATTGATCAGACTATCACCATCATAAATATGATTTCAACGTGTCAAAACAAACTTAAAACCAAATATGACCATTTTAACTTTAAAGGGACACTCGGATGATCTTAACATTGGCACTTATGTAATAGGTTTGCATGTAAAAATGACATCAGTACCAAAATGCCCCCCCAAAAGTGCCCCCGGTCTCAGCGGTCTACGTCAGAGGAGGGAGGCAAACTTGTAATATTGCTCGCTTTGTCAGTTCTGTTGTCTAAAATGGCAACCGATCGCCACCAAAATGCAAATGCACATTACTACTCTTGTCCACTTCAACCTGTGAAAGTATAAAAGTGTTCTGCACAATACTTTGGATTTATTGACATCAAACGTGAGCTCATCATGATCACCTCCACCAAATCAAAAATACCGTGGCGATCACTTCTCCACTTACACAGGCCGAAGCGGACAAGAGCATGAATGTGCACACGAACCCCAACTGGTTCAATTTCGGACATTTAGCGACGCTAAACTCGTGTCAACTCTCAGGAGGCAGACGGCGGCTGGCACAATGATTTCCAATGGAGGGTCTGTAATCGGTCCCTCCAGTGACTCCGACCGAACAAGGATAGAACGGTAGGGGGTGCGGCCATTTGCCTCATTTACATGAGGCGTTATTCGTGGAGTCACTTATTTCCTAATTTCTCCCAAATTTATTGATAAAATCGAAAATGGCAACTCTTTTCATTTTCCTGATCAAAAAATATATAAAATGAACTTGTTAGTGAAAACATGGCCATCCCGACCCAACCATCGCTTTAACAAGTGACTGATTATAGTGAAAGTAGACAAAGTAATATGGACACTGGAGTCGTACTACTTTGCAAACCCTCTTTGAGTCACAAAACTTACAACATAAAAGCATCATATTCATGAATAAGAATTGTTATAGCGTCAGTTGTTTATACAGCCCTTATGATTGTGAATGATTCAACTTGAAAGCACTGGCGTTAGAGGTTCTACTGCATTTGTATTAAATCTCACAAGTAAGCTCATTCTTCAGCAGGAGTGTAAACATACAGTCAAATTACTGATGTAATTGTTGTAGAGCCGTCAATGGTAGGAAGGTGACAGTAAGTCGCTCCCTGAGAGTCAAAACACACTGAAAACAGATGGAGGTTGTCGGAACTTCTGCTGCCTTCTAGCCAGGAGGTGTCCTAGCAAAGCAATAGCCACAGGAAGTGTCTTTAAAAGGTTTGTGATCCACCTCGCCTCCATGGAGTTGTAGCTTGACCTTGAGACCCTCTCATATCCTCTAGCTGTCATGAAGGGTGACACCAATCCCCATGCGGAGAAAACTCATTTCAGGTACGTGAGTCTGGGATTCTATTTTATTATTATTATTTTTGTTACTCTCCAAAACTTGTGACAAAAGGTTAAGGTTAGGCAAAAGAACTGAGTGGTAAACTGGGCTTCCGTCCTTCTTGACTGTGGTCTGATAAAGCAGCCCAAATGCTTGAAGTGCTTGCACCAAAATTAAAGGGGGAAATTAACCCAAACATATTTGTTTCCAGAATATTTTCTATGCAAGCACACTAGTTGAAATATGGCATTCTGATTAATATTGCATTTGTCCAATAAGAGTTAATCCACCCATTTTTAACTATCTCTGGGGACGGCCATTTTGTCGCTTCTGTCGACTGAAGATGACATCACCGTTGCTCAGGGCTCAGATAACGACCAATCACGGCGCACCTGTTTTGTGAAGCTGATCATGATGATCTCTTAGACATGCGCAGGGGGCCGAGATTTTAATAACGAATATAGATGTGAAACAAAAAAATACATCTGCCAGACATTTTCAGACCCTCTTTTACACTAACTTTTGAAAAAAAAAAAAGAAATTCATTGAATTCATCAATGGAAGTGAATGAGTTAACGATTAAATGCAAATATCGTAAAAACTTAAATACAATTGAACTGCACTGAGGCAGTGTTTCTTTCACATACCCTTAGAGTACTAGTACCACACTTTAAGACTCACTAAGTTATAGCTTTGGATGGATGTCTACTTTGAACTTCACATACAAGTTTTTTTTTTTTTTTAATTTATTGTAAAATCTGTTTACAATTATATCAGCGCTTTCACAACAACATGTACATTTGTTCTGCTCCCAACAGTTCAGAATTAATTTGCCATATTCCATACACAGCATGAAGGCTTTGGTGTTGTGGTGTGGCTGCTTGGCTGCGTGACGTTTGGAGCAGCACTCACTCTTCATTACTGGAGTAGGAGAGTTTGAATGGAGCTAGAGGAGCTCAAGGTAACATCATAGATTTGACCAGCCAGTCGTGGCGAGCGCTAAGTCCCCCATTTACTCCCCACATTCTGATGCCTGACAGCCTCACACCAATGCCCTCGTGTGCACGCAAACACACAACAACACACATCACACACAATCAGTCCTGATTCTCCGACTGACTCACTCCATCTCTTCATACACACTACTTGAGCAGCCTTGAAAAGCTAAATGGTGTGAACTTGAGTGTTGGTCCATCTGTCTCCTGGGTGTTCGGAAGGCATGAGAGACTGTGAACAGTGGGGGGTACAGGGGAGGGGGAAAAATTGGAAGAGGAACAATGAAAGGAGGAATTGGGGTCAGGCCCATTAATATGAATCACCATCAGAGCCCCACAGCGAATCCATCTGTGGTTATATGCCACCCCGAAACAATTCAAAGCCCAGGACACTGATGGGCAAGAAAAACTTATGCTGGGCATCACTTTTGATATTTTCAACATGTTACGGTGCAAGACTGTATGAGCTAAGGCCAGTACTCAAGAACAATGTTGCCTTTGGAATGGTACTCACTTTGAGATAGCGTAAGCCCATATTATACAATACAGGTACAGAGAAAAGGATGCTAGTAGACGCACAATGTGGTGTTAGAGCTTGCTTGTAGAAAGTCCAAATCCCTGACGGCCACATCGATATTATTGTTTTTGCTGATGCTTTAAACATTAATTACACCTTATTTAAGGTTGAGACGAAGAAGCCTTTTACACATCCGCACACACAAAGGGGTACTCACCTCTCACATTGGGTTTGTCCACGAACGATATTATTCACAGTCCATTTTACTACCATCTTCAAAAACGTTTTACTGACTGAAAAATGTGCCATAATAAAGTTATTAGTTTGTACTGTATCATCTCTTCTACAATAAAATGGAACGCAAAAAGTCAAATGAGATCATAGAACACAGTATTTGACCCAAGTTTGAGACATCATTGTAGTTATTTTACCGCCTCCAGTGATTGTTCATTGATGAGAGTGCGTCTTGGTTATCGTTTGGATTCTGTGTTGATTTCATCTAATGTGTTGGAATGTGTGGGTGGGGTCTTGGATGGGCTTGATGGTAGGTTGGTTGGCAAATTGGATCCTGCTTTGGTTTCATTTTCAAATGTTTGTAAATAACTGTCTTGCATTACATGTATGTATGAACACTGCTCTTCAAGTACAAACAACATGTTTTATTCAATTTCATCTGAAAATACACTTAAAGTGGAAGTCAAACCAAACATAATTTTTTGAGGAATACCTTCCCAGCAAGTCGCTGATGGTGTACACGCCTGAGTTGTGTGCAGGCAGCGTGGGATCGGTTCCCGCTCAGTGACGGTGTCTATGTGTGCCCTGCGACTGGCTGGCGACCAGTTCAGGGTGTAGTCCACCTTTCGCTCAGAGTCAGCTGGGATAGGCTCCGGCATCTTCCCACAAGCCTGTACAGGATAAGCGGTGTGGAAGATGAAAGATGTTCCCAGCAGGTCCACTAGTTGAAACACGGCATTCTGATTAATATTGCATTTGTGGAATATGAGTTAAGCAGCAAATCCACCCCATTTTTGGCCATCTCAGGGGCTGGCCATTTTGTCACTTTTGTTGACTATAAATGCCATCACAACTGCTCAGGGCTCAGGTAACGAACAATCACGGCTCAGCTTCAGAAAATAGGTCAAGTGTTACATACCACCGTTGCTATCTGAGTCCCATCCTCTTCATCATCTTCTTCTTCCTCTACTGCGTGCAGTAATACATTTTATCATTCATCCTGAGTGTGTACCCAGGTTAACCCTCTCCAGGTAGGTGTTGCAGATTCGCAACAACTTATTGCTTATCCCCTGATTAAAACACATTTATATTATATGAGGCTTTTTTTTTACTCAGAAGTACTACTAAACTATTACTAAAACTTAATTCTAGCCTGAGAGGGTTAAGAATGGAGCTCTTGCAGGTCGGTTTGAGTGAAAACATTACTGAGTAAGGGTGGGATTTGCAAAGTCACTAGTCATACAATAGTTGTACAACTGTGTCATTGCAGTGGCCTTTCAGATGTAGGCCTTCACTCTTTTTTTAGAAAAGTCTGCCTTGAAAATGAAGTCAGTCATGTACAACCGTCGGCTCCCGGCTTCATGCAATGAATCCCACTGAGTCGCTCTGAACCCATCAGAGGAAGTGCTGATGCACCTAAACGTATTCTAGCAAATGAAGCCAAACGACTGTTGGAAATAAATGCTGTTGGAAATAAATGCATACAATATTTTACAAATGTATACAAAGTTTTGAATGCAGGTCAGTGCTTTTGATAATGTTTGGGTTTGGGCCTGCAAAGAAGGCTTTGAAGGCCCTGACGGCATGCCACTGTGCCTTCAACATCCACACTATATCACACACCTTAATTACATGATCATCTATATATTGGAAGAAAATATTCTCCAGTACATCATGATATCTATAAATGGAAGGAAACATTTGCAGGGATACAATGATACAAATATCAAAGAAATAAATGTATTTCTTGACATTATTTAGCATGTAAAAACAATAATTCAGTTTATTATTCTATTTAGTAAATTAACCCAAACCACATTTATTTGGTAAAAAAGTGAATCAATCTTTTGTCAGTCAACACTGTATGCATATGTTTCCTATTTTACAGTTTAAACAGTTTTCACACATGGATCAGCCAAGTAAGTCGCAATTCTCCCTTTCTCTCTGCTCAGAAATGGCCCCAAAATGGCATGTTGTTGAGGCATTAAGATTGCATCAATAATGAGAACAAGCCATTTTCAAAACATTAGATTGGTCAATGTTGTGTAAAAATGTAAGACCCACGAAGGGCCTGACCAATATTTAGGTTTGTGGAGAAAGTGTGTAAGTGAACAACGCGGGATGATTTGTTTCCATATATTTATAATAGTAGACAGCAAAGGAAAACAACACCTTTATACAAAGATCATGATGTTACAGAAGCATTGTTGTTATAGTTTACATCAAGGAAAGCATGAGTTCTAGTTTCATGCCAAACTTACTATCACTCAGTGGCAAGGTGCAGCGAAAATATGAGAAAACCTTTCATTTTTTTGTAATCTGTTAAAACATTAGGTTCATCATCCAAGGCTGTCTGCACTTCTCTATTAAAAAAAGGAACCATGCACAGTCTGAATTTTTAATTTTTTTTAAAATCAAGTCATCAGCAAGTGTGCAAAAGCTCATAATTTGATGCCTGATGCTGGCATATTGAGATTGTAACGTAAGCAATAATACACTCGAAAAAAAGAAAACACAAAACAATATACAGTATTGCTCCTCCCCTGTTAGCAAGTATATTTGTGGAAGCCGTCAAAGTCATCCCTTATAGACTACGTTCAATTCCACCTCTAACCCCAAATGGATGTCTGAAAATTACAGCTGTCTCCTTCTGTCTCACCCACCTACCTGCAGGCCAATTCGCCGTGCGTGTGCACACGCCGACACACGCTCACGCAGTCACACACACAAACACCCCTGCTGGCACTGACCCACCTGGTGCCTTTCTACTTCTGTGGTGTCCCACGTCTGATAAAAAGCCAGAGACAGTTAGCAGCCAAAAATACATTTAATTACCCGCCAGCAACCCACCAACCTGAAATAGCTAGACAGACAGGCAGATGGTCTGAGAGACTCCGGCACACTTTGGGTCTTTCTCCCTGTTTTCTGGCCTTTCCATCATCTCATCACCTGTCTAGCTTTGACAGTCTTATGTAAGTGTCCTCAGGCCCAGGGGAAGATTTCACTGTGTTTGCACATATAGAAAGTGCACAGGCTTGAATACACACCCGGACAAGCACTCAGGGCATGTAAGCCTTAGTCCAGAGCAGGTTTAATTTGGGCAGAGGAAGGGGTGGGGTATCGTCTCGCAAATGGCCTGTCCATCCACTTTAACTTGTTATGGCCTTGAGGAGTAGATGGGCTGTGACATGTCAACCCTGCCTGCCAATGTGAAGCTGTTACAAAATGAGTCCGTTTTAAACTGACTGGGTGATGGGTCAGTTCAGAGGGTGCACAAGATGACTATGAAGACACGCATGGGTTACAAAATATAACATGGAAAACGTGCATCTAACAAACACTAACATGTTGAAGGGTACACTATATTCAATGTAAATCCTGTCTGAGAATTTATTTTGCATTTGGGCCCATCTACTCCCACCATATGCCACGATGCCGGCATCGCAATATTTGAAAAATAGAGATTTCAAGAATTAACATTCAGACATTCAAAATACAGTGTGTTTCGGCAGAGATTCCATTCAGGGGAGAAAAGAGATGGATCTCAGCAGCTGTGATGGGCAGGGCTCCTAGAAAATAAAATGTTCAGTTTCTGCCACTGAAGTGTTGACACCCAAAGTGATGTTTTTTCCTTAATCGGAGCCTTTAGGGGGCAGGTGCCAAGCAAGTGGAAGACCTCTTGCATTGTTCCGGTGCCAAAGGTGGGAATGCCATCTGGTGTCAAGGATTATAGACCAGTGGCCTTGACATCCGTGATTATGAAGACCCTTGAGAGGCTTCTTCTGCGGATCCTGAGACCACAGCTGCAGCAAGCACTGGACCCATTACCATTTGCCTATCAGGAGAATGGGAGTGGAGGACGCTATTCTGTATATGCTCCATGCGAGCTTATATGCTCCATAGGGCACATTCGCTGGAGAGACGAACGACGAACGAGGGAGTCTTTTTCCCCCCGCATCCTACGACTTTCTTCTTTTTTTTGAGACTACTCTGAAGATTTTTGGGAAGCAACGGATCGCAGATTCCATCAGTCTCGGCCACACAACAACTCAGACACCGGTGGGCTTCCTCGGCTGCCCTTCAGCTGCTCAACTGCCTTCATCCACCGGGCGACTACATGCAACTATGTCTTCGTGCACCACTTGCACTTGTCTCATTGAAAGGCTTTCCCTGCTAGAGGGACATGTCCGTCAGTTAGAGCAGAATAATGTGGTAACCGTAGATGTGGCGGACACAACTGTTAGTATGGGTTGTAGCCAACCTGCTAGTCCGGTTAGCATTAGCCCTAAGCGGCCTGCTAATCGCGACGAGCCTGTTCAGACGCATAACAGATTCAGCCCGTTAACTAGTCCCATTCCACCTCGGTCAACTGGCTCCCGCACTTTAGTGAGCAGGGACTGCAGTTTGTAGATAATTGGCCTTCTTTCTGGGGCCGATCCGACCTGCATAAGGTGGACGGCCTTCACCCTAACTGGGAAGGCGCCATCACTCTTTCTAGAAATATAGATTACTGTTTGAGCCTTCCATGACAGTTCACATCAGAGCAGGTCGGGTTACAGGCGATTAGCGAGCCTGTAAGAATGGGTATGGAGTCTGTAAGGCTAGCGTTAACTAGCACTATGCTAGACTCTGACAACACACATAGTTTTTTTATATTTAGATTAGAGCCGTACACACCACATATTCCTGCATCACATTGCGATATTGTTTCTACTGAGGTGGTGCAATATGATGATAATAGGTCTCGAGAGCCGATAAATAACAACCATATTCCGACGTTCGTACCCTCCTGCCGCGCTTATAGTTGTTCGAGGTACAATACAGGATCCAGGGAACGCAGTCTTATTAATATTATGATTAGGAATCCTGTTATGGGCAATTATCCGGATAAACCTATTTTACTGAAACTCGGTCTGTTTATTAGATGAGACCATAAACTTTAACATGATTGGGCTTTGCGAGACCTGGTTAAAACCTGATAATTTTTTACCGGTAAATGAGGCCTCGCCTCCAAACTTTGTTAGTTCACATGTTGCGCGCCCTCGTAAGAAAGGTGGGGATGTAGTCCTTATTTATGAATCTGATTTCAAACTTATTCTGCATTCTAGTGCAGTTAAAACATTTGAAGTGCTCATTATGCGATCTATAGCCTCATTGCCGTTTTTTCTCGCAGTTATTTACCGTCCCCCTGGCTCGTATGCTGGATTTTTAGATGAGTTCTCTGAGTTTTTGGCTGATTTGGTAACTCGAGCAGATAATATAGTGATTATGGGTGACTTTAACATTCATATAAATCTCCCGTCGGAACCACTTACAGTGGCGTTTCAGACAATAATTGATAGTTTTGATTCCACGGATATAATTGACAAAGCGACGCATAAAAATGGTAATACTAAGGATTTGGTACTAACCCGAGGTTTAGCATTCTCAAATGTAATGGTATTACCGTATACTACTGTTATGTCTGACCATTACTTTATCAAATTTGTAGTGCGGGCTCATTACCATCGTCCTGACCACAATCAAAGCTTTAGCAGCCGAAATATTAGTTCTTCAACCACCGCTGCGCTGTCTGAGCTACTGCTCCTGGCAACTGCTTCGTTTCTCTTTTTAAAATAGTATCTATTGAAAGCCTAACAAAATTAGTTGGTGCGGCAAAACAGACAACTTGCGTGCTCGACCCGCTTCCTGGTAAACTCGTCTAATAATTGTTTACAACCCTAGGACCCTCCGTCTTAAATATCATTAACTTATCACTCACCTCAGGCACTGTACCAGCAGCTTTTAAGACCGCTGTTATTCGACCTCTGCTTAAGCGGCCAAACCTTGATCCAGACAACCTCAGTAATTATAGGCCGGTTTCAAATCTCCCGTTTATTGCGAGAATTCTCGAAAACGTTGTAGTGCAACAGCTTAGTGACTATATGGCCGCTAATAATCCTTTTGAAATTCTTCAGTCAGGATTTAAAGCCCATCACTCTACTGAGACGGCTCTTGCTAAAGTGACTAATGATCTTCTCCTAGCTATGGACTCCGACACCTCATCAATACTACTCTTACTTGACCTTAGTGCTGCTTTTGACATAATTTTGATCATAACATACTATTAGAACGCCTTGAAGGATGTGTTGGTATCTCAGGCTCAGCACTTTCTTGGTTTAATTCTTATCTCTCAGAAAGGACGCACCATGTAATTCATGGGAATGCGACTTCTGAGTTTTGGAAAGTTACATCTGGAGTCCCGCATGGATCCGTACTAGGACCCCTATTGTTTAGCATCTACATTCTTGCGCTTGATTATTGGCCAGGCTCGTCATCGGCACCTATTTAAGAACACCACTCTGAGGCTCGATAAATGTGCTATTACCCAAAGTCATGTCATCTTCCAAACCGCTTATCCTATACAGGGTCGCGGGGAGTTGCTGGAGCCTATCCCAGCCGTCAATGGGCAAAGGCAGACTACACCCCGAACTGGTTGCCAGCCAGTCGCAGGGCACACATAGACACTGTCACTGAGCGGGAATCGATCCCACGCTGCCCGCACACAACTCAGGCGTGTGTTCCACTACACTATCAGTGGACTCTATTACCCAAAGTGATTCAACAAAAAATCTTGGTGTTTTATTCGGCCCAACTCTGTCTTTTCAAATGCACATTAAGAATATTACTAGAACCGCATTTTTCCATCTCCGTAATATTGCTTGTCGAATAGTGATGCAGAAATGTTAATCCACGCGTTTGTTACGTCTCACCTCGATTATTGTAACGTTTTGCTCTCTGGTCTTCCCATGTATAGTATTAAAAATGTGCAGTTAGTCCAAAATGCCGCAGCAAGACTCTTGACAAAGACGAGAAAGTTTGATAATATTACTCCGATATTAGCCAATTTGCATTGGCTCCCAGTCCACTTGAGATGCAATTTCAAGGTTTTGCTACTTACCCACAAAATACTGCACGGTTAAGCACCTTCCTATCTCGTCGACTTTGTGATACCATATGTTCCGAAACCTTCAGTCACAAAATGATCCAGAGAGCCAAAAAGAGGTTCGCAGGCTCTAGAGCTTTTTCTATTCGGGCACCGATGCTTTGAAATGCCCTACCCGTGGATATTAGAGGCACTACCTCAGTAGGAATGTTTAAAACACGACTTAAGACTTATTTGTACGATTCTGCATTTAGTTGAACTGTTTGTTTTGGCCTCTTTACTGCCGCTTATATTCTTTTTCTTCTGCCTTTTCCCAGGCTTGGGAATTAGGTGATGACGACCGAATTGGAGGTTGCTGTTTCGATCCAACAGCAACTGACTGCCACAAGATCGGAGGCTGACCACATCCCCGGAGGCGCTGATATGGAGATTTCTACATTGACCATTGGGCCCCTGCTCACTTCACCGATGTCATCTTCCTGCAGCACTTTTGAATAACTTTCACATCACATTTGTACCGGCCGCCGTTAGACTGCTAAATGGCCTTTGCTAATATGCGTTCTTGTTATTATTGTCAAAAGCTTTATAACGTTTTCATGTATTTATTTACTTATATGTTTGTTTGTTTTTTTTCTTTTTAATTGTGTCTGACGGTGTGCCTAGTATATGAATGCACTTCTTGCTACCGGACACCTCAAATTTCCCCACACTGCAGGCGGATTACCAACATGCTTTGTGTTTGTTGCATCCAGCCATTTAGAAAATTCAAGTTTATATTAAAAAACACTCACGCTGCTCTGCAGGGCTGGTCGATTATAGAAAAAAATAGTAGTCACAATTATTTTGATTGACATGGAAATCACAATTAAATCCATTTATTTATAGATTACTACTCAATTGCTGATTTACTTGTGGGGACTGACGTGCAAAGTTTCATGTTTTCACGCATAAATAAACCAAAATCAAAATCAGCATCCTTTTCTTTGCAAACAGCATGTCGCCATGGCAACAGCTTTCAAGGAAATTAAATGCTTTGACTAGCTTTTCACTTTAAACATGGTTAGATGAAACACCCAAAGTTCAGAGACAATTAGATCAAATCTTGAGAGATTGTTAAAAAAGAACTTCTATCAGATGCCAAAAATGGGTCCACATCAAAATAGTGAACTTCTTGTTAGGTTGAAGATATGGCTCCAAGAGACTTTTTTGGTAGTCTTGGGCTATTTCATGTGCCTGACCAATTTTCATAGCTCTAGGTAAGACCGAACAGGGCTGCTTAGTTAAAAAAAATAAAATGAATGGAGTGCTATTGAGCTGTTTATTGTAAATAGCACGATAATCCTCTGAAATATTAAAATTTGTGCCAAGCCTGATGTGTATGCAAAGTATCATAAGTTTTCATGCATGTCATTATGGTGCTCAAAAACAATGTTGTTTCTTGGCGAACAGCGTGTCTTTGATTATAATGTTTTTAAGATTATCATAAGCCAAAATTGAAAACATATTTTGGATTAATTGCCCTGTTCTTTATTCCTTTCCAGTCTGCCTGCCTCCTGTGCATCCTTTGCAGTCCTGCTACGGATACTGTTCCCGGCAACTTGGAGGCTGCACCCGTATTCCGCCAACCCTCTTCGAAGACGAGTCTTTGCGTCCGGTCACAATAACCACACGCTATCGCTGCATTATAATTTGCCACTCATCTCTCCTATTTGCACCTGGGTCCTCCTCACAATCAGCACCCTAACAAATTATTTTGTGGCTGCTGTTCAATTTCTTATCAGTTTGGTCCCTGTTTATTTAGAAACTATCAACACTTCCAATAGCATCACGACAGTAAGCTTTTGAAAAGGAAAAAGTGGCTCCAGATTTATTTCCACGCCTGACAGTTGATTGACTGTGTGAAGTAAGGGGACCCGTGATTGGCTGGCAACCACTCCAATTTGTACCCTGCCTCTTATGGAGCCTCTCGCCTGTAACCCTAATATGACAAGCGGTACAGAAAATGGATGAATGGGAGAAATATTTGGAATAGATAATCATAAAACAATCTTAGTCCATTAATCTTGCTCGCTTAACAAACATTTCAAGCCTTTTAGTGAATACCAGCCAATTTTCCTTTTCAGCATTTGAAAAGCTTTATGCAACATGTCAGTTTACTTGGATGTAAACATAATGATTGATCAAATGTATCTCAACAGGCTGCAACCAGCTATGGTGACGATGAAAGCACTGTTTTTGAAATGATTAGAAAGATGAATAAAGATGCGCATTGGATTGTGGCTCTGACCTGACAGACTTGAATTAAGGGAACGGATATGATGAAAGCGATTTCGGGTTTGCCTCCCCACTCGACTACCAAACGTCCTATTTGTGGCCATGGGGTTTTCATATGCTGCCTTGTAATGTAAACTGGATGGATCCTAAATGGGAGCAGTGCAAAAATAACAACAACAACAAAATTAAACATTTAGAGGCGTGTTCAAATACAGTGCAGATGCCCATGATCTTATTTATCAAGAGTAATGCTTTGACTAGGAACAAGAAGAACAAGATCTAAGAAGAATAGGGTTGGGCATCATTTCAATTTGGAAGATTTCCAGTCCCAATTCTGGTTCTTTGATTCAATTCTGGTTCCTAATGATTCTCTATTCCGATTCTTAACCAAAACAAAGGAGAGCGCTAACCAGTTATTTTTAGACACATTGCATGTTCTTTAACTTCATGAGCATTTTACTGCTTGTACTACAACTACTTTACTGAGTAACTCAAATTTTTAACCAGTATATACATTTTTCATGAGAGCTTTATTTTTGAGAACCTCAAGAAAATACACTAACACAGCAGTTACTTAAAGCGGAAGTCAACCCAAACATATTTTTTTCAAGAATATGTTCCCGGCAGGCCCACTAGTTGAAACATGGCACTCTGATTAATTTTGTGTTTCTGGAATATAAGTTGAGCAGCAAAATGCACTCGTTTTTAGCCATCTCTGGGGGCGTCCATTTTGTCTTCTATGGACTGAAAATGACATCACAACTGCTCACAACAACCAATCACGGCTGTTTTCTGAATCTGAGCCGTGATTGGTCGTTGTGAGCAGTTGTGATGTTATTTTCAGTCCACAGAAGACAAAATGGACGCCCCCGGAGATGGCTAAAAACGAGTGTATTAACACTTATTCCACAAACGCAATATTTATCAGAATGCCTTGTTTCAACTAGTGGGCTTGCATAGAACATATTCTTGAAAAAAAAAATGTTTGCATTAACTTTCACTTTAAAGCTTACTAAACACCGATTGATGGGCTAACCTAATGTTTTTCTTTAGAAAGAGAAAACGCAGGAGCCAGGCAGAGGGTTTTAGGAACTGTAATCGTACACTTCCCTGCGCTCTCCTTGCACGTAAAAAAGACAATATGGTGTCAAGTGTCTTCTCTCCTCATTGTGTGCGTTGTTTACTAATGTCTCACTTGTTGTGAACCTGACATTAAATTGGTCCTTCGAGCCGGATCCCTATATGCCTGACGTTTCTAGCTGTAGAGTCAACCTCCAGGTAAAGTATGTGGCCACGGCTCAAAAACTGGCCCTTGGCTCCACTTCTGGGAACTGAAGGTTGACGGGAAGCCGGAGGAGTGAAGACATCTCTAGGTGAGTAGGAAACTCACGACACTCGTGGATGAGTGAATTGTAACAAAACCTTGACAATACAATACAATACAGTACAAGACAGAGTGAGTCTATAAAACTGTGAGACAGAGTTAGTCTTTAAAACTGTAAGACAGAGTTAGTTTTTAAAACTGTAAGACAGAGTGAGTCTATAAAACTGTAAGATAGAGTTAGTCTTCAAAACTGTGAGACTTGTGTGGACGCAATAGGCAAGAATCCTCTACCACTTTTGGTCGAAACTTGGGGATTAATTGCCACACACTGTGTTGATTGTCACACTGTTTTAAGGTAAAAGTCAGTGTTGTACACCCTAGATGTCATAAAGCTGACTCTACATCAAAAAAATGGGGAAAGCTAACAGTAAAATCGGTGATAAAAGTGATCCTAAACAAAACCTCGCTTGCAAAGATTGGAAATTTGTGGAGCATCACTGTCCTTCGAAAATACAACACTTAAACCTTTGGATAACAAGATATGACTTTGCTGGCCAGCTTAAAAAAGAAAATAATATATAATGTAATAATAATATATATATATAATAATAAATATATAAGGTTCCCTGCGGCACCACATTGGCTAGGGCCAGCCATGCCGGCGCGTGTGCCCAGTGGGAACCGGTGCGTGGGGCTGACCGAGTGCGGCTGCACACTGCGCACAGACATGTGCTTCTTCCACGCGGCGACGTAGCAATTGAAATTCAGCACCGACATTTTATATTCTGAATGATTAGAGGAGAACCGGATTGGTTGTCCTGCTTCCACTCGATTCCCGGTTATCGATGCCCAACCCCATAGAAGAATCATTTTTGTAATGGCTTATAGCTAAGGCAGTTTTGGGCAACATACACTAAAACAACAACAACAAATCTGCCCCATCTCTTCCTCCAAAGTCAGCTGGATAGGCTCCAGGTCACAAGTAACTCATGAGGACAAGTGTTATAGAAAAAGGATGGATGGATGGATGGATGCATGGATGGATGGATGGATGGATATAGAGTACTGTACAAGGCAAGTGTCCTTAGGTAATGTGCACACAATGCTTAGTAGAGACAGAAAAACAAACAAATTATATAAATAAATGGTGGTCAGTATCGAGTATGTTGACTTATTTACAGTTTTTATATCGCTGCAAAGATCCCCACCACAGAGCAGAGAAGACTCCATTCATCTATTGCCTATATCACATATCAAACTTGTGAAGGATTTCAGGGCAGCTGAAGCCTATACCAGCTGACGTGATGAGATGAGAAAGTGACTGATTACTCCGCAATGGCAGGTGTTTGTGGAAGGGCCATTGAGCTGATATGAACGTATGGGAACCTTGGTGATAAGAAGTAACATCATAAAATGGCACATACAGCGACCAGACAACTGGAAGTCACCTGCAACTCTCACATATCCTAATTGGGCCGCAAAGGAGCCATGTATTTTTTTCAGAATTCTTTTTTCACAATTTAAATAGTTGCCTATAGCAGGGGTGTCAAACTAATTTTTGTCACAGGGCACATCATAGTAATGGTGCCCCTCAGAGGGCCGTTACGACTGTGAACCCATAGAAATGTATGATTGCCTTATATTATCACATATACAAAACAAATTGATGGATAACTAGTTTTTAAATCTGAAGTAAATAGTTTGTTCAACTATTCAATTTATTTTAAAGGTATGATTGGTAACAAATGTTTGCAATATCTCATATCGTCGCTGTCCTGTGAAAACCACTTACCGATGATCTTTTTTTTCTCCTCTAAAACGGACCTCTGGCCAGCCGGTGCATCCGTATTTCTAAGATTGACAGTGCATTGTATTATTGAATGACAGTTTTGCACTAATCATTGATTTATGTTTAAGTAAGACCAGGGAGGAATGTGAAAGGCTGGCTGGTTGGCAAAATGGCTTGCTGACAGACTGTTTGGTTTACAGACTTCACTGACTTCCTTCTCTCATGCTGATGATTTTGTTTCAGATGGGATATGCACTTTCTTCTTAATTAAGAACAGATCTGAAATCTATTGTGTAAGTAAAATGCTGTTAATCCCATTGGATTGTTCTGTGTGTCTTAAGTTAAATTGACTGGCATTTTGGGTACAAAGAAAGAAAAATTAAGTTTAAATAAAAGACATTCAAAATATTTCATTTTTCATAAATTTTTTTATTTCATTAAGAAATCGTACTCGTAAAATCGGGTTTGAGAGAAAATAATCGGGATTTTCTTGTTAGGCAAAATCGAACAGCCCTAATATGTAGTATTAAAAGTGAAGACAATTTGAAAGAAACATGTCAAGTCAACACATGATTTGCCTTCGGGGAAGTGGTGGAGCCAGAACATGGCTAATGGGTGGGCGTGAATATTTCTCTCACTGACCCAACACTTTGTATATTCCAATAAAATAACAAACGGAATAATATGAAGTTCAGATCTTGCTTAGACAACCACATTTATGCTATTCTTAATATTAAATAAAATAAAAAATACAACAAAACGCAAACTAAAAAATAATATAATAATATTTTTAAAATATATGTTTTTTCATGAAGCTCACTGGGTGGGCAGTCTGTCAATCTTCCCACCCTCAATCTCCGCCTCTGCTTCGCGGGCCACATAAAATGATGCAGCGGGCCGGATCTGGCCCCCGGGTCTTGAGTTTGACACAGGTGGCCTGGCGTCTCAATAAAGGCTCAGTGTTCAAACAAGTCTCGTGACAGAATTTAACTTTAACTTTAATGATTGTTTATTTGTTTTTCAAACTAAGAAAAATGTGAGTGCCAAGCACAGACTAGGATCCATAAAGACAGAAAAAAATGATTGTAATTTCACTTATTTAGACAACACTTCTTCACCAAGCCTCCGAATTAAACCGATCATCGTGCCCATCTCCGCACCTGGTGCATGGAGTGGACACATTACTAAACACAGAAGCTGCCGTCACAATCAATTTTCCAGAAATTGTCATCTCACAAAATATTTGCAGCTACTTGGTTGTTTAAATTTACACTTGATGGGTGGGCAGGCACTTCAGGTGCTCCATTAAAAAGTCAATATTTCATACAAAGTAGTATGTCCCTTTCAAGAACAAAAATACAGGGGCACAGATGGGATTTTGGAACGTATGTACCTGAACAGATTCTTTCCTAATAGTGCCTTTTAACACGGCAGCAGCTTTGCTGATTAAAACGGAACAGAAAGGGAAAATAAACAGTACTTACCTTCATTTCACTGCCCGCTGCCACTCCAGCTAACGTCTATCTTTTATTGCTCTACTTTCGCATACCACCTCATTTATAACCTATTGCATAGCTCCCTTGCCTGTTGAACTCCTTCACCTGCAGTCACAATCATGTTAATGGCAATTGAATTGTATTGTAATTCAAGTTAGACCGCCCCTAGCGGTGGAAGAAAAATCCACAGAATAAGCCGCATGGTTCAAAACCTAGGAAAAAAGTAGCTGCTTATAGTCTGGAAGATATGGTGTGTATATGCTGAAGGATTTGTCCGATACAGTATTAGCATCAGGCTGGTAAATACTGACTCAAGATGGATGGGTGAATATTAGCCATATGTTGATCAGACGGTAATTGCATTACACATTTATGGTCATAATACACAATTAGCAAAGTGTCTTTACACATAAGCAGTTTTAAAAATCAATAGAAAGAAGAAAGAAAGCTATTTGTGTCTTGTGTAACAGACACACCAACAGGCCTTCACATGACTGCACGCATACAGCTTTGTCTAGTGGAATGGAATGTGGCTTTGAGGTATATCTGACAGAGCTAGAAGTCCTTGTGACCAAGAATGTCTCCAGGCAAGACGACCTGGTCCTTGAAGTGATTAACCATAGATGGAGAAGATCAAAACCAACGTTTTTGATTGGACTTATCTGACAGCACAACACTTTATGTGGGGGTTGTATCTTAGACAGCGCCCTTTTCTCACTTTGCCCCCATGGGTGTGAGTGTTCGCGAGGTAAGTAAAGAAGCCCAGATCTGACCTTGTCTGATTCCTGCATTTCAGAGATTGAAAGAAGTAGACAAGCAAATTCAATCAACTTGTGTGAAGCTTTGTTTACACTGAATGCCTTCTTGAAAGATTAAACGAACACGCATTGGCAACTGGTTGTTTTTTGTGAACTAATGATTGAGCTTACATCCCGAGTGAGTGACCTGCTAAAGTTTTCCAACAATATATACACATATATATACATATATATATGTAGATGGATATATTTTTATGTATTAGTTCCTTGTCGTGTGTATTATTGTCCATGTCTGATTCTGTTGGGTAAGTGTGTGTTTTTTTTTAAGTGAGATCAGAATCAAGTACGCATCTACTACTTACTTGGTGGCTTGGTGGTGTATGCAGTCTGACTCTGGACCTGACCGGTGAAAGATGGTGGCAGGGTACGAATTACCTGCCGTGCGCGTTCATTCAACCCCAGTAGTGGTTTGTTACACTGGTAATAATTCGAACAGGTGATTTTATTCCCCACCATGGTATTGAAATCGTTATCGACTAACGAGTAGTTTTTGATAGTATCGAATCAAAGTTAAAAATTTGGTATCGTGACAACACCAGGGAGGAGGTGGGATCGAGGTTGTTTTGAAAGTGGAGGGTCGCCCCGTCCCCAGTACCTTCTGTGCCCTCGCAAACATAGAATGCCATTACAGAAAACCAGAATTACACTGCATTTCAGATTTAGCAAGAGCACATGCACAAACCGTAGTTAATTAAGGATATTATACTGAAGAGCAACCTGTGCAGCGGCCTCTACATTGAAGAGCTCATAGGCAAGCTAGAAGTATTGTAGAACATAAAAGATAAAAATAAACCAAGCGTTGAGGTCCAGATGTTGCACTTCATTTGCATCACATAGAGACAGGACATTTATTTGAGGGCAATATGCACGCTTCTGGACCAATGGACTGACTGTTTGAAAGAGGAGTGAAGGAAATCATATACTGTACATGGATATCTTTGTACATCACTTTGTGTTGCATTTTTAATGCATGAAAAGTGCTATATAAATTGAATTTGATGAGACTTGATGAATAAACTGCGTCATTTTTAAAGCTGCAGGGCTTGAAGCATGGGAAAAAAGTAGCGGTTGATAGTCCGGAAAATACGAAGGGCGTCATCTTTCACATCTTGAGTCAAGTGGTCTATAAAATAAAGACAATTAGAACTGTCATTAGGGCATTTTAAATGTCATGTGTCATCTTCCACACCGCTTATCCTGTACAGGGTTGCGGGGAGGTGCTGAAGCCTATCCCAGCTGACAATGGGCAAAAAGCAGACTACACCCTGAATTGGTCGCCAGCCAGTTGCAGGGCACACACAGACACCGTCACTGAGCAGGAACCGATCCTACACTGCCCGCACCAGCGACACCAGTTGTTGTTTTGGCAATTTTGCTGCTAAAATGATATTAAAATTGCAGTAAAGTAAAAATCTGGCTCAGGCTCCCAGTGAATGGCAGCCATGTCTCCACGCCTGGATTTGCGACGCACTATTTGCCCGATCTGCAGCGCATGCGCAGAAGGTTGCTAATTGCGGAAATAACACTAGGACAAAATACATAGGTGACTTTGAAACTCTGATTGAAATTACACCTATACAAATAATAAACTATGGAATAATTTGATACACTTTTCGCACAGACAAAGGAATTCCATCGAATTCCATGCTTTCTTTGTGTGGTCTCTATTGAGAACGTCACCGTGTTCCCGCTATTTTGTGTCAAATCCACAATGAATTTTGGGTAATATGCTTCAGGTGAGGGCCCATTGATGTGGGCTGGAAGTGTGGAACAAGTGCACAAAAGGGGCGGCAACAGAGCTCTTTGAAGAAAGAACATGCAATTGAGAGGCACAAGGTTGGAAGTGCGAGTATTTGTACTGGGCCTTCCACTGTCTGTCGAGCAAACGAAATCTGTCGAGCAAACGAAAGATTTGCTGAGGTCACAGATCACTTTCAATCCCCCTTGGCCTGAGACCCCCAAACGAATGATGGCATCAAGCCATCTACACTCCCTCAAACTTTTTTTTTATGTTTTTGCAAAATAATTGGCTTTGGCTTGTCATCACCCTCTAGGTGTCATTGCTGTTCGAGACTTAAAGCGGAGGTCAACCCAAACATATTTTTTTCATGAATATTTTCCCAGCAGGCCCACTCGTTGAAACACCACACTCTGATTAATTTCGCGTTTGTGGAATATAAGTAACATATCACATATCACAACTGCTCACAACGACCAATCACGGCTCCGATTCAGAAAACAGGTCAGCCGTGATTGGTCGTTGTTTGATGTCATTTTCAGTCGACAGAGGACAAAATGGCCGCCCCCAAAGATGGCTAAAAACGAGTGCATTTTGCTGCTTAACTTCTATTCCACAAACACAAAATTAATCAGAATGCCGTGTGTCAACTAGTGGGCCTGCTGGGAACATTTTCTTGAAAAAATATGTATGGGCTGACTTCCGCTTTAAATGTGGAAATCCTTTAACAGAGCTGAATAAATCCCTCTGAGGCTAATCACCTTGGACTACAAAGGCACACAGGGTTTCCTTTCGGTGGCTCAACATTTCAAATTACATATCTACTGTACGTCTTTTTATGTATTAATGCCATGGGCGACAGCTCTCTGTTTTTGATGAGATATTATTGTACACTGTATTTGGTTGCATTTTAACACCAACAGTTTCCACGACCTGAGCACACCCTCATCCAAATTCAGCCCTGGGTCATTAAACACATCAGCAGTTATAGCAAGCGGCCACAGCTGTGATTTTTCATCTACCGGTAATCAGTGGTGCATAATGGCTCCAGCCTTGAGGACAAAACAAGCCATACGCTTGCTCACACACACAAACCATAAAAACTGCTTCAGGTAGCGCAAAGCAATCTTGGCAGCCGGCCTTGGCATATTCACAGCCTTCTACGATCAACACAGTGATACGCAGGTCTGATTCTTTGAGCATGCAGCCAAGGTATGGTGTCCTTGGCTCAATTGAAATACCAACAGTATACAAAGAAATGTGTGTCCAACCACCAAGAGTATGAGGTTTCAACAGCTAGTTGTGTTGTTCTGAGGATGTTAAAAGGACCCAACAATGTTCCCTCAGATGCACTCTGCTCACACCCTCAGCACACAGCAGATGTATACAGCGAATTAAAACATTTCAAACCTGAGCTGTATTGGCATTTTTCATATTCGCCTAAAATAATGAAAAGTTTATTTGGCACATGTGGTTGACAGAGTGGGACGAAAAAGGCATTTGAAAAGACAGAAAATGGTGACATTTTGGGAGCACTTCAGACTGAAATGTGCACCATGTTGTGTAATCATACGGACCATGCTTTCCGCCAAAGACGTGTTCAATTTACCTTGTCCTGGGTCCTACGAGGCACCTTTAATGGACCTTGCTAACATAATGTTATCGCTGCGGAGGACTTGATCTCTGATGATCAAATGATCAGCTCATCAGCAAGCTCTACAGAAGATCGATCCTGATCATTTGAATCAGGTGTGTTGGAGTAGGGAGACATCTAAAACATACGGGATAGAGGCTCACAAGGACCGGAGTTGGTGACCCCTGATCTAAGGAGTGTGAGTTTGAGAAAATTATCATATATACTGGGCCAGGTAAAGTCCTTAAAATGCTTCTTGAGGATTACTGTCGAACAAGTAATGCATCTCAATACTTTAATTGGAAACATTATTCAACATTCAATATAGTTTAGCTTTCCAACCATTTTTATGCTCACATACTATTGACGAAAAGTGCCACTCATGTAACTCTTCACTTCATATATTTTGTAATATAAAGTAGTAAATATCGAAACCATAATTTATAAAAAAAAATATATATGATTACAAAGTTCCCATTTAATTACACTAATTTCTGGAAGTCAATTTGGGCCAATTCACAACAAAAATTGGCATATCATTAATCCATAACTGATTATTACAAACGCAGGCTCAATTTATTCATGGTAAAATATATGACATCCTCTATTTTGATAAATGGGTGGTTTTATTTTTTGTAATTTTATTTGGTAACATACCTGCATTGCGTAGCTTATTATGGTTTCAGGTTTTGGACAGGTGTGATACTGGTTTGGCTGCGCTATGCAAGTCTGATTGTGACCCAAGGAAGGCTCAGGGAGTTAGTGTGAATGCTCAGACACGTGGAACATTAGAGGGAACTTGTGACCCAGAGACTTGTCCACATGGATGTGGGTAAAATATATTCTAAATACTAGGGCTGTTCGATTTTGCCTAACAAGAAAATCCCGATTATTTTCTCTCAAACCCGATTTTACGAGTACGATTTCTTTATGAAATAAAAAAATTAATGAAAATGAAGTATTTTGAATGTCTTTTATTTAAACTTAATTTTTCTTTCTTTGAACTCAAAATGCCAGTCAATTTAACTTAAAACACACAGAACAATCCAATGGGATTAACAGCATTTTACTTACACAATAGATTTCAGATCTGTTCTTAATTAAACCACTAATGACAGAAGAAAGTGCATATACCATCTGAAACGAAATCATCAACATGAGAGAAGGTAGTCAGTCAAGTCTGTAAACCAAACAGTCTGTCAGCAAGTCATTTTGCCAACCAGCTAGTGACTAGCCTTTCACCTTTCTCCCTGGTCTTACTTAAACATAAATCAATGATTAGTGCAAAACTGTTCCTCAATGATACAATGCACTATCAAGCTTAAAAGTACGGATGCACCGGCTGGCCAGAGGTCCGTTTTAGAGGAGAAAAAAAGGGACGCCTTTCAGATGTTGAGTTACTTGCTCGTGGGTTGTATTGTATTGTAAGTGTGGGGCACACACTACACTACAGATCTATATTTGCCCGATTTATTAACTAAACGCTCACTTGCCTGAGCAAATAGTAGAATCGCTGGTAGCCATGGATGGTGTTGTAGTTTTTCCGGTATGCGCGCTCGCGGGAGGAAGCGGAAATGCAGAGGAAACTACGGTGGCTAAGATACACCAAAAATAAAAAAAATGAAACATGCCGATTTGAACGTTTTTAACATTGTTTTATACAGAAAATTCGGTTTCGGTTCAAAATCGCTTAATCGAGCAGCCCTACTAAATACTGTTTTTCTGATATATATATATATATATATATATATATATATATATATATAGAGAGAGAGAGAGAGAGAGAGAGAGAGAGAGAATGCAATTCTTATTGAATGCAAATGAGTTTTTCAGTGGGCGGCACGGTGGCCGACTGGTTAGCACGTCCGCCTCACAGTTCAGAGGTCGTGGGTTCGATCCCGGCTCCAGCCTCCCTGTGTGGAGTTTGCATGTTCTCCCCGTGCCTGCGTGGGTTTTCTCCGGGTACTCCGGTTTCCTCCCACATTCCAAAAACATGCATGGTAAGTTGATTGGACTGTCTAAATTGCCTCTAGGTGTGGTTGTGAGTGCGGATGTTTGTCTCTGTGTGCCCTGCGATTGGCTGGCAACCAGTTCAGGGTGTCCCCCGCCTACTGCCCAAAGACAGCTGGGATAGGCTCCAGCACGCCCCGCGACCCTTGTGAGGATAAGCGGTATAGATAATGGATGGATGGATGGAGTTTTTCAGCCCATCACAGGGCAAGTGAGATTTTGTAAAATGTTTAATAAGTGTACATGGGTACATAGCTTGAATGTCAATCAGGGCGAAGACGGATGGTGAGAGAAAAGCGTCAAAAGCTATCACTGCAACTCGGAGCGACAAGCATTGGATTAATAGCTATGTAAATCTGCTGAAGTCAAGAAGAAGAAGTGGAGAGACCAGCAAAGGCATGCCTCAACTACCTAATTGGAGATAAGCCTGAACATGCTTCTAGCACTGTTGCATAAATTACCAGAGCTGGACAGTCCGTCCCTCAGGCCCAGCCGGACGACCATTTTTGGGGGCGAGGGTTGTTTGGCGGTGACAAGTTTTAAAAAAGTCCTTGACTAAGCAAGACCGGAGGTGGATTTTTTATAATGCCAACTAAGCAGCCCCCGTGCGTGTGACGTGCTCGCGAGGCGGCCAAAATGCATCGAATGCGCCACTACCAACTGTGCGTACTTACTTGCATTGGGCACGTTCGGTCTGCACAAATCTTAAAAAAATACACAAAAAAAACATGTTTGGTCTCACAAAGAGGAGAAGAAAAGGAAGAAGGAGAAGAAGAATGAGACGAAGAACAAGGAGACCAAGAACGGGGAGATGAAGAAGGAGCAGGAGGAGAAGGACACAACCAAATAGAGAACAGAGGGGAAGCTCAGAAAAAGTGGAATCATTTTTCAACAAATGGAGCTACAGCGTGAGTTCTACAAGTGGTGGTGATAATGCCAAAAGTAAAATAATACATTTTTAATAATATTCAAATAAGCTACAGTTTTTTTGACGCCATTTTAGAAAACAAAACAAAACGCTCTAGCAGGTAAAAATGTGTTTCCTCCCACTTTTCCGCATCCATTTTTAGATATGGTACAGTACTGTATACTGTAATCCCCTTGTTGCCTCGTTTTAGTATTTCTATTGTTTATTGCAGGCAAAAGCCGTTGGCATCCCTCCCGCGGCATCCCTCATACACAGACGTTTTTTTTTTTTTTTTTTGGGTGGGGGGCCGGGCCGGAACGGGGCTGGGGCCGATCATTTTTATGAATAAGGCCGGAGGGTCCAGACCGGAAGGGTACCTCTATCTGGAGAGCCCCACTTATTTTAACTGTTTGGACCACCATTGAAGGCATTCTGCTCCTTTTTCCCACTTTCCTCTTCCCAGTCCTGTCTTTCATATAAACTCACACTGGCCTTTAAGGTTGTAAAAAGAAGCTGAGCAGATTGAGCAGTAAATTAAATTAATGTTCGTCATTGCTCAATCATTTTTCATCTCCCTAAAATTATTAAAGCTGACGCAAGAAGTACATTAAAACAGAAAACATTAGGCTCATTAAAAAGCCATTAAAACTATCGCAGAGAGGCGATTTATGAAAAGGACGGGGGAGAAAATGATTGGACAGGGAGGAGGTGAGTCCGAATGGAAGGCAAGACGGGTAGGGTTGATGACAGGCAGCTCTCTCTTTTATCTCTTTTCCATTAAGGTAGCCACAAATAGTAAATTTATACAAGTAGGAGCTAGCAGTTAGCAGATTTAATACTTTCCGGCATTTAACCAAATTTAATGATGTGAGTAATATTTATAATTTGTAAAGCAAGGGACAAGAAGTATGCATAGGCAGGATATACAAACCCCAATTACAATTAAGTTGGAAGACAAGACAATGATTTGCAAATTGTTTTCAACCTATACTGTATTCCTTTGAAAACGCTTCAAAGATTTTTAATGTTCAAACTGATGAACATTATTGGTTTATGCAAATAATCTCTTATTTTGAATTGGATGACTGCAACATCAGAGCCAGGCAATGCCTAACCGCCACCGCGTTCTGTTCTGCATATTTAATTGACGTGGTCCCGGTCCATCACTCATCAGCGACAGCCAATCTGCATCGAGAACGTAATCTTGACGTCACACGCACACACACTGCCGCACAAGCAGACACGCCGCCAAACAAAGAAAAAATATCAAACAAAAACAACAGGCAGACACACGCACAGAGTAGTGATCGATGAAATAAAAACAATATGGGGCACGTCATTGCGTCTGTGGGACGGCAAAGGTACACAACACAGCTTTATTTTTTATTTTTTCCTTACTTGGCCATGTGTCAGGAGTGCGGCATCTGCGTGTGACATGGTACAGGTTAAGTCCATTCTCAACGCCGTTTGGCTGACTCGGACCGACTAGCACCACGTGGGTCGTTTCAATATGCAGACGGGAACTCAGTGGCGGTTAGGCGATGCTGATGAAATTATCTTCTATTAGCTATGGACTCCGACACCTCATCACTACTATTATGACTGGATATTCGATGCTGTCGATCATAACATAATTTTGAATGCCTCGGAACGTGTGTTGGCATTTCAGGCTCAGCACTTTCTTGGTTCAGTTCATACCTCTCAGAGAGGAAGCACCGTGTAATCCATGGCTATGTGACTTCTGAGTTATGAAATGTTACATGAGTCCCGCAAGAATGGGTACTTACTTGGCCCTCTGTTGTTTAGCATCTACGTACATGCTTCCGCTTGGTGATATTACACGAAAATATAACATTAGTTTTCAGTTATGCCTTTATATAATCATATATGCCTGTAGAAATAACAAACCACCACAATTGCTGTAAACTACAGGTGTATCTGGTTGAGATTAACCAATGGATGTCTTTCAATTCTGTCGGGGAGAGGACGGAATGTAAGGACAGAGGCTCTTTAAAAGGACGAGGACGGATGGGGTCGGAGGATGATTATTTTCATGAATAAGGTCGGAGGGATGAGGACGGAAGGGTGCCCAGTTTGTGGATGGAGGACAGACCGGCAAAAAGGGTAAAGTGCCCATCTCTGATTAAAAAAAGTCTGCAGTTAGTACAAAATGCAACAGCTAGAAGTTTGTTCATATTACCTGCATGGTACTAACCAATTAACATTGGCTCCCGGTCAACTTGAGATGTGCTACAAAGGTTTTGCTACTTACCGTTTATTATAAAATATTACATGCTAGCACCTTCCTATCTTGTTGATTTAGTGGAACCGTATGTCCCAAGCCTTCAATCACAACACGCTGGAGAACCTCAGAGGGCTGCAACAAACTATTATTTTGCTGGTCGACTAATCACCAACAGTAGTGCTGAGTTGCACGAATACTATGAAACTACCTATAATTGCAAAAAAATAATTGTAAACATATTTTCCTTTTTTGGGCAGGAATCCTTTTTTTAATGTAGAGGAGAGTGAAATCAAATGAGTAAAATTAGAGAGAAGCACTGTGCTAAATAAAACTAAACACTTGTATTGTTTTTTATTTAACCTTAATCCAAAATGTTTTGTTTTAGTTTTGCCTCTCATATATGCATAATTTAATCTACACATTCAAAATGTGGTATGCACCTGGAACGGAAGAAAAAAAAACGTTAAAGATTAGCAGGAACATGATTTATTAGCAATCTAAATTAGTACATTCTAACAAGTCGATATGTTATGTCTTTTATTGTTAGGTGTTGCCATTAAGGGTTTGTGGAAAATAGGTCATGTTGTGTTAACTTGGAGTAGTAAGATTTCCGATTCTTAAACGCAACACGGGTGCGTAGATGCTACGGTATGTTAGCGTACCACAACAGAACATGCACGGTAGCCTGTGTGTGCTAATTTAAGATAGCTTCCAGAAACGACTGTCCCAATGTGAGAAATGAAATCAGGCCTCAGTGACAACTTGCTTCCTTTTTAGATGCTCATTTCTCACGGCATTATTAGCTATGAAAGAGATTTATATCGTATAAAAGACTTGGTTTGGTAACGCTAGCGCTAACCCAGGTGCTGTGACAGCATTACCCACAATGCCTCTGTTTACATCACGGATGACCCCGGATTTCAACTACTGCGCATGTGCGTGCAGAGAAGCATGCAGGCCAAACAGTGGGATAGAAGGCTTTTTCGAGAAGAAAAACACAGCGGCAAATAATTAGATATATAATTAAATGACATGTCCACTATTAAAATTAACTGTTGATAATTTTGATCGCTGAAGTTGTCATGTTAGTAATCTAATCTTGGCAGTTCTCGTGTCAAGTAATTTACCCAAAGTGCGTGTGCAGTTTGTTTACAGCAGAGACATGAGAGAACGGCTATGGTAACATGGTGTTGCAAATCGATTCTTTTTTTGTTTTTTTTTTACATCTATGCATATTTTAAGCATTTATGTCTTTCGGTTTATAATCAATTTTTGATAAATCGTTACATCCCTAGTAATAACCAATCACAGTTCACCTGTTTTTTCGAAGCTGAGCCATGACTGGTAGTTATCTGAGCCTTGCGCAGCTGTGATGTCATTTTCAGTCGACAAAATTGACAAAATGGACAAAATGGCCTCCCCCAGAGACGGCTAAGAACTTGTGGATTTTGCTGCTTAACTCATATTCCACAAACACAATATTATATATCAGAATACCATGTTTCAATTAGTGAGCCTGCATAGAACATATTCTTGAAATAAGTATGTTTGGGTTGACCTCCCGCATAAGGATGTATTCAAACGCGAAAAAGTCCTTTCGTCTGCTTGTCTATATATATATATATATATATCATATATATATATATATATATATATATATATATATATATATATATATATATATATATATATCTCCATCCATCCATCCATCCATTATCGATACCGCTTATCCTCACAATGGGCCGCGGGGCGTGCTGGAGCCTATCCCAGCTGTCTTCGGGCAGGGCAACATGCAGAGCACAGACCTGAAAATGGAGGGAAACATGGAATTCCCAGAGCGGGGCATTTTACTAAAAATTTAGCATCTGTCAGCAGCGAGGGTACCTTTCCGTCGTCCGTCATCCATCATTTTTCCCGGTGGGAAAAAAATAGTACCTGTCTATAGGCCAGCCCGTCTACTTCACGTTCGTTGGCGAGTCCGACTAAGAAAGCCCAGCTTGTTGTTTGGCATCGTACTATCCGTACTTCTTCGGTGTGGGGGAGGCTGGGGCGGTTCCTGGCGGATTAAAGTTGGTGGTGAAGGAAAAGGGAGGAATATGCGGCCCTTGACTTTGGATCCTAGAGAAGAAAACAGAACGGGGGGTCCTAAAATTGTGTTGTATAGCGTAAAGTTATTCTCAGGATTAAAAATGGACAGGAGAAATTTAGCTCTTTCAATCCTATTCGCCTCGCCAAAATGGTAAAGGAAGCAGTAGGGGAGGTGATAGGTGCCCAGATACTGGCGGACAGCAAGCTGATGTTATGTGGTTCTACTGCTCACGTGAGCAGGGCTTTGGCTTTGAAGTCTTTAGGTGGTAAAGCTGTCAAAGCGTTTGCTCTCAGTGATAGGATTGGTGGCCTAAAAGGTGTGGTGTATGGTGTTTCTTTGGAGAGGTCTATGGAGGACTTAGTGAGGGGAGTTGAGGGAGCTAATGTCTGGGAGGCCACTCGCATAAGGTCCTTTAGAGAGGGGATGAGTCGGGAAACCACTGGTGCTGTTTTGACCTTTCAGGAAGAAGTGCTCCCGGCAAGCGTTTTTCTTGGGTGTCTTGCGTTTAGGGTGCACCCATATAGGAGGAGGCCATTGAGCTGTTATAAATGTTGGCGATATGGCCATGTTGCTGCAGTGTGCCGCGGGGTTTGTCGATGTGGTAAGTGTGGGGGTAATCATGATTTTGTTGATTGTAAGTGTAACGGAGTTAAAAATATACTTAATATATCATTTTTCTACCTGATTATGTTTTTGAATTTAAATGATCATATCATGATTATTTTTGTATATTTGTGAATTTAACCTCAATGAGTCATTCCTATTTATCAATATTTAGTTATTTCCTGCGTAATGGGCGCACTCTGCTTCCGTCATGCCTGTTGGGCTTCTGTAGCAACTTCCTTCTTCCCTTTGATGACTATTGCTGAGGGTAAGTCACATTTGAAAGAGCTGCTACTAGAGGTGGGCGATACTGGGAATGTTGGTATCGATCCGATACCAAGTAAATACAGGGTAGTATTGGCTGATATCGATACGATACCGATACTTTTTGCTTGGAAATGTCATGATACCCCTTGCGTTAGTATATTATCATACCTGTCAACTTATACGTTTTACCCATATTTTTTTCGTTTTTTGATCATTTCAAATGTGTATGCCGTATAATTTTGTACGGGGAAAAAAAAATTAAAAACTCGTTTTTTGTTAGACCGATCTCGTCTTGCCCATTTCTGCTCTAATCCGGAGCGTCCGTTAGCGATTCTGACTGCAAACTTTGGCCGACCTTCACGAGCAAAGCTGATGGTGGTGGACATGTTGCTGGCAGCCATGTGGGTGGTCTCTATAACCAGGCAATGGAGGTGTATATAGTGAGGCTAATCAGGGGGTAACTTATGCGGAAGCTGTAAGGCGGATTGCTAAACAGGATGGGCAGGGGTTGGACTGAGGACAGTTAGGGAATTGGGGAGGAAGCGGTAAGGGGCCAGCAGATGCTCTGCCTGAAGATAGTATTGTGTTGAGTAAAGTAAAGTTTTTAGCATTTATGATGGATGTTATGTGTGGTTCAAAGCAGGCTGAAAATAATTCCGATGTGGTCAGGGCGGTGGATTTGGCTGCTGAGAGGGTCCTGCGGATAGCAGGCGTTGAGCCTGCGTACCTACATGGTGTGATTTTCTCCAAAGATGGAGAACATGGAGCAGTGGAAAAGCATACTGTAGATGGTGGGGTTGGCTAAAGCGCAAATGTTTTGCATCCACCAATGGAATGCACGAAGTTTGGTTGCTAATGGCCAAGAATTGAAACACTTTGTTGAAAATTGTGGTGACAGACCTGACATTATTTGTGTACAGGAGATGTGGTTGAAGCCGTGTCTCAACTTTGTGATTCCTGGGAATGACAGGTGTTCTCAGGATGGGTTGTGCCATTTTTATCTTGAGGGTGTTCAGTATCATGAAGCTCGAATTGTTTCAGAAATGGAATGTGCGGTGGTTGAGTTATGGAGTGCAGGGGGTAATCTTTGTGTGGTTATTTTTTATAACCCATGCCTTTTGTTAGATGCTGCGAATTTAGATAGGATCATGGGTCAATAGAGACCCCCTGTGGTATGGGTGAGGGATTTTAATGCTCACAACCCGTTGTGGGGCAGTGTTAGGAGGGATAGAAATGGGGAAGTGCTAGAAGACTTTCTTGACAAATATGGATTAGTGATACTGAATGATGGGAGGCCTACTAGGTTTGATATGAGTACCGGACGACTGTCGTGTATTGACCTGACTATTGCATCAGCGGTGTTGGCCGGAATTGGTGTATGGAATGTGTTGGAAAACTGCAACATGGGCAGTGATCATTTTCCTATTCTATGTGGGTTTGGAAGCGTTATTAGGGTGGAAAAGGAGTATGTACCAAGGGGGTTTAGCTTTCGGAGGGCTAATTGGGAACTGTTCCGGTCTTGTCTGTCAGAATGTTTTGGTGAGATTGATAATGAGGGCAATGTGGTAGAGTGGTATAGGTCATTTTGTTGAGTTGTGAAAAAGCAGCAGAGCGATCGATTCCTAGTAAGCTGGGGAGGATAGGAAGGAAACTGGTGCCTTGGTGGAATGCGGCTTTTAGTGATGCTATTCGTGAATGAAACAGGGCCTAAATATTGCTGAGGAAAATCTCTGTTGATAGTCGGGTGATTGAGTATAAAGAGTGTAGAGCTGTGGCTAAGAGGGTTATAAAGGAGGCCGAAAGGGTGATAATGGTGAAAAGGCTGAGGTTTAGGTGCAGACGTTTCAGAGAGTACACAGTGACGATAATGTAGGTTACGAAGGTAGGATGAGAAGGGGGATGATGATCAAGCTGGAGGGGTATAAATCTTTGAACAATGACAACAGTGATGCAATTAATTTGTTTTTTTCTATGGAGGAGCTTATGAGGGCTATTAAGTGAGGTCGCCACACAGCGCCTGGCAAAGACGGCCTTGGGTATGAGATTTTCCAGCGGTTGGACAATCAAATGTTAGGTGAGCTTCTTTGTTTGGTGAATTAGGTGTGGGAGATGGGTATACCTGTCAACTTGTATGTTTTCCCTGTTTTGATCATTTCAAATTGTGTACGCCGTATAACAATTTTTGTACGGGAAAAAAAAAAATAATTAAAAATTATTTTTTTGTTCGACCGAACTCGTCCTGCCCATTTCAGCTCTAATCCGGAGCGTCCGTTAGCGATTCTGACTGTAAACTTCGGCCGACTGATCCCCCCTCCTCCCCGGTTGAGCGATAAACATTGTGTAAGATTCTATATAGAAATGTTCGTTCCGTTTCCCCCACCTCTCCCGCTGAGCGATAAATACTGTGTAAGATTATATACAGAAATGTACGGGCAAATTACAACTTTTGTAAGATTCAGCACAGCCGGGGGTTGACAGGTATGGAGATGGGGGTTCTTCCCGATGACTGGAGGCATGCTATTGTTGTTCCCATCTTAAAGCCTGGGAAAGATGCGGATGTTCCTTCGTCGTTCAGACCTATCACCCTGACTTCCGTGCTGTGCAAGATAATGGAGCGGATGATTACGGACAGGTTAGTGTATAGGCTGGCACGGAAACAGTATTTCACACGTGTGCAAAATGGTTTTAGGCAGGGTAGGTGCCACAATGGACTCTGTGATAGTTTTAGACTGTGAAATAAAAAGAGCGCTGTTAAATCGTGAAGCTGTCTTAGCTGTCTTTTTGGATATTGAGAAAGAGTATCAGATGCTGAGGAGTGACGAACTGCTATTAAAACTATGAGGCCGGAGTTCGCCGGGGAATGCTGAATTTGATTCAACAATTTTTAAGTTCGCGCAGCATTCGGGTGAGAGTGGGACATTCCTTTACTGGAATTTATAGTACAGATAGTGGGACACCTCGGGGGAGTGTCATTAGCCCTGTGCTGTTTAATATCACGATTAATGATGTATTCCAAGAGGTGGGTTATGGAACTGGACGGTACTTGTTTGCTGATGATGGTGCACTTAGGAAAAGTGGCAAGAACGTGAACTGTGTCTTTGGGCAACTGCAGTCGGCCCTAGACAAGGTGCAGGCTTATCTGAAAAGTGGGGATTTAGGTTGTTGGTGAGTAAGTCTACATTTGTGTTGTTTGGCAAGAAACGTAAAGTTGGGAATCATACGTTGACACTTTATGGTGAGCAAGTTGAGAGGGTGCGTGCTTATAAATTTCTTGGAGTGTGGATGGATGAGAGACTCATGTATGTGGCGCAAGTTCGGAGAAGCCAAGAAAGCCAAGTCTACCTTGGCTTTGCTTGATGTTGTTCAGGTGAGGGAACTTAGACAGTGTGGGTGCAGTTCGCACTATCTCCTTCCCTGCTCTGCTTGTGGAGACTGACTGGACTGGCTAGGGGGCTTTTCGTATTGGGGAAGCATAATGATGGTTGTTGTGAGGAATGATTGTTGTTGTGAGGTGTGTGGTGTGAGGGAGTCGGTGGAGCATGTGTTGCGGTTCTTTGACTGGTTTCATGCGGCTCTTCAGAAGCTTTCACATGACAAGTGTCAAAAATGCTTGGCTGGCACTGCCATTCATTCCCCCTAGTTGGCACGCTGACCAGGTGAGCAGGTTTGAGTTGCGAAGAAGCCGGTCTGAGTGATGTCAAACATGCAAGATCATTTGAGTTGTAAACAATTTGTGTCACGTTCCCTATCAAAATGGTCGGGAAAAAAAACACAGCCAAACGAAAATATGAAGAAGAACACGGGGCATTTTTAACAGAGTGGGAGAGTTAAGTTACTTAAGTTACTGTCGATGTTTGGGTCAACGTACGTCTGCGAGTCTGTGTTTTCTACCCTGAAACATGTGAAATCAAAGCATCGATCCGTTCTGACTGACACTCATTTGAAAGAATTGCTTCGAGTGGCAACAATGGAATATATAAGCCAGATTTTAAGAGGATTGTTCAGGACAAGGAATGCCAGAAGTCTCACTAAGCAGCATAGTCAGAGAAAAACGCTATTGAAAATTGTGATACATTTTTTGGTGGACTTGCTTGAACTGAGAGTTTGTGTGTGTGAGACAGTGCACACAATGTTAACTGTTGAAAACAACTGTCATTATCATGTTGGTGTGGGACATTTTCAATAAATCTGGCTGAGCAGCGGTGTGTGTGTGTGCATACATGATTAATAAATTTTATACACTTCAGATTTTTTTTCGGTCAATATGGGGTGTATGTACCTTAATGTACATTAATGAGAAATAAAATGAACTATGTTTGATTTTAGAAGATTTCTGCAATGACACAGAAAGTGAATAATTTAAAGGGGTCTGAATACTTTCCATACCCGCTGTACCTGTCAACCGCAGAGTGTACTGAATTTTACAAAAGTTGTAATTTGCCCATACATATATGTATATAATCTTACACATTATTTTTGAATGGCTGTCATTCCTCCCGAGGCGTCCCTAATCACGGATTGATGAGCACTGGGCCAGCCCGATCGGCCAAGGGGGGGTGAGCATGGGCTATGAATACGGTGCCGCGGAGGTTGGGCGGGACCCGCAGTGTCGTAGGACGCTGACCGAAGGGACACATCTGATGAGATGAGCGAGCCGAGGAGATGCCGAAAAGACCCAGTGCCACGGGATCTGACGATTTCATACAGCGCCCTCAAGCCACCTAACAAAGGGAAGTGTCCGGCCGCCACGCACCGTGCAGACCGACAAGTGTGTGTGGAAGGTCGGAAACGCCACGGTTGATTCCTGCCTTCTCCTCCTCCTCCTCCTATACAACAGTTCCCACCTAAGGAGGCTCTTTATTCTCCGGGACAGATTCCAAGGGACGCCGAAGCGAGCGACATTAGCCGGACTGCCGTCACAGGCACATTAGTAACAGGGTTTTTAAAGTAGGTTTGGAGAGGGAGGCCTGCAGCCAACGGAGTGGGTTATCGGCTTCTCCTTCAGTACTGAGGCAGATCCCAGGGTGTTTTTAGATCTGCCTGTTTACGTATGAGTGTTCCCGCTTGCCGCAGAGTGCAGTGTCATAGTTTGCCGTGACAGTAGCCCGACTCAATAGTACTGTTTTATCTTGTTCGGGTGAATTTAGCGTGCCCTAATTCACTCTTGTTTCTACGAGTGCAGTTTTAGTAGATGAGTGGCAGACCACTGTTGCTTGTCCTTGCTCCCTGACTTCCCCCGTTTAATTTTTTTTATTGTTGCCAGGTCCAGGTCCCTTTTCTTACTTTAGTTTCTTTTATTGAGTCACATGTGAATGAGGTTAAGTAAAACATTGTCCACAAAATAAACTACATCCCGTGTAAATTGTGCTTTGTCTCAAGGGTACCACATCCTTACCCGTCTTGCTACACATTTCATGAAAGTGCATAAGTGACACACTTAAGTTGATGGGAGAATTTGCACAGCTAAAAAAGTGTGCAGCAGCGTCCCTTTTCAGACTTAAGCACAGAGAATAATATGCCCCTTGGTGTCCTCAGTTCCCAAATGCTTATTGAATGTTAATAGGAAAGGTGATATAGCAAAGCAGTAAATATGCCCTGTCCCAGCTTTTTTTTCATAAGTGTTCAGGCATCAAATTCAAATTGAGTCAATATTTGCAACAACAACAAAAAACATCAGTTTGAACATTAAATTGCTTGCTTTTGCAGTGTATTCAATTGAGTAATGGTTGTAAAGGACTTGCAAAATAATTGTATTCTGTTTTTATGTTTTACACATCTCAACTTCATTTTTTTCAAGATCATTTTTGTGTTATATATGTGCTAGATAGAATATGGGACATACGGTCTTGCAGCTTCTCAAAGCCAAATCTGTTGGTTTGACAGTTCTGAGGGAAGACTTTCAAGCTTCTGTTGCAGGTACAAAGTTCAAATGTGATAAAACAAGAGTGTCCAAAGGCACACCAGGAGAGATTTAGTTGACTGGGTGGTTCGGTTCTGCTCACTAGGGGTGGGTGGATCGATCCAAACATCGATATTATCGATACTAAGCAAGTACTTGGATCTGACCGATACCATTGTCCTGGTATTCAATACTTCGCTCAAAGCGCCCCCCCCCCTCGCCCAGCGCCTCCTGCTACTCTCTGAGGCTTTGTCTACACGTAGCCGGGTTTTTTTAACAACTGCACACATTATTTCATACTGTATTTTACTTTCAAATAGTTGGCATCTCAGAAAAATAAGACATATTGTTTCATTATTAACGAAGCATCAACTTAGATCACGCAAGCTTAAAGTTAAACATTAGATCCAACCATTGATTGTATAAATCCCGGTGACCGGCAAACGAAAAAAAAAGTAACTCCTCAGCAAAAAAAGGACATTTCGAGGCGTGTCATTCAACAATAACTACGCCATTCATGTCGGACCTTGAGCATAGCTGCCCGCTCGGTTTGCTGCAACCGGTAACGCACCCAAAGTTATCGATAAATAAAACATGAGCAAGACCTTCATTTGTTAAAAAATGATGATGCTGCTCACAAAAAAATGAAATCCACCCTCAGTGGGGATCGTTTGAATACACAAAATCCGCCCTCGGCCCGCCACCTTCGATGCTTGATTTGCATTCACTTTCTGTAAAGGAATCACCGCAATTGATAACTTTGTTTTAATTTGGAATAGAATGTGCAGTGTTCTCATGGCATTTGCATGAACAGTATATACCGGGAAATACTAATATAAGGATTTGGAGCTTTACAATTACTACTAATTGAAACACAGCTTTATTTCAATGTTTTAAATGAATTAGTAATTGCTCCACAAGTTGATGATTTTAACTGCAAGGAAATCCTGTTGTTAGTTCTTTTAGTGTTGAACTGCCTCTTTTTGTCAACACCGATATGTCTCACTATCCAGCTGCAACACTTTGATTTAGTGGCAAATGTTGTGCTAGTTATCTGCCTGAAACCATGAAACAAGTTCTGTGTGTGTGTGTGTGTGCGCGCGCACATAAAAGTTAGCGTTGTTGGTCCCACATTTAATTTGCAGCCAGGCTTGCAAGTATCTGCACTGTGTAAATAGACATACAGTAACAGATATCGCTTTCATGAATGTCTGTACTTTTTTCTCTCTCATACTGTTTGGCCTTTTCTTTGTGAATGTTTGCATTCAATCTGCTACTGTATTTCAATCGTTTACTCATATTTGATAGCTAACGTAGTGTGTGTGTGTGTGTGGGGGGGGGTGAGTTTGACCAGCCCTGCATGGACCGGACGTTAAGGAAATTCCCAATGGCCACCATGCCTCTTCACTCTTTGCTCACCACGCATACGACCGCCTGCATTCCAGCTGTTTAATTAACCTTTTCGTTCCCCAAATCCGCACTACTTATGATCAATCTTTTCAGTTTTCTGCCCCTAAAGACTGGAACACTGCATCAAACAACGCAACTCACCTCTTTCATCCCAATATGAAGCTAGTGAGGGATACTGTAGATCACAGGTGTCAAACTCATGGCCTGGGGCCCACATCAGGCCTGCCTCATCATCTTATGTGGTCCAAGAAAGCAAATCTTGTGCGTCACCTTACATGATTTTTCGTGGGTGCATGAGAGTTCGCCCAACCAGTCTGTGCATGCGTTTTGTGGACGTGGAGATGTGTCCCTTAGGGAATTCTGTGGGGAGTGCGGGATACTGAACACTCTGGTATGGTCTGTTTGGTCCCTGTACAACTGATGGTATGCATTGCTGGTAGTAAGTCGGATTCGTTTCCAGTGAGGGTTGGACTCCGCCAAGGCTACCCTTTGTTACCGATTCTGTTTATAGCCTTTATGGACAGAATTTCTAGGTGCAGCCAAGGCGTGGAGGGGCTTTGGTTTGGCAGCCTCAGTACCGCATCTCAGTTATTTGCGGATTATGTGGTAATGTTGGCTTCTTCAAGCCACAATCTCCAACTCTCACTGGAGCGGTTCACAGCCGCGTGTCAAGCAGTTGGGATGAAAATGATCACCGATGATAAGAGATCTTAGTCCTCAGTTGGAAAAGGGTAGGGGATGACATCCTGCCCTAAGCGAAGGAGTTGTATTATCTCGCAGATCAGTGCAACAGCTGCAGTGATGCACACTCTGTATTGGTCCAGTGTAGTGAGGAGGAGTTGAGCCGAAAGGAGACGCTCTCGATTTACCGGTCGACCAAGGTTCCTACCCTCACCTATGGTCACAAGGTGTGGTTTGTGACCTGAAGAAGAAGATCCCTGATACAAGGGGCTTAAATGAGTTTCCTCCGCAGGGTGGCCATGCTCTCCTTTAGAGATAGGGTGAGATACTCAGTCATCCAGGAGGGGCTCCGAGTAGAACCTCTGCTCCTCTGTATTAAGAGGGGACAGATGAGGTGGCTTGGGCATGTGATCAGGATGCTTCCCTGGTGAAGTGTTCCAGGCATGTCACACCGGGAGGAGGACACAGGGACGACCCAGGATATGCTGGGGAGACTATGACTCTCAGCTGGCCTGGGAATGCCTTGGGACTCCCTGGAGAAGCTTGACGAGGTGGTTTGGGAGAGAGAAGTCTGGGATTCTCTGCTGGGGCTGCTGCCCTTGTGATCAACCCCAGAGATGCAGAAGAAAACGGATGGTTGAATTGAAGAATTCAAAGGGTGAGCTAAACATAGGGGAAGCAGCATTTACAAAGTAAAATAAATCCATTCTAACTTTGAGCCACATTTTCCTACACACACACATGCATGCACGCACACAAACACACACACCATTATGGCCAGAATGTTCCCTCACCCAAAATATGTGACATGAACTACCATCTTATTTATTTTTTTGTGAATTTACCATACCTGTCATCAATCAATCAATCAATCAATCAATCAATCAATCAATCAATCAATCAATCAGTCTATCAATCTCTGTCACTCCCGACAGAGTTGCCATTGTGACATGCATTATGCATTGTTGATTTGTCTGAAATAGGAAAACTTTTGCGTTGTAACGCAAGACGTTTTCACTTTCTATTACGCAATAAAAGTAATTACTGCATAACGCAATGTTATTTTAGGAGGAGAATGAAAGATTTCCCCTTCCAGGTCGTGCCGCGGTTGACAGGGATTTTACGCTCAAGGGATGTTCTAGTCCTAGATAAGGACAGACTTTGCATGCAAAGGGATAGGTATGTAAATATTAACAGTTAGTTAACAAAACCAAATTGCTATCCACCCTTTTCATGCGCCTAATACATATCTTATTCCGGATTAGACACTCAAGACAGGCAGGGCGTGCTTCTGTCAGTCGTTTTTGTGTGGCGTCCTGCATGTGGCGTTATCCATTGTATTACTTGTGTTGAACCACTAGAGGGCAGACTATGCCTGTACAATCTTACAGGGTTGTTGCAGGGAGCGTGAAAAGAGTTGTGCACTGTGCAGGCAGGTAAAGGCTCTGTTGTATCGCAGAGGAGAACAGTGGTCTTGCTTTTTAAAAGAACCCAACACAACACTTGACCCGGTTAGGGCCGACTAGAGTGACGGATGAAAACCCACTTCCGTCCATGCTTAGTCCGTCCTTTTTAAAAGACTTCTCGTCCTCTGTCCGTCCATCCACAAAATGGGCCCATCTCTGAATAAATGTGCCTTTGAACAGATTTAAGGACAAAAATACTGACATATTGGTGAATGATACGCATCATAATGATCATGGGTATCCTTATCCACTGGAATTATTATTATGTAAGTAAAAATAGAGATCAAACATTTTTGCTTAATCATAAGACTTTAAAATGTAGAGCCGGAATGCTTTTGAATGTTTTTTTTTTTTTTTTTTAAATCTTTGTAAGCAAACACTGGTGAATATTCTTGGCATATTATTCTTGAAGAGTGTGCTATTAAGAGCCTATCTCTGTAACTACTACTGTTCAATGAGTACACATGTTCCAAAGGTATTGTACTTTCACTTCAGGTTGTACGTTTTACGTAAGAGGAAGAAAATTGGTGTGCAATTTATTCTTACAAAAGGTGCCCATAGAGCAGCAATGGTACAGGAGAAACAAACACGACTCCACAGAACGACAAGAAGAGATTCAAAAGACATACAATGTTATTACTCAAGAGTGTCTCAGTGTCATTGAATTGAATCGTAGTGATGGGTCCCATGGTTATAGTGTTCTTTGTTCAAACCTTCTCTTCTCTCCAAACTCTGGGGTCAAGCAGCAAGAAGAGATATGTAATATGTGTCCTTGGCAAAAATTCTTTGACTTGCACACTTCATACCTTGGCCAACCAGCCTTTGGTGGATTCATAATTAATGACCTTGAGATGAATAATACATTTTCATCTCACCCCCTTCCATCAAACAAAGCTTTGTGACGCATGACGGTGGCCACTCAGCTTATAACTGTTTATCTCTTATTAGTTGATCCACTCCTCTTCTCTTGTCTCCTGCTGTCCATTCCTGCTGCTTGAATGTATTTTTGATGGAAGAAAAATGCCATCTGTAACCAGCTGCTTACCTCCATTTACAAGATTCACCTATTTTCTCTCCACATTTTCTCATATAGTGTCTCCTGCCTTAAAGAGACGAGCCATTAATCAGCAAATAGTGCATTACATTTGTAATTAACATTCAACAGAGTTTCACCCAGTAATATTTCATTAGTTTATATGCAAATCATTTTGAGGGATTGCCTCATTTGGTTTGTGAGTGCAATGATATATTGGCCTAGTGAAAAATCAGAATATAGAATGTGCATGTATATTTCTGTGTGCGTGTTAGAGAGAAAAAAGTGTGAGCTGAGGGACAGCGTTATAGAGTTACGTCACATACGTACATGACAGATGGTCATATATCCATGTGCTTGCTTTTTAAAGGCATTAAGCTCTTTACTCACAGTGGACTATTTTGGAATTCCCTTTCACTCTGTGAACCCTGAGATAACTGTCAAAGCAGCTTGTTTGAATTCTTCAGCAGTTAATGTGAACCAAACCAACTGATCATCGGATGCACCCAAACACACTTCACTTAAATTATAGCTTTTACAAAGTACAAAACTCACTCATCTATGAACTTTCTTTGTCTTACCTGCTTCTGTGTTAGAGGGGTCCAATGCTGCTGTCAGACCAAACGCGAATTGAGCTATTCTCATGATGCAATTACATATGCATCGTGATCAGGATGCCGAATCGGTTGCCAGCCAATCGCAGGGCACACTAAGACAAACAAACATTCGCACTCACAATCACACCTGGACAAACAAATGTCGGACAAAAGAATCATTGCGGTTTGTGTGCACCAGGAGCTGTACAACTCAGCCAGCTTCCAATACGAGCCAAAAAGGAGCAGGTATGGAGAAGAGAGCCATGAAGTTAGCGTATCTGGTAAGTGTATTTACTTGTTTACAGCTGTTGAACTATGACGCAAGATAACAATAGAATTTAGCATTAGCCATAGTTTTAGCACAGCCACCGCCCATCTGATTGATGAGCGATATTTATGCTTTTTATATTTGGTCTGTCAGAGGAGGAGGAGGAGCCGGTGATCAAATTGCCGCGAGAAACGCGGGGCAAAACGACTAAGCCAGCTAAACTAGAGTCTTTTCATCTTTTTATCAAGTCGGTGTCCTGTGTGGAAGGTATTGATGCAGAATGGAGGACTGAACTATGAATTTACATACTGGCTGTTAAGAAGTGTCAGGTTTAACACCCGGAAGTTGCTGTCCACTGCCCTTTGCATCAAAAGCAATTGTTGCTTTTGTGCTGACATCGACGCATCTAGTTGTCTCATTGCAAAGAGACACATTTGCAGCGTTAACATGCACAACAATGATCCAGCTGCAGTGAGTTCTGCCTGATAGGCAAAGGTGTGTAAATCTTGACTCTGCTGTTCCTCCTATGTGCAATTTTACTAGAAGGCCAGTGTTAAAACAACTAGTCTCTCCAGTGTGTCCTAGGTCTTCATCTCGGTCTCCTCCTTATTGCACATTATGCTATAGGTAAAGTGAGCTTGGGCACCCTGTGAAAGAAACTAATTTCCTACCTAAAACCTATGAATGTAGGTAAGGGTAGAGATGTAAATTGAAAACTAAACTGAAAATACTGTTGCCTGTAGGGTTACCTCTTCCTTCATGAATTACTATCTATCTTTTTTTCATAACACTTACCATGCGTCACAGGTAGCTAGAGTCTATCCCAGTTGACAAAAAACATACTACACCCATGACTAGTCGCTAGTCAATCACAGGGCACATACAGAGACAAACAACTCACATTCATACCATTACTGAGTGGGAAGTAAACCCACATTTCCTGCATTACTTTTGCTGTGCTGGAACCATTTCCACAGAAGTGAACTAGCAATAAATAACCTAAACGGACTTTTTAAAAGACTCTCCTCAAGAATTTTCTTGGGATGGGATCCAGTGTCGTCCAGGATATTCACTTATTCCATAATCTTGACCCAAAATATCATATTTACTGTATTAATATCAATAGTTCTTTGAAGGTCGTGTGGCTTTATTTTGAAGTGCTATTATGTGATGAAGGACATTGTTTTGGGACCATCTACTTAAGCTCAACATAGAATTGTAAATACAAGGTGTGTCAGAAAATTTCCAGAACTGGTGTCAAAAACTAATATGGAGGACCCGTTTTGACTACTTGGACCATGTCAAGGTAGACATGATAATGAAGTTGCGGTGGATCCAGGAATCCTTTCCAGGAGTGCATTACGGAATGGCAGAGGAGGCTGGGAAAGTGTGTTAGTCTGCAGGAGGTGGATGTGAAATATTATTTTGTCAATCCTAGACCCTTTCTGACATACCTTTGTGATTTCCAGAGGTTGGCATTTTCCTAAAGTTTGCCATCTGTCTATTTTTCAAGCCGGACCAAACTAATCGTCTATCAGTCAGTCCGTCTATTATTTTAACTGCGCTTCAGTTATCACTTCCATCCACCCCCCCCCACCCATCTTCAAAAAAAAAAACACATCATAGTCAAACAGATTCTGCACTGTTGTGGAGAGATGGGAATTTAGGGGAATTCGCCTGAGCACCTCATCCACACAGGCACTCAAGCCAAATTGCATGGTCAGAGACAGTAGTAGAAAACTGACTTTAATGTCACTCCAATCCAATCGACAGCAGTCAATAACTCACTCAGGACTCTGGCGCGAATACTACCGCAAATCCTACCCTTTTAGGACTGCTTAGCTGTCCAACAACATGCCTGACATAAATTAGGACCCATTAGCTGACCAAAAACATGCCTGATGTAAAATACCCAAATTAAGAAGCAAACCTGCATCAAACAAAACAATAGTCATTAATGCAGTTCATAGTCGATTACATAGACGCCGGGCAAAAATATCTACTTCTATCTGTGGTTAGTCCGTCTTTTTTTTTTTTTTAACTTTCCCTACAAAACGGGCATCCGTCATAGACGGACCAGTCCATCGTTAAGACGGAATCCCCACCTCTGGTGATTTCTGCTTGCTTACGGCTTATTAATTTTTCAGTTTCAGTAGACCTCTTTGCACAGCATATTGGCAGTTCATCTGAACAACTATCAAAAGTCAAGTTTGAATTCCGGTTCAGCTCATCTCATCAATTTAGTATAAGTGGGACAGAGAATCGATGGATGGATAGTTTTAATGGAAAAGGACACAATTGGCCATGAGACTGAACGGCGGTCAACCATGTAGCTCAGGGGTCGGCAACCCGCGACTCCGGAGCTGCATGCGTTTGTGGAATAAGTGTTAATCCACTCGTTTTCAGCCATCTCTGGGGGTGGCCATTTTGTCTTCTGTCGACTGAAAATGACATCACAACTGCTCACAACGACCAATCGCGACTCAGATTCAGAAAACAGGTCAGCGATTGGTTGTTGTGAGCAGTTGTGATGTCATTTTCAGTCGACAGAAGACAAAATGGCCGCCTCCAGTCATGGCTAAAAACGAGTGCATTTTGCTGCTTAACTCATATTCGACAAACGTAAAATTAATCAGAATGCCATGTTTCAACTAGTGGACCTGCTGGGAACATATTGTTGAAAAAAATATGTTTGGGTTGACTTCCGTTTTAAGGACAATCATGAACTCATTCACCGTGTACATAAATCAAAGGGGCAAATACATGTTTGTGCAATGACTAAAACAGGGTAAATTACCCATCTCTGGTAATCTGTGTATTTTCGTTGTGCCATTTTGCGGAATAAATTAATGCATCAGTTGGAATGATCATAGTTTCTACGATTTGATTTTCTTTTCTTAAGACGATAAAGTTTGTATTTATCTTTACAGATTTCAACGTTCACTTCCTCGTTTGAAGCTGTCAACTGTGATAGGTGGACCGGCCTGTAGGCGATTACTATTTGTACTGGCCAGACACTAAGGTGGATAGACGGACGGTGGAAGGGTACCCCCGCTGCAGGCGATAAACGGACCACAAAATTTTAGTAAGATGCCCAGCTCTAGTAATATGTAGAGTATACACTTCAATCCATTTGTCCATGATGTTGTAATTATTATTATTATTTAAATTATTACATTTTGTTATTTTGTTTATTGTTAATATTGTATGTCATGTTCTGCAAAGTGTGTTGTTCCAGCTGCAGCTGTTGTGAAAGCGCGATATGAATCAAGTTGAGTAAATGTGGAGGAATAGTGATTCACAGTTTAATTATTAGTTATCATTTTAGTCATCTTGTGACATGATTCTTGTATTTCAGAATAGCAGCATCTTGTCCACAGTAGGAGGACTGGCTGAGGTAGGGTAGTGTATTTTTATTGGAGGAGCCGGTCTGTATCAGCATATTTCCGGAGCGGCCGCCAAGCAAGACTGGTTTGGTGATGGAAATGAACTTCTCTGACACTGACCATTTAGGTTAAATCAAGATTTTATTCTCATCACATGCTGATGTCAAAGAAGTCTCCCAAAAATGCTGCGCGTGTGATACCCCACTCTCATGTTTGCCTTCTTATAGGAGCAGTATGAGTAACCATTTTTGTTGATGTGGCATATACTCAAAGTGGCCTGAAGTGCTGCCTGCCGGCTCGGTCATGACCAAAGTTGTCACGGACTTCCTGTCCTCTCTTTTCGCACATTGGGGTGTACATGATGTTATCACAACAGATAATTGGCCTTAGTTCATCTCAGCAGACATTGCAGCTTTCACAGAGGGGAGGGGGATCAAGCATATCAGGACCTCCTTGAAGGTTTAATCAAACCCTAAGTAATGGACTAAGAGCACACCTGGTAGATGGCCTACCCGTCTCTTCGGCACTACAGAGCACTTTGATGCACTACCAAGCAACACCACACGCCACAACTGGAGCCTCCCCAGCTCTCCTCATGCTTGGATGTGAATTGCAGCTTCCCCTTGACAACCTTCGTCTTCCGACTAGGGCCACTCCAGCATCGACACCCTCCCCAGCCAGCAGGGTGGCAGATATGCAGCAGCAGATGAAGCAGCGGTTTGATGAGAAACGACACACCCTTACTGTGTCAGATTGGGTCTGTATTCACCGGCCCAGCCACTCACACAAACTGAGCTCGTTCTGGACGGCGCCAATCCAGATTACCGCCCAACTAGGACAGGCCACCTTCCGTCTGGCTGACGGGTCACGTTGGCAGGCCTTCTGAGGAGAAGAGCGGCATCACTGGCACACTTGGATGGGGGGGCTGTAGCAGATCTGGACCACTTGGACAAGAACTATGAATTTCCTGATGCATGCCCTGGAACACTAATGAGGCGTCCACAAGAACAAGGTGAACCACTTGTGCCCGAAGAACCAGAGCCCCATCCAGCTGTTACGACAGTTTGAATAAAGACTGTTGGCAGAACAAGTGGTGTGCTCACATTCTCAGACACATCAGATGATGGAGCTCAAATCTCCTGCTCTCTGCATTGTGTTGTCGGAATTAATGACAGGAGACGTGATGGTTGCTCGACTCGTTTACTTCCGTCTGCGCAAACACACGACCTACGCTGGTCAGCCCCAGACGGACGTATCGACACGCTCTGCAGGACATAAATGAAATGGAATACACATTCATAGAAAATGTAAAATAAAAGGAATACATTGAAAATGTACCTGCACAAACACACGACGTGGGCTGGTCAGCCCCAGAAGGCCTTATTGGCACGCTAAGGAGTAAATTGTTAAATTAGCATTTGTGACTAATTGTCTACTAGAAAGTGTCTACTATTTAACTAGCCTTTGTGAGTCTTCACTTTGATCGAACACCTCACAGGCCCTAGCCTTCAGACACAACAATCTGATCAGCTCTCACTCTCTGCATAGTTTAGTGAGAGAACAAATACAATATCAAAATGAGACTATATTAAAATATACTTCATTAGCTACTAAAAAAGGGAAATGTTTAATTAATTTGGACATCACCATAAATCTAAAATGTCAATTCACAGTAAGGAAAAATCTCATTATATAGTCAATTAGAGCATCTGCAGTAAATGGAAATCAACTAAATATGGGGCCTTTTTGTGGCAAAAACCTTTACAAATACAAATTTCAATCCACAAATCTGATCTGTGTCCGTAACCACAGTCACTAATGTGTAACATTAATCTACAAATAAGTGACTCTCCGCCTGCAGTTTTATGCATTTGAGTGATCAGCTCCTTGCTGCCGAAGACATGAGGAAAGGTAAACATTAATGCAAACATACAGAGCTGCCCTTGACTAATTGTGGTAATGCAATGGGGACAAATGTAGGTTGACGGAGGAGGGGGTGTGAATGGAAGTTTGGACATTTCAACAGCATATTGAAGCATTCGCGCATGACATGCAAAGGATGGGAGGGCTGAACGGCCGTCTTTCATGGCCCAAAATTACTCTGTTGGTGGGGGATAAAGTAACATTTATCAGATTGGTCAGATTGCATGCACACACAGACACACGCACGAAAGACGGCGGTCAAATCTTACCGGAAGTTACGGCATGTGGACGACATATTCAGGGTTTGGCGGAAACAACCTATGAATTTGCACACAGCTACTAAGCCTGTACAAATTCGCCACAATTGATGCGGTCCAAGGGAGGCTACGTGAGGAGGAGCCTTCCAACGCCTCGAACGACCCAGCCTGCGAACTGTCCTTAGGAGAACGCAGTCTATGAATTTGGACACAGTCATCGTGTGTGTGGGGAGCTGTGCTGAGATCTTCTGAGCGCCCCACACGCAATACGACCAAAACTGTAAAATGCCCGATACCCTAAGTGGGCATGGGATGGGTGAGTTAAGTCAAACAGCCATGTTTTATGTGGTTGCTGGCATCCCCAAAATTGTCTGAGCGATCAGTTTCTTTTGTGTACCTCAGTAATATGTTTGCCTCCCACTAACATTTCCAATTCTATCACTTCAAAATTCATTTTGCGCTTGTGAAGCTCTTCCACATGGTCCTTGGTTAAAACCATCATCACTACCTTAAATGCAAAACCTTGTTTAAAATAGAGCGGTCTCTATCACATTCACACCTGCTGCCAACAGTGCACACAATATGTTGGATTAAGTGAACATGCAATTTAGCACCCTGCTATTTGGGATCTTAGTAGAAGAGAGATTGCAATCATATTAGTGGTATGTCACATGCAACGTGTCCACCAATCTGGCAGAATCTGTCAGTGTGAACGCAGAAATTAGCACTCACCATTTGGCATGTGGGTAAATCAGACCCTTTGTGCCTATACCGCACATCCCATCTCGTCGTGTAATATTTGAGCATGGGTGTTGCTGCTGTGACTGACACTGAGTATCATTACATAAGAACCGTTGATGTGCCCTCTTGGTCTGATTCATTGGCTGTGAGTCTGGGGGCCTGGGCTTTAAAGAAGGCTTTCAATCTTCCCGAAAATGAGCAGATGCTGGCCTGAAGCCGACAGCTTCCCGATATGTAAATGCAGTGTGTGTGTTTATTCATTTGCTCCTTTATGACCCCAGGTTCAAGCCAAAAAGCAAATGTTTTTTTCGTCTTTCATTTTGTTATGAAAAAGAGAGCGCCACAGTGATTCGTCCTGATAGTCATTTGTCTCCTGGACATAAAGTCAAAGACCAAAGTAACTTTGAATGGAAAGTTTTCTTTCTTTACACTTTAGATGGATGCCTTTGAAAGTTTACCCTTTAATACCAATAAGTGCTTTTGCCCTCTTTGACACACATTTCCTTTACCTCTGTCTGCACAATTTGTCGTCGACCTCCCTCTTCACTCAGCTCTCCTTTTTTCCTTCCTTGGTTTAATCAGAGTAATGCCAAGCGATCACGGCACCACGGGCTAGGTTAGACAACAGGACAGGCAATAAGATTTCATACAAAATACAGCAAGTGAATGCACTTGAGTTAGCCAAGGTGGAAGGTCGTAGCCTCGCTGCTCTGTCTTTGTAAGCTTTTGGAAGGGCACTACAGAGCGCCAGCTGAGCCCAAAGCTTTGTCAAAATAGCTACAAAGTTTCTTGAAATCATCTCACCTGAAACGACTGATGTGTGTAAAGCCATAATAGATGGCCCCATCTAAGAGTTATCCTGGCAGTCATTGAACTGCTTTTAGAAACGTTTTTGTGCACGCACACATTTTCTGCATTTCTGATAGTCATAAGTGAATGAGAGACTCTTCTTATTTTTAGTTCCTGAAAAACGAGAGTGCAATTTGAAAGATACGGTAGTTCCCACTCTCGAGTTTCATGACTCCAGTTGCAACTATCAAACTAGCTAACGTGATCATACAGTTATATACTGCTTCAGATTTGTAAAAATGATGCACACTCACTCGTTTTAGCCTTGTGTCCACTAAGCTGTGCAGGCTCAGTTGATAATAGCCAACCAACACTTTTCACTTATGTTACAATGCTTAATACGATGCAAATTAAATACATAAATACAGCGTGGATTACAATGACAGAGGAAATTCATACCATTTTGTCACTTATTTAAAGATAGTCCCTGAGGTTTCAATCCGTTTGAAGAGTCCACTTATGATTTGCAATTAAGTATGTGAACCCAAAGTTTAAAATACTTATTTGTTTGAAAATAGATTAAGAGAACATATGATGCAAATTCAATAATTTGTTATTGTTGCCACTACTTTTGCTTGTTTTTATTGGTTGCCAGACCTACCTGTATCATCTAAAAAGGGAAAAAAAAGGGGCCTTTCCTCCGCTCGGTTACACTTACAGACGGCTTGTATGCGGTCTATGCTGACACAATTGTGACCAGAGTTCTTCCGAACCATGAATGCTCGATTAACAATCTGTCTATGATCACTTTCGTTGACAGTCAGCCGAGTGTCTCGTGAGAGAAAGACGCTTTCATATGACGTCATCTCCTCTCGCAGTCTCCTTTCCTCTCAATATATGCAAAATAATAGCAAATGGAAACAGACATAAGCTGCATGTTCATTTTGCACATTTTCACTAAATTCACTTAAAAATTTCGAAACATTTGGATGGAACCCCCATTATTGACATTAGGTGGTCACTTTTCTCAGAGCCACAGCCGCAGACTGACCAAACTATGGATAAATGTCAACATTTTGGTTTTGCATCATGTGATGAGGAGATGTTAGCAAGTTAGCTTGAACTCTGTCTGAAGGAAGCCAAGTAGGAATACCAGTTGAAACTAGAGAGGAAACAACATGCAAGAGGTTGAAGACCGTTTAAAAATCATTACTGGCTGCAGGATGAGATGTGACACCTCCGCAGAGGGGAACAAAAAAGGCCACTGACCGCAACACTCTCTCCAACTCATCTCCTAACTCACCTAACTCACCCTTTCGTCCCAATCGCCTGTCCACCGATCAAACAAGAATATGGGTGGATCACAAACTATCAGGCTGACGGATCCTAGTTTGTCAGGATATTAGACTGTGGGCCCTCTGCAGTGATGTGCAGCATTGAAACACCACAGGGGACCATGCTGTCAACTCTCTTCTTCACCCTATACTACAACTCAGGAAGCAGTCACTTGCAGACATTCTCAGATGACACTGCAATTGTGACATTTATCTGGAGTGGGGCTTGGGTGATGTGAGAAGGGCGAGTACAGAAGCCTCATCATGGAATTTGTTCAGTGGCACCACAAGTCAGTTACAGTGCAACGCCAATAAAGTGGTGATGTGTGACTTTCAAGTGATTGTGTGCATGTATCTCGAATACACATGATTACTATTTTCTGCTCACCCCTCCACTCTGCCAGTCAGCCTCACCTGCCTATTTAAGGCTGTCCTGATCACTGACTCATTGCGATTGATCATCCATTGTCGATCCTGTCTGCCCCTCAGCTTTCTTCCTCCTCCTCCTCCTGGGAATCGTGTCAGTCTTAGCATGTTTGTCTGTTGTCCCCATGGCTGTTTCATGTATTGCTACAATGACAACCAAGAGTGGGTTTTGCCATCTTGCTATCTGTTGATTATTGAGCATTTCATGCCATGGGCCCAAAACCCCTTTCCTATTTTCATACTATTGTCGATTTACAAACGGTCTTGTCATGGACGAGTGAATGGGTCCATGTTTGCTGCTTCTCGCACTGCATAACCATTACTGGCAATGTGCATAATGCATTGTTGTAAACTGTAAACTATTTGTATCCCCCTGCGGCTTAAGGCAGAAAGCTGATGGATGACATTGTGAAAGAAGTCTGAAAATCGCTTCATTTTCGTAAAAAAAGACAAAAAAAACACTCATACACATACATACATACAGTATCCACCTATGTACAGTACATCACCCAATCACAGATGCCAGAAACATATGCATTTTATGAATGAATGAGGAAGTCCGATGTTGAACTTTTGCCAAACAAATAAAGCGGTTAACAGAAAGGGGAACATTTATTTAAAATAAAAAATAAAAAATTCAAACGAATCAATTAATCTTTTTTTTTTCTTTCCGTGGATTGGTCCGACAAAAGCAACCAATGAATTAGAAAAGAAACGCGCATAATTAAACAACAAAACATAGAATTTCCCTTGTTATAATGGAAGAGCTGTATACTACTTTATTTGTAGTAGTATGAGCAATAAATAGTAGAGTGTTTCACCTTTTTATATATTATATTGTATTCACTTTTGCAACCAGTTCAGGGTGTCCCCCGCCTACTGCCCAAAGACAGCTGGGATAGGCTCCAGCACGCCCCGCGACCCTTGTGAGGAGAAGCGGTACAGATAATGGATGGATGTATTCACTTTTGACTAGTGTTGTTCCGATACCGATACTGGTATCAGGTGGTATCCCGATACCGCATTAAAACGCTGGTACCGGATCGGCCGGTACTAACAAATAAAACGCCTATGCCGGTTAGCGATACTGGTATCGTTATTTGAACGCATATTTGGGAGACACATGCGGAAGGAAAATACGAGGAAAAGCCTTATCCATTATTAGCGTTATTGGTCATCGGTCTACTTATGTCTAGTTTGGTGAAAAAGGTCGCTATAAGGACATACATCGCCACATCGGAGGCAGTTGCTTGGGGGGACTTTGATGCTATCAAGAGCCTGCAATTACTTTGGGGGCATGTCGGCTGGATCTTTGTTTCATAGCAATGTTGCTTTTGTTTGACACAGTACATCGATCACTAGTTTAATGGTGTAAAACGTCTTTCATGAAATGGTTTGTGTCCAGATAAACTCGTCTTTATGACCCGTTGAAGCTTTTCGAGCTCGCCCAAGCTTGCTAACTGCTAACAAAGAGACGAGTTTGTTTACATCACATCGCTCAGCAAAATGTTCTATAATGTTCAATCAACGTATATGAAATTTGTAAACCTATTTAATTAACAGATTAATGTTGAACAACAGTGTGAAGTAAATCTTGAATGAAAAGTAAAAAGAAAACAATAACTGATATAAAGTCCTCAGATCATAACCTTGGATGTTGTGATGGTGTTAAATGGTCACGTTGAAGATTTGACAGATATTGTGCGCATCTGCTTTCAAACAACTTCGTTTTTGCCTCCGGTTAATTTGAATCACTGCCGGTATCACAAAATAAAATCTCTAGTTGACTGATTAGAGCAACAATAAACCGCACGTGTTAACCATTTTTAGAAACACATAACGAACTTCTGTTATCTCACTCACTCGACCGCCTGCCCCTCTGGCAGCATACAAATGTGACGTCACGCACTGGGGGGGTCGGTTAGAATCACTGAATATATTTTAGAAGTACAAATGCTGCACATTGCTTTATTACAAATGTACATTCATGTGAATACAGTATGTATTCATGTCTCACTCTCACAAGCACGAAGAGATATGAAAATAGGCTGTTCATTCAACATATGTATTTTGTGTGTTAGGGGTGTAACGGTACACTCGGGTGTATTAATACGTTTCGGTATGGCATGTTCGATTCAGTCCACTTGCGTTTGGTTTGGTCCACTTATAAGCGTGAACTTACGCACTGACGCTTACTGTTTGCATGTCGGAGACGAGAGTGGCGGCACAAAAGAGAGAGTCGGAAAAGAGCCAGAGCTTGAAGGTGCCCGCGTACACTGCGGTCTCCTGTTTGGGAACATTCTGGCTTTCCTGTTCCCCATCGCCAATGGGGAAAGGTGCGTGGATAAGTCCGAAAGTTGTGTGCCGACATTGCTACATGAAATCGACGGCTATGTATAGTTGTGTACACATATATATATATATATATATATATATATATATATATATATATATATATATATATATATATATATATATATATATATATATATATCGATGCCAAAATACCCAGTACCGCCCACCCCTACTTGCCGTAACGATGCATTCATGAACCTCGGAAATATCATAACTCAGCAACACACAAATTCGACCACAACACATATAACCCAATTCGTTACCATATGCTGTTGAACATTCAAAGATTTCAATGCCTAAAAAGTGTATACAATTTCATAAAGACTTGTTAAAATTACTGTATTTTTTTCATTATAAAAAGAGTTTTAATATAGTTAGCAATAATTGTAACTGTTACTGTATGTTTTTTTTTTCTGATCACAAAAAGTGTATATATGTACTGTAATGACAACTTGTCTTTAACTTGAATTCTTAAGTGTGTCATAGGCTATTGCTGCTGAGTGTTTAAAGATTCCAGTGTCTTAATAATTTACAAAATTAAGAGATCTTTATTGTTCGTGTATTTTTTTATTCTGGTGTAATTTCTTAGAATATCACCCGAATGGTTCGCTTTTATTTATTTTTTTCTAAAAAAAATGTACCATTTACTTGTCATCTTTTCAAAATAAACATATTTAAAAAAAACAAAACATGTTTTTCGTACCGAAAATATATGTTTCCAAAAAAACGAACCGAACCGAGATGTGATTTAGCGTTCCGTTACACCCCTATTGTGTGTATATGTTACTACAGATACTTCGCAAGTGATGATTTAAATATGAATAATTTTACGTCCAAGTGAGTGCAATTCTTTCGAATTACAAAAAAAAAAAGGTGCTTATTTTGGATTTTTTTCAAACGGTGAGGTATCGGTACAGTATCTGCATCGGCCGATACTGTCTACGTAAACATGCGCATGGGGATCAGTCACCTAATGTCCGCAGTCTATTGTATACGGCTGTGTAACTGGTCCGCGGATGCTGCACTTTATAATTCACTGATAAATAAACAAATGGCAGAATAATGTGAACTTTAACGCCTTCCAATAGGCCATTTGCCACTAAAATAGGCCCCTTAGAGCAGGCTGAACTGGTGCAGCGTGCAGTGCAAGGTGACTGACAGAAAGTTCAACAAGTGTCAGACTAATATGAAACTATTAAGATTTCTGATAGGCCCTCTCTTGGCACACACTATAATTATGGCCACGGCGCTGCACTGAATCGCCTGCGGGTTGGTCAACTCGTGCCAAAAATGTGAAGTCAGTGACAGAAAAATCAACAAATTGGTATTTTTCTTTTTGTAATTCTGAAAGGTCTTTGACTCGTGTAGGCCCCTAGGCTGGAGGGAGGCCCGTTGGTAAAGGCGAGCCTGGGTGCAGTGCACAGTGCCCCAGCCATTCTATCTTCTCTGGTGGCGAGTTCCCTTGAAAAACCCTGGTGCATGTCAATGTAGAGCACATTGAATGATGAAACTTCTGATCTACCTCCATTTTAATACTGTATTTGAATGCAAATCAGTGACTTCAAAATGACATAGAACATATAAAGACTATACTGTACCTTGAATAACTTAGCCTTTGTGCAAATAAGCTTCTTTCCACTTCTCGCTAGCTTCTCTTGCTTCCTCCGCTCATTTATTCACTAGTCTCGTTGTTTTTAATGCACTCTCTCTGCCGCTCATTATGATCTAATGGCTGCACTGTCAAGATCATGGATGAACTCTCTCTGCCTGGGGCATGAGAAATCTGTATGCGAGTGCCACCGATGACCACTGTGGATACCCTCAAAGTGATCCATCACCAGGGTAACCGGACGAAAGAGACCAACTACACTGCAGCAGCTGATCGATGTAGAAACAGTAATTAAAAGTGCTGCACTAATAAGTACCTTGGGAGCAATAGATATTTGGCATGCATAGCCAAGACGTTACAACAGTCGGCCACTGAGAAAGAGGATGGGGAAGAGACGGAGGAAGGGAGGAATGGAATAAGAGGGATGGAGATGGATATGGGCATTATTAGATATGAGTAGGGTTGGAAGGGGAGGGAGAGCAAGGGCTGCTGCGCGGGTGGGGATGAGTGGGTTTAGGTGAGAAGATCAAAGCCGGTGTATAGCAATGGACAGATTGAAAACACACAGAGTCTGGGGGATGGCAAAGGCTAGTGCAGTTGGGGGAATATCTAACAAGAATAAGCTGCAAGGGGAAAACGCAGTCTTCGAATTATGAAATTGTTTAAAAAAAACACCTTGTTTCCAAGTAAGACATGGGTGCCCAACCTTAGCAAATTTAATGTTGTTTCCTATCCAGTGATGGCTTTCAAAACAGAAGGATGGATTGAGGAAAAATGCAAATGCAGTCCATTGTCTCCTGATCTTAATCCATATTTTACTAGGCTACACACATTAGACATCCTTATTAAAACCCCTTTTTAATTCATAACAACAATGACTCTCAAATGATTTCCAAACGTGAGTGTAAACACAACACACACCAAATTCATAATGCATGGGTGGGGTATTCTTCTAAGCCCCTTCAAAACAATTAGGCAGGTTATAAAGTGTTTAAAGAGATAAAAGCAGATAAAACCTTGTCTTTTGTTTTTCTGTCTGCAGGGACTGTGGGCTCTGCATGAGTTTGTGTTATCAGGATGTCTCCCCTGAGGCGGCTGCACGGCTGGAGGGATCCAGGCATTAATACGCGCACACACGCACACAGACATACACACTTTTTGTGTTTGTGGAATTGTGATTTCCAAATTCGGCATGTGCCTCCGGTACTCTGGCTCATGCAATTTGTCTTTTTTGATTTGGGCCAATCCTGCCCTACTTTTCCACAGCTCTGCATACATGTAAAGGCATCCTCCCTAAGCCTCGTACACCTTCACACAAAATCACAACACAGCCGTGTTTCACATGCCCAGGAGGTGCCAAATTAAACAAGACTCGTGGTGAAGAAATTCCTCCCTCTTGCTTTTCATTACAATTTGTGATTGCTTGCAATGATATTGAGTATACTGCACATTGGCAAGCATGAACTGACAAGAGCTTGTGTTTACAGACTCATTCTGTGGTAGGTGGCTATGAAAACAAAGTCATTTCATTTTTATTCAATCAGAGCTCATTCAAGGCCCCTGCACCGACCGCCATTAAGACTCACACTGCTGTCCCTGCCGAAAATATCAGCATAGACCAGAATGCTTTTGTTGTGTTTTCGTGCTGCTCAGCAAGACCAGCAGCAAAACAAAACAATCAAGATTCAAACACTTAAAACTTCTGGGCAACCTGCTCTACCAACTGAGCCGAAGCCACCCAGCAAGACCAGCAGTCTGTTGCCCTGCAGGTAGCCGGTGACACCAGCAATACAGCTGGTCACCAGTTATCACCAATTCCTGGAAGGGCCCCAGCAACAGGCTGCGGCTCACTTCACAGAACGGGTTGCCCAATGACCAAAGGTTCAGTTGATCGAATCTTGGCTCTTTTGTTTTGCTTTTGCTGCTGGTCTTGCTGGTGTCAGCTGCTGTCAAAGATTTATTTATTTTTTTGCATATATGTATAAAAGTTTATCTTTGCGGCCTCTGAGCCATAAAATGTAATGTAACCTAGCTGGAAAAATTGGGTTAAGATAAAAGTAACTAAGGCATCTCGTTAAGGAATCCTAAAAGTTATAAACATTTGAATTAGCGAGTGTGTGAATGAGAGGCTGTGGTGAGAGGAGGAAGTCGAATCCACACGAGTTCTGTCGAAAACAGCCAACCCACAACTTCTGCAACATAAGTGTCCACTTTTTTTGTTCCTAAAGGTTTTCACATGAGATGGGCAAGGAGTAAGTCAGACGTGTCCCATAAAGGTTGGTTCCAAAACCAGTCAATTGTCAAGCATACACAAACATACTATTACGCTCACCATAACAGTACAGTACAATGTTCGGACATGGAGGTTGAGTAAAACTGTTACACATTGATAATATCAACAATTTATAACAAATTTTAAGTGCTGTATACATTAAGGGAATATGTGGAATGACACTATTGTGAAAAGTCTCCCGTCAGGGAAATGTCTGACTCTGAGGTCCAACCCTTTTCAAATCAAAAGTTGGGAACATTCGCATATGCTGTGTTTTGAAGTAAGATCAGAGCTCTGGTTGTAAATTTACCTACAGTACGCTAGGCTGCTTTTTGGTTATTTTCAAGCCGTAGTGTTTGAAGCAAACCATCTTAGAAAATGGGCAACAATGTTGATTACTTTTTCTAATTCTGCTCATCTCCATTCTTAATTTGCTTAAAACACAAACATAATTGGTTTGTTTTCTGAGTGGACTGCGGAAATACAAAAGTATTCAAATTTGACTGAAAATTTGAGTATGTGGAGTTTATAAATGCTTAAAAAAAAAACGTATTAACTTGTATTTCATTTTGTGTGCAGTACGCTTGCTGGCAAGAAACAATTTTTGTGTTTAGGTATTAGCCGTTTAACAATCTAGCTATTCATGCTTTGCTGGTATTGTTCAGTTTCTCACTTTACACCATAAAAAGCAAACTGCTTATATGATCACAATGTAATTTAGGGCAGAGACGGATGGAATGCAGTGGATAGAGAAAGTTACATTGACCACATGGTAGCATCGAGATGTTTTCAATTATGTGTTTCATTGAAAAGAAAAAACAGAAGCTCCGGAGAAAACAATAGATCACCAAGCCCCGGAGCCCAGATGTGACATGGGAATTACTTTTTAATTGTGGCAACAATATTATATGTGCACAAAATGCTGATTTGAGGACACAATATGCTAATTGTGTTGTTTAATGTCATTCTCATGAGAATCATTAGAATGATATTCATGCATGAAAAACGTAGGTCAGCAAATGGTGCACATCTTCACAGGAAACAGCAATGCCACAAAATGGTATTTTGTGGCCACAAAGGAGCGTTTTGTGCACATCTTAAATCTATATTGTGGGCACAATATTAAAAAAAAAAGGTTTTCCCCACGTCATTTCTGGGCTCCGTGTCACCTGTGTCGCGGAAGAAGTGAGCATGCAGGCAGAGCAGGAACACGCATGCACACACACACTTCATGATCATTTCAGCTATGAGTTACATATGAAGTAAGTTTCCATGTGCCCAGTTTAAACTTTGAACACCTGCCGCTCCAAATTTCTCTGCACACCCATGACCGAGAGAAAAGAATGGTACGGTAGTGGCAGCATGATGCTTTGGGGTGATTTGTCTTCAGCTGGAACTGGGCCCATAGTCAAGGTGGAAGAAATTATGAACCGTCCAAATACCAGTCAGTGCTTTCACAAAAGCTTCCGGCTTCTGCTGGAAAGAAAAATGTCATAATGTGAAATTTAATTGGGGTTAATCTAGGGATGTCACGATATCCAAATGTCACGATACGATAATATCACGATATGAACCTAACCTCACGATACAATAACTATCACCATATTGTGGGGAGGTTGGCGATATATAAGAAGCTCACGATATTGTATAAAAGCTCACGATATTGTAAAAAAAAAAGAAAGAAATGAGCTCATATTAAAAAAAACAGCACAATATTCTGTTTTTGCACATAATAACAGCATCCACAAAGAAATAGGCATGGCCAGTCATGTGCTCCTATTGGCGATTAGCGTGGGTCGTAAACATAGGTGGCATCAAATTAAACTGCAGTAATCAACCAATCACCAGAGCGTATTGGAACTGCACAAATGGAAAACAACTTGGGCTTTTAAACAGATTTGATGCTATTAATATTGTGACATGACAACGACGATATATTGTAGCAATTTTAATATCACGACATTGGCGATATTGTGACATCCGCCATGTAATTATTTAGGGTGGAATTCAAATCCTTCTTTAGGTGCGGCCCAGACTTAAAAGTAAAACATACGTCAAACTACAAGATTGTCAGGAACAGTGAAGGAAATTGCAGAAATGTTACCACAATCACTTGAGCTCAAGTGGGTAAACGATGACAACCACACCATTGAGTGACAGGGTATAACATACACTTTACGATACTCGTTAGCAGACGCTAAAAGACGAAGACATGAAAGCCTTCATGAAAGATGGAGCAGGTAGCAGCAGTTCAGATCATAAACTGTCATTGCCACAATTGTGAAGCATGTGTACAAATGGGGGAAGTACAGTACAGGGTTTTACTTTCCCTACCCATTTTTCTTTTTGATTCAAAGATAAATGATGCTTCTATTTAATGAGTCATTTGAAAAATGGCCGCATCTTTTGTGGTCTAAGTTTAATGACCTAAGTGGAGCATTCAAAATATACATTTTAATCTTTGCTTAACACACAATGTGATTGAAGAGAATACTTTTTCATCGATGCGTATCCATCTATCCATCCATCCATCTATCTATTTATCTGTCCAAAATAGTGTAAAACTACTGAACCAAATGGTCACAAATCGTCTGAGCAGATTTGTAGCATGGACAAAGAAATAATCAAACACACTTTAGTAGATACGTCCACTGATAGTGTAGTGGTACACACGCCTGAGTTGTGTGCGGGCAGCGTGGGATCGATTCCCGCTCAGTGACAGTGTCTATGTGTGCCCTGCGACTGGCTGGCGACCAGTTCGGGGTGTAGTCTGCCTTTCATTAATTGTACAGTCTAGATCTACTAAAGTCATGTCATGTCATCTTCCAAACCGCTTATCCTATATAGGGTCACGGGGAGTTGCTGGAGCCTATCCCAGCCGTCAATGGGCGAAGGCAGACTACACCCCGAACTGGTCGCCAGCCAGTCGCAGGGCACACACAGACACCGTCACTGAGCGGGAATCGATCCCACACTGCCCGCACACAACTCAGGCGTGTGTACCACTACACTATCAGTGACTCGAAAGCAGATCATAAAACCTTAAACCACATATGTCAAAGTCAAGGCCCGCGGGCCGGATGAAGGTTTTCTACGGCCCCTGGGATGATATTGCTTTATTATTAGATCTGGCCCGCAGCCCGCAGCAAGCCGGTGTGGGTAGCAGAAGTGATTGGGTCCTTTGCGCCGGCCGATAACGTCACGCTTTAAATATATTGTAGCGTCTTCCAAGAACACAGATGTAGTTTAATTATCACGTTTTTATTAGTTACACCGGCTACTGTGGGCCGCAGCCGACGCCAATACAGTACGACAACCGTTCAGTCAAGCTCTCCTGTTCGTCCTCCGCTACTCTCGCTCGCATGCCCTCCCATCAAGCGAGCCGCACGATGCATTCATTAACCTCTGAAACAACACAACTTGTCGAGACACAAATTCGACTAGAACACAGATAACCCAATTCCAACACAGATAACCCAATTCCTTACACTATATCTGTAATATATTTCATTGCATCTATGTTTGCCACCCCCTGGCTGTTGTTATAACGAACATTACCGCTACTTCAGTCGTCAATGTGCCGACTGAAGACTTCACGTCACTTTTCGTGGCTTTCATAATGGGATTGTGGTGAAAAGTTATTTGGAGTAAAACACACTTTATTAAGAAATACTTCATGTTAGAAATCTCACGTTGTTTTATTATTAGTAATTATTGGCATTTGATAAATTCATTGAGTTTCGATGTAGTGCTGAAATGTCCCACACTGTGAACAGCCATTGAACGCTCCTCGAGCGCTAAGTGTTGATAGCGAGAGACGTGGTTTATTTTCTTTTTTCCTCCTTCGACAAAGCTTACAAAGTAGTTTGTTCGTGCCAGCAAACTCAGTAGTTGCAGATTTCCCGTGTTTCACCACATTTGTTGTTGTGTGTAAATGTTAAAAGGTGAGTTTAATCATTTAGGTTCGTGTCAGGTAACTGCTGTACATAATAGCCTAGATATGTTCTCGTGAGTGATGTCCCGTTGATGAACACTAGTTAATTATTTCGGTTAGTATGCTAACTATTCTAGTGATGAAACATGTGCATGTGTATTGTATGTATTGTTTGGCTGTTTAATTGCTTAATACAGTGAATTGTAATGTTTAGGCATATTGTTAACTAATGGATATGCATTGGATGATGTTGCTAGGTTATTCTTTGTCTGTGTTGTTGCAGACCACAATAAATAGACGTGTCAAGTGGAATACGGGCCTGTGTTTTCTGACAGGAGCACCCACATTCATACCTTGTCACTCTAAAATAGAGTCAGCTGGAGACATCATACCAATCATATGATCCTCTCCGTTTCACCTCACAATATGTACAGTTCATACAATCTTGCTGCCTGAGTCAACCAGAAAATTGTTTCCAGTTTAGCAGGAGAAACGCAAACGGAATTGACGTACGAGCTGCCTCGCAAAAGTAGCAGTAATGTACTTTCTTTTATTTTTTATTTAATAACTCTGAAGATAAAAGCACAACAGCCATGGGGGGTGACAAACAGAGGCAAAGAAATATATTACAGAAATATAAAGCGTGACATCAGCAGCAGGCGATCCAATCTGGACATTTTTAAAAACTTCAATGAACATTCTATCAGTCCGGCCCTCGGCTTGTCGCAATTTTTTTTATTTGGCCCTCCGTCCATTTGACTTTGACACCCCTGCCATAAACCATAACATGTTGGGACGGTACTACAAACGCAGCACGGTGCATCATTTAAAGTGATACATTATTTTGGCCGCAGACCCTGTAATAATTGACTAGTTTTAATTTTTTTGTGTGTTATGCTGTGTTTAAGTTCCGTTTAAAGGAAGCATATAATATTTGTGTAACTGGTAAAATGTTGAGTTGAACATAATAGCATTTTGTGTTTTCCTCTAAATGTCCAATTCAAGTAAAACAAAGACTACAAATCAGAGAGCAAGGAGTATGCTAGGGCCCAGCTGTATTATGTTCTGTTTTATGCCTTGGTGGAGGTCTGCACTCTACTGAGTGCTCCGGTTTGCCCCGCTGCAGTCACCCCATAGCTTCCCCCTGTGCTCATCTTAGCTACAGCTGCATTTATCTGGGGTCACCTCCAACACAGCACCCCTCAAAGTAGTTCTTGACAAATGCTCTTACTTTTTAGAGGCCACCAGTGTCAAAACACTGAAGACCAGAGTGACAGTGTAAATACCAACAAGTGATGCTTCCTTCCTTCATAATAATCACCACAGTTGCTAGCCTTCTCCAAGCAAAGCACTCAGCGCCTTTCTTTGACTTGTCTGTGTTCATGTTAGCTTGCACCAATGTGCGATTAATGCATGCTGAGCGAAAGGTAGGGACAATGAGTGCTTCATTTGTAAATGGGAAAAGGCCTGTGCAAGCATGAAGGGGAAATGGGAGACGGCATGTCAAGTGTTTTGGCAGGGTAATGGAGCCTAAGACGTCATTTAGGACCGGCTCTGCCCCGTCAAATGCCTGTCACACCGCTCGCTCGCCAGTGCCACATCCAATGTGTCTGATTGAGCCCCGCGCAACACACTGGCATCTCCCAGAGTTCCGCATCAGTCAAAGACAACACGCATTATTATCAAAAATACACACATGCAGGCATCCAAATCCTTTGCATCATGGAAAATGGAATGGAGTCGCAGTGGGCCGTCAAACCGTCAAATCTGTCCCAGCCAGATAAACATCCTCCAGACACTGTGACATTTTCCCCAACACAAGCAAAGTGTGAAGACGCGCGTATTCCTGTGAATGCGCTTAGTGTGCATGCTTGTGTGTCTGTCTCCGTGTTTTATTTATGCATGCAGAAATAACGGGCCCGTTTTATAAAGAGCAAAATTAATGTATGACCCTGTTGTACTGGGTAATAAATCACCCGTCGTGAAGGATGAGCATTTTGCTCCACTCGCTTGAAATGTTACTATTAGCATTTTGTTGTGTCGAAATAAATGATAAGGAGATTCATGCTGAAAGAATTCGATAAAGCCAAGTGTTCATGGCATGTCACTCTAAATTATTATTATTTTTTTTTGATCAATGGTTTAACAACAGCAACTTGACTAGATTGCAAACTTAAATCAATTTACATCTGCTGATGCCCCCTCAAATGCAATAAGCTGTGTTGTATAATTTATACAACGGAAACTGAAAGGTTTTCTCCTGTCTGTCCACATAACTGTCAGCAAAATAACTGTTAACTGCTGTTGCCTCCGGAAAGTGAGCAATTTGCTGAGAAGGAGTCTAACTGGTTGACGTAATATATTGTTGGACAAAGGTTCAGATTACTATACATAGGTTTGTTTTTCTTCCCTCCCTTTTTGCAGATGTAAATAAAATCATAGTTGTAATTCTTTAGGATTGCTTTGTTACCTGTTTTGATCAACCGAAAAAACAGCTACTATTCAAGATTTTTTATGATAAAGTTTTTATCTAAATAAAACCATCAGTCGGACCGCCTCCAATGTTTTTACTTTCACTTCACTTCAAGTTGTTCTACTTTCCTCTTGCTGCATTTGTCCTCCTCTCCATTCCACAAGCTGAGTGGGGTGGAATTAATGTTTGGCTGTGGGAGACTTGTAGATGGCAAATGTTCACATTCATTATGCATGACTTCCATGTTGCTGTTAATTTCTTGGAACCAGACAATTTGAGGAAATGATTTTGTACATTGTTTGTTTAATGAAATTGTCATACTAATGGAAGTCAGACCGAACAAGATGGAGATGAGAGTTTCTGTTTGTCATCATAATGATCATTTTTTATTCTCACTGACCAATATAACACACAGCGACTTTAAAGTGATATTTCTAGGATTTTGGGGTTGGGGGGTGGCTTGTGGTGGGGTGGGGACCGTGGGGGGTGTTCACGATGATGAAAATACATAAATCACACACATTTTAAAGATTAATCAGTATGAATGTGTTGGTCTTTACATGCCCGTTTGTGTTAATGGAAGTACTTTGCCAATAATTTAGGTATTATACATTCATCCACGCTCAAAGTCCATCACAAATGGAAGCCGGTGTGTAATTCTGATCAAATCTAATGGAAGAAATGAAAATATTGCTACTGGGGGGCCACATAGGACCACGCATCTCCGAACCAGATGTATGACAAAAATAATTATTTAAAATAATAATAAAAACAAATTTCAATTATGGACAAAATACATGCATTAGTGCAAAATATGTCCCCTTAATTATCTTTAATCTTAATTTTCATAATACAGTTCTCAATGCATGTTTAAAAAAAACCACTATCCTAATCCAAAAACAAAGAATTTGAAGCAAACAACAGAATATCCAAATACAGTGGTACCTCTACTTACGAAATTACCGTATTTTCCGGACTATAAATCACGTTTTTTTCATAGTTTGGCTGGGGTGCAATTTATACATTATTACCTGTATATCATTTCACATGTTATTTTAACCCACATAAAGAACATAAAGATACATCCTAAAAGCTATTAAAATGCATGGATAATTTAAACGGTTAAAATCTAATATTGTGTTAAATAAGTAATTAAAATAGTATGATAAAAAGACAATTTGACTGTCTATCAATCCATCTATACAAAATAGTGTACTGTTTCTTTAAAAGGTGCCGTGCCTGGCAGTGCATGGTCTTGTATCATCAGCCAACCACACACACACACACGCACGCACGAGAGCGGAGGAGAGAACAGATAATTACGACTAGGGATGGGCACCGAAAACCTGGAATAGAGTGGAACCGGGTCCATCATTCCGGTTCTCGCGGAACCGTTCAGATTTTAGAATGTCGGTGCTACGTTTCGATTCCTCGTTAGCCACGCGGAAGAGCTACGAACAAAGTACGACCGATTAAAAAAAAAAGTGTGCGGGCATGGCACGCAGCCACGGGCTCCTGCCGCAGAAGCTGCGTCGCAATAGCACGGAAGCTCGCCCCCACTCAAGCTGCCGTGGTCCTCTCGGTCAGCCACTCCGCTCGCTTCATACCGCCGGCAAGCACGGGCCGCGGCGCCCGGCCCTTCCGACGGATATCCACAGCGGCGGCTTGGATTCCGAGAGGGGTGGAGGTGGGGGGAGCGACTTATATTCCATTACGGCATATGTTTTTTTCTTCTGTATAATGCATTTTATGGCTGGTGCGACTTGTACTCCGGAGCGACGTATAGTCCGGAAAATACGGTAATTGGTTCTGGAACAAATTTCTTAAGTAGAAAATTTTGTAAGTAGAGACGTGTTTTCCATGTAAATGCCCTAATACGTGGTTTCCATGTAAATGCCCTAATACGTTGCAAGCCCCCCAAAATTCAGACATAAATGTTTTATAAAGCATAAAAATGCATCAAAGACATGAACAAATACATGTTACAATTAGATTATTGCACAATAAATGAGAGTTGTGCATAATGTAAAAAACAAAGAATAGAGTAAAGAATAAAAATGATGGTGGTATACCTTTTAATCGCTGTCCTCGTCGCTTTTTGCCCTCTTTGGTTCATGTGCTTTCTCAGAAGTGTTTTTTACCTGCCGTTTTGTAAAGAACTGACTTAATAACGTGGCGACTGTCGATACATTACAGTCATATTCTTTGGCGAGATCAACCAAACGTATCCCTTTTTCATACATTTCTATTTTCTCTTGCTTTGTTTGTATGGACAAAAAAAACCTTTTTCTCCTTTTTTTTCTTTTCCTCGTTTCTAATTCACGTAAAACTATCGGAACACCTCATGACCCGAGGGGCGAATGACGAGGATGCTGCATAGACATATCTATCACATATATATCTATCTACACACATAGAGACATACAATAGAGGTCCCTCTTTGCCAATGGGATGCCATGAAGATGCTAGGTAATAGCCAATGGCAGAGCAGCTATGATTATGTTGCGTTCAGGAAACTCTGGAGCTACGAGTAGCAGCCCATACTACTATTAGCAACCCATACTGCGAGAAGTAGCCCATACTTTTACTTTTCGTATCCTGAAATTTCTTTCGTAACAAGAGGCAATATTTTCCTGTTGATACGTTTCGTAACTTGAAAATTTCGTATGAAGGGACGTTCGTGAGTAGAGGTACCACTGTACTGTGACTTCTTTTCCAATGTGTATGGGGCTTCTTTCCTAGTGTACGTCTTCGTACATGTTTACACAAGTTTTACTTTTGACTTTTTTGGTACATTTAAAGAGTCTGCGAATGTCATAGTCAGACCTTGAAATAAAGACTGGACTACAGCAATAATTGGGTTACCCAATTCAGGATAGGTCAGTCTCTGAGCAGGTTCCCTATGTCTGGTTGAGCATCTTAGGGAGTCAGAGTTAGAGTTCTCACAAGGGTTAGTTGTGTCTTGGTACTAGTCTTTTTCAGGAGTTATGTCAGTCGAAGTTGGTTCTTCAGAATCTATAGCAGGTAAGGGATTCCCTACAAACCTTGCTTGGCATGGCAAGGTTTTGCTTGGACTAAACTCATTTGAGTTGCATCCTGCAGGTGTCACTTCAGGTAAGTTTGTCACAGCAGAGCTTGTTGCTGATATGGTCTTGATCAGGTAGGATTGCTTCTTCAGGTTGTATCACAGGTAGCGTTTGACTGTCGATAGCTGATGAAGTATCTTCAATGGAGGCTATGGGCGTTACTGGAGGGCTTTGCTCGACAGTAGCTTTAGTTTCATCAATGTCTGGTTAGTAATGGGGAACCTTGCTTTCCACCACTAGGTCTCCGTAGTTGTAAAAATCGTTGGAGTTCAAGTCATCACAATCAGACTCCTCTCCAGCCGAACTATTTGGACTTTCTGTCTGCTGGCGTGTTTTTGGTCGTCTGGATACAACCTTTGAGGTTTCTCTTCCATGGTGGCTGGAAGGAAACTGCATGGCAACAGTAAGTTGCGATGAAGAGATCTGAGAGGGCCTTCTTTAGTTTCAGGTCGAACAACAGACAGGGAGATCATTTGACTGATTTACTACAACATAAATATCAGACTCCCACCTGTTGCTTAGTTTCCTCTAAGGCGGACATTTTTTACAAGAACTCTTGTCACTTTCTTTTAATGTGGAATCAACAACTTGTCAAATCGGGCCTACAGCTGATTTCTTGGCCATTTCTGTTGCTATCTTGTAGCTTGACTCAAGGTATGATTTAAGGTCACGAACATACTGTGAGTGGGAACCTGTTGAGTGGTCAACTGGTAAACCAAAAGCTAGATCCACAAGGATGTAAGGATGTACGTCAGAGGTTGCTGTCCGTAATCACAAGGAATGGGCTGCCGTAGAGATAATCTTGACATTTTTCTGTGACTGTCCATTTTAGAGCGAGAAATTCTAATTTGGGCGCAGGATACTTAGATTCACACTTGGACAATCCACGCCTCGCATAGTCAATCACACGCTTTTGGCCGTGTTGTGTTTGGTAGAGAGCGGCTCTAATCCTGAAATACTTGCATCTGTGTGCAGAGTATAGGGTTCTTTCGGGTCAGCAAATTCAAGTAGTGGTGCACTTGTTAGTGTTTCGATGATTGTGTCAAATGTTTTCTGGCAATCTATGGTCCACCGGGTTCCAAATAGTTCTTTGGGATTGTGAAATTTGTTTGAATCCACTTTAGTGTGTGTCTTTTTCCGCAAGGGTGGATATCCAGCGGTAAGTTGGTTTAGTAGTTTCATGATCTTGGAATAGTCCTTTATGAATCTACGGTTGTAACCGCAAAATCCCGGAATCCCAGGAATGTTCTGAGTTCCTTCACATTATTTGGTTTTGGCCAGGTTTTGAGTGAGGAAATTTTGTCAGGGTCGGTTTCAATTCCTTTTTCTGAGATGATATGGCCGAGGCATTTTACTGAGCATTTTACTGAGCTTTGGAAAAAGCGGCACATTTCTGGCGAAGGTTTAAGGGCATATTGAATTCGAAAAATCCAAGAGGACAGACGAATGCATTTTTTTGTTTATCAGACTCCTCCATTTCTATCTGGTAGAATCCAGACTTCCAGAGATCCAAAACAGAGAACCACTTGGATCCATTCAATGATGACAAAGATTCTTCAAGGTTGGGCAAAGCATAAGAGTCTGGAGGTTTAATTTCCTGTAATCAATGCAAAGTCTGATGTCTCCATTTTTTTCCAGACCATGACTATTGGGCAAGAGAATGGTGATTCAGACTCATGAATGACTTCAGCATCAAGAAGTTCCTGCAGATGCTGGCGTACAGCCTCTAAATCTTCAGGGTGAATAGGCCTCGCTCTGTGTTCAAAAGGTGTTGGGTCGCTAGGCGTGATGTGATTCTTGAGTTTATCAGTGCGACCAAAATTGAGTTCAGTTTGGCAAATACCTCCGGCATTTAATTGAATTTGTCAGTTATTCTCTTTTTCCATTCACTTGAGATTGGTGAATCCTTGAGGTCAAACTTGAGGTCGGATTTGTCAGACTTGGAAGAGTTCATAGTTGGGTTTCTGGTTCGTTGGACACTCTGGATAGCATATATCTCTGCTATGACAGTTTTTGGTTTGAGTGTGATTGCATGTTGACTCATTTTTGAGAATCACTGGTATGTAGCGTGGAAGCTTGGATGGCAAAGTTGCTAGTCCGTCCGCGACGAGTAAACTGCCTGGTAAGGAGGTTGATGTTGGTAACTCAACTGTCACCCATTTTCCAGCTTCTGGCATTCGGCACGCAACTGATCCTTCCAGGACTTTTGTTTGTCCAGCTTCAATGGTTTCAGGACTAGTACCGCACAGCCAAAGCTCTCCAAGGCTGGCTTGGCTGCCAGTGTTTTGAGGAGAACCCTGTAGCCGTAATGAAGTGAACGTTGGTAAAGACATTAGGAGTCTGCTCATAACGCTCATAGAAAATGTCCAAAGTGTTGGTGCCTATCAGCAATGAAAGTGAATTGGAACTTACTGTGGGAACAATTAAAGCCAGAGTTGGGAATTCAATGTCGACACCCATTTAACTTTTTGGTAAGGTGATGGTGGTCTCGATATAGCCAAGATAACGTACACTTTGGCCATTTGCTCCTTCTACTTCCAACAGGTCATTCAAGTTATGGACAGGTAAGTGGGACAAATTATCTTCGTAGAAAGACTGTGCAATTTTTGTCACCCGTGAACCTGAATCTAATAAGCAGGTCAAGGGTGGAGGGTTGCGGCCGGACGCGCAAAAAAGGGTCAAGTGCCCAGCTCTGTATTTAAAAAATACATAAGGCGCACCGTATTATTAGGCACAGGCATGGTAAAACATATGATATCTTAAAACACACGGTAGCATGTATGCACGCTAAAATATATGCTAGCCAGCATGCTAACGTATGTTTTTAAAAAGGCAGCGGGAGCAAAATTGAGCTTGGTTGTTTTTTATTGAAACATTTAACAATGTACTTACGTAATTGTCAGTGATTAACTGTCATCCACAAATCCATCAAAGTCCTCACCTTCAGTATCCGAAATGAACAGCTGGACAAGCTATCCATTAAATACGCCAGGTTCACTTTTTTCATTGTCCGAGTCAGTCTCGTTGCCGTGGGGCTCCTCAGAAACGATGCCGGCTTTTGCGAAAGCTCGCACAACAGTGCAAGCATCCGCAATCCATTCACAAATTGTGGAGTAACTTACCCGGCGCTGCCTCCCAGTCTTTGTGAAGCTGTGTTTGAATCCGTTATCCATCGCTCCCACACCGCTCGTAACTTAGCTTTGAATGCCCTATTTACACCGATGTCCGGTGGTTGAAGTTCCTTTGTTAAGCATCCGGGAATAATGGAAAGCTCGGAGTTCATTTGCTTCTCTTGGTTTTTCACAGCGGCTGTGAGATGGGTGCGTATGGAGTCACAGATTAACAAGACGGTGACATGTGGAAAAAAAACATCCGGTCTCTTTGTGTACACCTCAGTCAGCCACCCTCTCATTTTCTCCTCGTCCATCCAGCCCTTTTGATTGGCCTTGATGATGACTCCGGCTGGAAACTTTTCTTTAGGCAGCCACTTCCGCTTAAAAATCACCATAGGTGGCAGTTTCTGTCCATTACCATGGCAACCAAGCACAACAGTAAAAGCAGACTTTTAGTGCCGCGTTGTGTGTATCGCTCCCGTGCTGGTGCCCTTCTTCTCCACAGTGTGGTTCACCGGGATGTTGAAATTGAGCGGCACCTCGTCCATGTTGGTGATGCGGTTGGCCTGGATGCGTTTGTTCGCAATCTTTGTACTTCATTAGGAGCGGAAGATGGCCAGCTTTTCCTTGTAATCCGCCAGATGTTGCTGCGCCATGGTGGTCCTTGCCCGGATGGATACCGGTAGATGGCGCCGTTTCATAAAACGAAAGCACCAAGACGGACCTCATTGAAAATGTTCAATTTTCATTTCTTCTGCAAGCGTTTTTGCTCTCAGTCGAATGGTGACGGTAGAGACGCTTCTCCTAGCTATTCTTTGCTCATGAATCCATTGCTCGAGTTGGTCTTCCAACTTGGGCCACCTCGCCTTGTTTCCGTGGGAACTCAGCTTTGTCCTCTTGACTTGGCGAAGTTCGTTTTCCTGCTTCCTCCAGTTGCGAACCATGGATTCATCCATGCATCCATTATCGATACCGCTTACCAGCTGTCTTTGGGCAGTAGGCGGTGGACACCCTGAATTGGTTGCCAGCCAATCGCAGGGCACACAGAGACAAACATCCGCACTCACAATCACACCTAGGGGCAATTTAGAGAGTCCAATCAATTCACCATCACTCATGCATGTTTTTGGAATGTGGGAGGAAACCGGAGTACCCGGAAAAAACCCACGAACCATGGATTCGTTTATCCTAAATTCCCTCACGGCTGCTCGATTTCCATGTTCCTGCACGTAGCTGATAGCTTGCAGTTTGAACTGTGCTTCGTAGGCGTGTCTCTTCGTGGGTGCCATTTTCAATGTTGTTATGCACAATAAATGCACTATATACCTACTACAAATTTTAAGTAATTTATCTTTTCTTTTGATTGAAGATTATTGAAGAAACCTTTAAACTGTAAGACTTCAGTCCTATATGACACAATGATCACAAAGGACAAAGAATAAAAGGACCATAACATCTGCAGAGCAACTGATACAACACGTAAACAACCAGTCATAACACTTTGGACACTAAAATACAATTTACAAACTCTTATTAGTCTACATCATTACCAATTCAGCAATATATGCAAATCCAATGAGTGCGTCCAGAAAATGTCACAAATTAAGCAATCAAGTTGTGCCGTTAGACATGTTCTTTTTATTGAGCAACCTTTGGTCAACTGTATGTGATAGAGTTGACAACCCAATGTGTGACGCAAAATGTACCATTTCATTTTGTTCAAACCATACGTTTCATTTTGTAAAAATGTAAAACTCATGCACAAAAACAAAAGAGCCAACTCAAAATATGTTTTATTTTAAATTGGCTCTCTAGTTAATCAATGCTCACAAGCCATCACATTCACAGAGTGCATTAACAAGAAAATTATTATCATTACCATCAATCATGGAAAGTGCATGGGAAAAAAAAAAAAACACTGTTCAAACATTCCTGTTCAAACGTTACCTTTGGATTTAGGAATGGAACATTGATTTACAAAATTATTTTTGCAAAGTGTGAGGCATGACAGAATTAGCGTTTTCCCTGTAAAATGCACTCATAAAGCTGTAGAATTGTCTCCTGTGGTCTGGCATATATTCAATAATGCTTGGCCTTAATAGTCACTTTAACATGTTTCACTCAAAACATTGATCAGTGCAATTGATTGCACTCATAAGTGCTCCATGTAAAAAATCATTAATATTACTTGTCGTTTCCCCCTTCTGTGACACATGCTTCAAATTATCCTTGCACCTTTATAGCCAACCATTTTATTCATTTCTGTCTTCTATATAACAGTCAGAGCATTCAATGCAGCATGCATGTTGTAATATTTTGTTCAATTTTTACTCTCACCTCACACATCAACGCCTCAATTTATCTGTCACTAAATAGTTAGGTTGTTTTTCTCCACATTGTGAATAGTGCCATTGATCTAAAGCTGATGGATCCTTTGCATTAAACTGTTATGGCTGAATGTGGGTGTGTTGTGGATACGGTATGAGGTGAAACTTCAACACAGGAGTATGATTTATCAAAGGAAGATGGTGTGCTTCTTTAGGTTTGAATATTTTGCGCACATATAAGCTGAAAATGATGTGAGCATACATTTAGTAGGACTCCTATGCACACATTCATAAATAAGAGTCTTCTACATCCCACCGTGTTGACCTGGGCCCCCTCTGTCTTCATATCTAAAGCCAACAGTCTTAAACTTGGGTTTTAAAATGGACAATGATCTTAAATTGGACCAGCAAATCAGCGCTGTTGTTACGTCCAGCTTCTTTCACCTTAGACAGCTGGCTTAGGTAAAGCCGCTCCTTTCTCATCAGCACTTAAAAACAGTCATCCATGCCTTTAGTACATCTCGGATAGATTACTGTAATGGACTTTATTTTGAAGTCAGCCAGTCCTCCCTCAAGCGTCTCCAGTTGGTCCAAAATGCTACTGCCCGCCTGCTAACTGGAGCTTGGAAGATCAAGCAGATAACACCAATTCTGGCCTCCCTTCACTGGCTCCCAGTGCATTTTAGGGTTCATTTTAAGATGCTTCCATTTGTTTGAAAATCTTTAAATGTGCTCGCCCTGGCATACCACTCCAAGCTCCTTCACTCTTACGCACCTTCCCGGAGCCTCAGGTCTGCGGATCAGGCACTGCTTGAGGTGCCGAGGACTAAGCGGTGCCTCAGAGGGGATCGAGCCTTTTCTGTTGCTGGGCCTTCCCTTGGAATGACCTTCCAATGAAAGGCAAACCTCCTCTCTGTCCATTTTTAAAAACCCGTTTGAACACAGATTTCTATTCTTTGGCTTTTGATCTGAAGTCAGACTGTTTTCTGCCATTTTCCGGTGTATAGTAATTTGTGTTTTAATGTATTGCTTTCACTTGTATATTGTTGCTATTTTGTCATTGTTATGTAAAGTGCTTTGTTAAAACTGTGGCTGTTATTAAATGTGCTATATACGTAAATAAAGTTGTATATTTGTATTGCAATTGTGGACCCTGTCTATGGACAACGCTGTAAAACATGAAACTCAGGTTTGAGGAAACCATTTATTTAATGTTAATACAGACAATAACTCAAACAACATACTAAAGTATTTAAAAATACATTTGACTACAAATACCTCCGATATTTATGAAGAAACAGAAGTGGAATAAATTTAACTGAATTATTTCTCGAAATTACTTCACTTTAATAGCATTTTTCTACCTTCAAGGTACTGAGGAGGAAAATCAGATTTATGAGCCACCGTGCCATTTGCTGACTGGCCTGATTTAATCACCTTTTGTTATACCTCGATGGGGAGACAAAGTGTCCTCACCTTTTTGATCTTAATCACACACACACACACGCGCACACACCCCCACGCACACACACACCCACACACACACACACGCACAACCCTACTGAGATGTTAGACTTTCACAGGAAGCAAAATTCCAACCTTCCCTTGCCCATTTGCCTTTATTTGAGTTTCACTCGTTGAGTCTTACTTCATTGCATATGTTGATTTTCTATCTCCCAAGTTCCTGCCCCACTCCTTTGATCTCGCTGTATTATACAAGAGAGAGACCTTTCTCATTGTTCAGGCTTACCTGGTGAGTCCACCAGCTGGCAAGCTTGCTTCAATAAACTTGCATCCTCACAGCAGACTCATTGGAGGATTATTCATTATTGCTGCAAATTTCTTCATCAGTACTCAAATTGCTTTACACTGTCTTCTCATTCACCTACTGATGACACACATTCAGGTGCAAGTGGGGGCTCAGTCTCTAGTCAGTCAGGCTTAATTAAAGTTACTCAAGACTGATGCAAACATTGTCATTTATTTTATACTTCTGTACTTAAAATTATGTCAGCAGTAAAAATACCCTTGCAAAATGATTTGAGTGATTTTAGCCTTGTTTTGTGACGGTATTCACTACTCTTAATGATGCCTACTTTTGAAGGAAGGAAGATGTGAACCTGATGACGCAACGACAGAACCAGGCGAGCTTTTGTTTACTTATTTGACAGCTGTCCATTTCTCACGAAACTCAAATAAATAAAAAAAAACCAACACCAACAAATTTGAGGAGATGGCTTGTTTGTTCACAGCCACTAATGCAGCCAATGCAAACAGGAGGAACACTGTCTTATTTTCGCCCAGTACTGTGGCTTTTCATCACTGAAAACAGTGAACTTTGCGCTACAAAAGCAGCCGAAGCTAATGGACAATTACCGGCTTATTTCTGGCCTGTGCTGTGGCTTCTTCGCAGGTATACAGTACGTGGTGCTTGAGCCTCACTTGGCTTCCTCTCAGTGGGGCCTGGGGCTTCTGGTCTCCCCCGGCAACAAGGAGCAGCAGTATCTGTTTTTTTTCTTTTTTCAATGCAAAAGCTTCCCTGGGTATCTTGAAAGGCGCTATAAAAATGTCATGTATAATTATCAAATAAAAATGAGAGAAACTGGTTAAGTTATTCATTTCCTCACATTCACTTATAAGTGAGCCATGGAGAGGCTTGTCGTTGTGATATTTTCAGAGGTTGAAGTGGGCATAAGCAGAGATCCACATAAAGTTTAGTGCCGATTGATCGCCGTTTTTGGACATTATAAGCGATGTATGCACTGACTACCACAAAGACATGGGGAGAGGGAGCTGGGGCATGGCTACTTTGCTGAGCAAAAAGGGATGGTTATTTAATAGTTATTTATTTACGAGTCGCTGATAATGTAGTGATACACTCTGGTTCCCGCCCAGTGAGGGTGGGGATATGGGTGTGAGTAGTTGTTCGTCTCTGTATGTGCCCTGCGACAGTCTGGCGACCGGTTTATTGTGTAGTCCGCCTTTTACCTGAAGTCGGCTGGGATAGTGTTTGAGTTGTTGGTTGCTATAGGGTCACCAGGGCGCAAGCCCAATTATCAATTCACAAAAACAACTCACTGCGTGTTTGTTTTATCTTTCAAGAAGGCATCCCATAAGTAAATAATAATTATAATAAAGACTCACACAAATCGATTGAATTTTCTCGTCAGTTTTCTTTACCATCTCTGAAGTTCAGGAAGATCATAAAATAAGCAGATCTGGGCAGCTTTTCCATCCTCGCGAATGCTCTCACCCGAGATGGGCGAAGGCAGAAAACGACCGCGGTCTAACATGCAGCCCTCACATTTATACCGTCTTCAAAATGTAAACATAATGTGGGTTGGTCTCTCTCTGGCTGGCCCTGCCTATGGGGCTGATCTTCACCAGCTGGTCCCGTGCTCAGATCAGGGCACGCTGACTTTGAACTGATTATGCGATGTGTAATTCCCAATTTTGTTTTTGGTTAACCTGTTGGCTAATATAAAACCATTCTTATGGATTCAGATCCTTCAATAGGCTACAGCACCCTGTGACCTGTACAGGATAAGCGGTGTTGAAAATGGATGGATAGTTATTGACTGATTTCTCCAAAAGTAATCAAATAATACAAAGAGAGTTTTAGTGTGAAAAATAGTCATCCTGGCTGGATTTAAGGACACTTCAACATGGTCACAAAGGTTGAGGGTTAAATCCACAACGTTTCCGGTTGGGAGACATTTGTGGGCTGTGTGTGATATTGAAATTTGACTTAAGCCAAATCTGAATTTATACAGGTAGAAATATGTTATTGATATTTGAATTTATATTATTGCTATATGCAATATTTGTAAGTAACACAAATTACTTTTGGCCATTTTTGTCATCTTACATCTGTGGCTCTCACAAATCCCATTTTTGGACGCACACTACTTTGTTCTTTGTACAATAAAGGTTAGTGACGACACGCCATTGAAGTTGGACTTTTGCACAATTGCAAAACTTTAGGTAACTACCGGTAATCATCGTATCTTCTGCTCCATGAAACACACGCTAATGCGAACACTTGCAACTTTTATGTATTTGCCTTGTAGGCCTACTAAATGTGATTATTTTTAATGGGCATATATGCACTATACATCTGAAACAGGTAGCCTTCAATGTAACATTTTAATAATAATTATGACCTTCAGAAAAATGTTTTTTTGGGAAGGTGGGGTAGCGCACAGTGCTGGGCATTCCGTCCCGGGGGGCGGAACAGTTCCGCCCCTCTGTTCCGGACGGACGCCCATTTTTGGGATGGAGGACAGGGGATGACAAGTTTTTAAAACGGGACGAACTAAGCAAGGGCGGCGGTGGATTTTAGTCCGTCCCACAAATCGTCCCTCATGTGTGTGACGTGGTTGCGAGGTGGCCAAAAGTTCATTCTTGGACACTCTTCATATTCAGAATTTCTATTGGGATCACTCTGGGGAGCATGATGGATTGCCTTGGGGGTCTCGCTGGAAGTATTGTTCTGTTGCAGGACCGTTCAAATTATTTATGAATAAAAACATACCCTTAGGTATACTGTTTCCACATGAACATGAAATGGGCATGAAATGTTCTCTTCTGTAAAAAAACTGTAACTGTCCAGTAGTGTAGAGTGTTCGAGGTGGCCTTGCCCTGCACGTAGCTGTTGAGGCCAGCACGAAAACAAAACAAAACCATGCCAGCCTATGCTGTTTTTTAAGATGGGTAGGCCAATTTCAAAATGATCTAACCAGAAAAGTAATTTAATGTTGAGCACGTATCGTGTGTGCTTGTGTTGGTAGTTGGGCCGCTCTGAGAGTCTCTGTGAATTAAGCACTTTTGCTCTCACAGACTTTCGGTCGCCATGGTGGAAATTGTAAACACTCACCTCACGAATGCAGTCGGACACAACTATGCCTCAATACTTGTATCATTTCTTTCACAGGATGAGCTTGGGTGGAAAGTGAGGTAGTGAACAAACGCAACTTGGACCGTGGACATGCGTCTCTGTCCATCCTTTCAGAGACTGACCTGTCTCACATACCGCTGCATTGATATATAAACATTGACTCGCTCACTTCATCTCATTACACACACACAACGTGTAGTGGCAAGCGGTTCGTCATCACCGGTGCGGTGTGTGATCGCTAATAAGCCCATAAGGTAAGTGGGTTTGAATAATAAATTAGCCAGCTAATGAGCTTTAAAACAAACCTCTGCCGTTAGCATATCTCCCGCGGCGTCATGCATTTTTATTTTTTTGGTGGGTTGGGGCGGACGTAAGGACGGAACCACTTTAAAAGGACGGGGTGTGAGGATGTTAGTTTTTATGAATAAGGACAGAGGGACGAGGCCGGAAGGGTACCCAGCTTGCCGACGGAGGACGGACCAGCAAAAAACAGTCAAGTGACCAGCTGTGGTAGTGCACAATATGCCCCTCTGATGCAGCTAAGTCAAGTCAAAAAGTTTGGGGTGATTAGATTCATCTGATAAATTATTATTCCACAGACGCCAGATTAATCAGAAAACCATGTTTAGACTATCAGTGCACACGGAGCAGCAAAGTTTTGACTTAACTTCCGCTTCAGGGCATTTTTTTTCACCTTGCATTACATTTGCTTTTATACTGTAACAGTTTTATACTTTTAAGAAGTTTTAAAACCATTATTTGTATATAGGTAAAAAGCTGGAGTTGATACTTCTACAAAAGTCTTTTTAAATCCCAATATCTTTGTTTCCATTTAAAGGGACACTTAATTGGGCTGAACATCAAAACTTATATAATAGGTCTGTATGAAAAAATTATGTCAGCACCAAAATTCACCCCCCTAAAAGGATCTGTAGTAATTTATGGGCTTTTTTGACTAAAGCCGCAAATTGGCACGCCTACTTTTGGGGGGTGTTTTTTTTTGTTCTCCATCTCACACTGTCTCCATCTCATGCTGTCAACGTCATCGCAGGGAGGCTTGATCCATGTTGTTCCTTGTTTTGGTTTGTCACGTTCTGTTGTCACCTAGTGTCTAAAAGTGATTAATTGCCATTAAAATTCATTTGCACATTCCTACTAATTTCAAACTGTGAAAATATAAAAGCAGGTGACACAATATTTAGTTTTTATTAACTTCAAATGTGAGATCCTATAAGGAAAAAACACTATCACCTCCACAAAGTCAAATATATTGTGCTGGTCGTTTTTTCTATCTTTTTTTTTTAATTACCAGTTAGAGTGGACAATACTAGGAATGTGCATATGAATTTTAGTGACAATCGATTGTAGTTTTTGGACATTTAGCAACGCAAACGCTTTGTTATTTTCCCATAGCAGCCAAGCAGTGATGGCTGTTGGCTCCCACTAGCTCCCGCTAGCAGAGTTAGCTCTCGATTGCTAACAGTCAAAGTTAGCAGAAGGAGATCAACTCCTTACCGTCCATACATGAGGTTTCGTGTCTCGGACGAGCTGCCCGCTCATGCACTCGGGTAGGAGTTAGCTCCACGCTGCCACCGGTCAGCCAGTAGCCGCTCGGCATCACCGGTGTGGCGTGTGATCGCTAATAAGTGGCTGATTCGAGAAAATGGATGGATGTATAAACTTTGAAAAGACATGAGGCTCCGTTTCACGGAGATCGATCTAGGCAGCCAAGAAGCTCCGTGTCCATCTTCAGCGGTGTTTGCTACAGAGGTCTCAATAAGGCGAACACTTTAATTCTGTCCAGCCAGAGATACAGAGAGAGGCGTCGCCGTGCGAGTGGGCCGGCCCGTGGGCGTCAATTTCGGATAAATAGGTCGGCTTGTTGTAATGTCAAAGTCAAAGGACTTGGAAAGATTTAAGAGCACCGGACTTCCAGCGAGGCCGCCACTTCAGCCGAGTATGGCCATTTAACGCACCTCATTTTCCGATAGGCGGCGCTGGGATGGATCTCGGAGAAAAAACAAGTCAAGCTAACACTTTAAATGTAATCTATAATAACCTATGAGCAATTCTGCTCACAAAAAAGCTTATCGGAACGCAATGCGTTTGAGTATCTTGGTGACTTATGACATGAAACAACATATGTGACAAGTGCACCTCGGCTTCTCCTTTCTTGCTCTTTATGGTCAGACATGGAAAGGCGAATCGTTTTGTCATGTTGTCAGAGTTTGAAGGGGGCCTAAGTAGATATGTCCACATGTATTGGGGACGATTGATCCCGTTACTTTGACAATATTAGCGACGTTATTTACAATGACTTTGAATAACAAAATGTAATTGGTCCCTATCGTGACGTCACACAAGGCATGGAAGGAGGGGAGGAGGTGTGGGCAAATTGCTCATTAATTGTAGGCGTTCCTGAACATGTTAGGTTTGTACTGATTTCTCTAAAACAAATTGATAAAATGCAAGCTAATATCATTTTCCTGATAAAGAAAATACATAAATTGAGCTTGTTATTGAAAAATAGACGGTGTAGCCTCTCTGATCCCTTTAAGTAATGAACGTACACACTTTTGACACCTCTGCACCCGAGACATATACCCATCAGAATATTCGGCTTCTAACCCGAAATGGGTACAACCCTTAATCCTTGGGACCGTGACAAAGTGTGCTTACTGCCAGTTGACCCTTTTTCTCTGCTATCAGTACAGCATAAAAAGAGTTTTGGTGATTTTTTTTTTTTTTTTATCACTGTGCTGTCTCTTGTGCTGCTGAATCCGAGCTACTGGAACATCCACCTGATATCTCCTGGAGTGCTACTCTTCAGCTCTCCAGATAACATGAATGATTCTGCTCTCTCATCCAGAAATCCTGCGTTCACATTATTATGTTCAAACTGACTAAAGCGACTGACCACCTTGGACACTCTTCATATTCAGAATTTCTATTGGGATCACTCTGAGTAGCCTGATGGATTGCCTTGGGGGTCTCGCTGAAAGTATTGTTCTGTTGCAGTCCCGGTCAAATTAATTATTAATAAAAACATACCCCTAGGTATACTGTCTCCACATGAAAACCCTGATGTGCATTTCTTAGTTTACAATTATTTTCACATTGAATAAAACATTACTATGCTGTAAGGGGATAAATACTCATCTAAACAACCATATACCCTAAATTCCTTGCACTTCAATTTCAGTGGTAATTCCTTTTTACATGAGTGTGTCTTGCACAGGTGAGTAGTGTGCATGTCTTTGTGTTGGTTTCTCTAAACTAAAACCCATCAATGAGTCCAGCCATGCGATTGCAGCCTGTCATCAGAAACGCTGACTATGTGCACTTTAATAGGCAAAGTGCTTGTGTGTGTATGTGTGCGCGCAAGCATGTGTTATTCCAGGCAAGGTGCTAAGTGCTTATCCTACGATCTGAGGTTTTTATTTCATTTTTTGTATCCAAGACCATTTATCACATGGGTTCTTTACACTACAGAGAAGTGTGAGATTACGGTATGCTGCAGTATTTATTACATTATACCTAGCCACTTTACATCCCCTTGCTTTTCCTCTTGCTGTCTTGTAATCTGAAATTCCAGTCTTACCCACTTGACACTTGTCAACAGACAAGTAAATGTATGCATGCTGTGTTAGTGTACTTCTTGCATGTGTGCATGTTTAGGTATGCCGGTGTTGGAAGGTCAGGCAGGTGTTGAAACAAGGATTGATGTATCCATTCTGCGACAGGTGTTCAGAGCGAGACTGAGGGCTGAGGCAGCATCACTCAGTCTCGGTCTGATGCCTCGGCGCAGCTCCGCCGCTGGCCTTGATTACTTGTTGTTATTGGAGTGTGAAATCTGAATATGCCATTACATCACTCAAAATTTGGCTTTTCCTGATGCACCAAAGCCAGTGGCAAAAAGCACAAGTAATTTTGTGGTTAAGTTGTTATTTTAAAATTGTTTGAATTTAAACTCCAAAATTGCCATGACACTTACATTTTTGTGTCAGAGGGCATTTGTCAAATCATGCTGTGCAAATCCATGAATTCAAACTTCCTCTAAATGACCTCATGCTGTAAGCTGACAGCCAGACAGTTGAGCGTGTGTTAGCAGGAGTGTGTTATAAAAAGACACCTGGTAAAATTCTGTTAATCTTCAGGTGCGTGGAGTAGACATTCGTTATCCGAGCTTTGGAATTAAACATGAGCATGAATTCTTCAGAGGTGCAATATAAAAGAGTTGGATAATTTTAGAAAGGATCACTCCACCTGTAATTTTAGATCCGCTCAGAGGTCTCTCTGTCTCTGTCGTTCTCTTTTGGAAATTTGAAAGCTGTGTTCTCCAATATGTATTGACAAATTGGATTTAGCAAAACCTGTTAGAATTACTGTGTTTCCTACAGAAGAGTACAAGAAAAGACTTCAAAAAAATCTTCACTATGATTGATGTATTTTTTTTTTAAACTGAGGCTGATCACACAGGCTGTCGAAAATTAACCCTGTACCTTTACAAAGATAATGCTCCGCGTAGATCGACAATGTTGTTGTTATTTATTACTGTGGTTGTAGTTTGCAGTGGTGTAGAACAACATATACTGGCAGTTGTCATTACTGTTTGGTTACCTTATTTTTCAGTGTGATGTGGTACAATGTTTGATAAAGCCCTTTGTCTTACGGCAGCGGCCGCGGCAAACGTTATCATCGACCGTTTCGTTTGTTTACCTCTGCTTGTGTATTTCCGGGTAGTTGGGCGCCAGACGCACAGATTAAAATACACGTGTTTCTCTACAAACAGCAGTTGAAGCGGCAGTCACAAACAATACAGTCATTGCAATAATGGGGCTAAGTTATAGATTTTGGGGGGTATTTGATGCGCCATGTGCGCCGTGCGTTGCTTTGCAATCCGGTCATCTCTCAATTGGCACTGTCTCCTAAGCATTCCATTATGAGCACAGTAGATTAAAAAGTCAATGCAAAAACACGCGCTCCTTCAATGCAGCCTGTAAATGAGCTGCACACACGTACGTCACTGGCGATAACTTCCAGCTCCACAATGCAATTTCACAAAGTGCGCCATGTTTTCAAATTGAATCTACGGACTTCTAATGTCACATGAAGACTCTACGTTCCGGAAATGAGGGCCAGCCACAGACTTGACCGAATCACGCCACTTTGGTGGTTGCGTACATATTCCCAGATTATGCCTGGTGGGTGTGTAAGAAGTCTTAAAAGTGCACGAGAAAGCTGCGTAAGGAAACATCAATTAATAATCATTTTTTATCTTATTTACAGGGATGGGTAATAGCGAGCTACATTCGCTTTGTTACATTTACTTGAGGAACTTTTTGGTAAAACTGTATTTGGGTGTTTTATTTCTATTAAGAGAGAACACTCGTCGTACTCCATTACTTTGAGTTTTTTTGACTTGAACAAACCCACAACCAATAGCAAACTTGCAATGGGCAATACATACGATCAACGAATAAGTTGGTCACTACGCAAAACACTAAGTGAACAGAGTGCAAGAAATGATACACAACAAGTAAAACACACACACACACAGCTACTATTACAAAGACAGACAACCACAAACATTAACGCTAAAACACATGTAGTAATTATCCAAGACGTCAACAGCCAACTCGCATTTCATCATTTGCACCGCACTCAGTCCTTGCTCCTCTGTCTACATGTTATTTAGATCTCACTGAGTAGAAGAGGAGAACAACAAATGTTTGGAAAAGAGACAAGCGCTCCTCAATGTCATCATTTCATGGAGATGGCAATTAACAGTCATTGACGTGTCAGAAATCAATCATCTCCATGTGCAAATTATTACTATCACAACACATTAATGCTTTGTGTTTCAATTGGAATTGAATTCAACTCAAATATGATCAACACTGTTCCTCTACCTTTGCTACTGTAACAATGAAAATTTCCCCACTGTGGGATCAATAAAGGCATTCTTATTCTTATTCTTATTCACAACATGTCATGCCGTCCCTGCCTGGTGGGCCTATTGTGCTGTTTCAAGGCTAAACAACTACCGTACTTCATTTACGACCATTTCTTGTAGCAAAATTTGACTTAAGTCTTCTACATATTTTTTTAAATCATTTTTTTCTTTGAGATATTTTAGAAACCTACTCTTATTTCTTTACTTTTAAAGGTTTTTAAAGTTTTCTGTTAATGTGTTTAAATGTTGTCAATATACTGTGTTTTAGTAATTTTTGTAAACTATTTCTGTTTTCTCTGCTTTGCTTTTGAATGTTGTTAACTGTTGTGTTGTGTGTGTTTGTAAATGCTTGTACGTGTTGTGTGTTTGCTTGTACATTGAGCACATTGAGTTGCCTTGTGTATGAAATGTGCTATGTAAATGAAACTGCCTTGCCTAGATGTACATTATTTAATACAATTGGTTTATTGTTGTTTAGAATATAACGAGCAATACCTAAAGTTGCACATTTCTATTTTAACTTTCTTCTATTTGAAATTCAAAATAATAATAAATCACAAGTTATTCAGTACTTGAGTAGTTTCCCTGAGCACTGACACTTACTGAAGTAATTATTTGGATGCCTACTTTTAACTTTGGAGTGTTATTTTTCTTAAGTAACAATACTCGTACTTGAGTACCATTTTTGGCTATTCCACCCACATCTGCTTTTGACAACCAGTGATAACATAGATGCTGATACAATCGTTTCAAGTAATGATGTTTGACTTCGACATTTGCCGGAACTGGAACTCTTACAATTTTGGTTGAATTCCCCTGAAATAGATTAGGATTGTGTAGGCTACAAGTGTCAAGTGAACATAAACTGTTTTGTAATTATTGTAAATCTGTCTGATAATCATTAGCAAGATGTTTGTTGCCGTGTTTTCCAGCACATAAAATTAGGGGATGTGTGTTGGGGACAATTTGACAACGCTGTTTACAGTATTTTGTTTTTCCTCTGATATTGCAATATGCAATAATTGATTATTCTGACCATAGCACTGCCTGCTTTACATTCGCTTTTATCCTTTGACCTTATAGGTGAAAGATCACATCAAATGCTGAGGAGATGATTGGTGGGGAATGGGATGATCCTAATTTACAGTCACATTATCCCACGCCTGTCAGGAGGGGCAGAAGGTAATGAGAGAGGGTGGGGTAAAGGAAGTGGGAGCGAGAACATGTCAACAAACAGAGAGGAAGTGCGACAGGGGGATCAATCAACGAGGTGGATAAACACACCAAATTTGAACACAAAATGTACTTTAATTCTATGTATTCCATCTGAGGTGGCAGGTGTGCAGGTCCACAACTTGCCTGCCTAGGGATTAGACTGAAATGATACAGAATGGGAGTAACACAGACCAACAAATGGAGCCTTCTGGCCAAAATCAGGATCACAGTCTTGGCTCTCTCCCTGCTCCCGCATCCTCCCATTCCCTCATGACTAAATTTGCTCCGTGATCCCTGTCCGGCTGGCTCTGTTTATTTGGGGACTGTCACAAAGGAAGTTCCGCTGATTCACTTGAAGCCTTGTATTTGTCTTATCTCATGCACAGTCTGTATCGAGAAAAGAGGCTCAAGAAGTAAAGCTACAAAATGTGGACTCAGATAGCTGGACAAGAATAACAGCAGCAGATTCCATTCCTATGCTGAAGAATGGGCTCAAATCAGCACAGGTACAATTTGCACAGCAAGGTTATATTTCGCGAAAATGAACAAAATAACTCAAACTAAAATTGAAAAAACATTTTCATAAATGAAATAAAATAAAAATGAGTATTTCAACAAAGAAATACCAACTGAAACTACACATTTATGAAAATAACAAACTGGGTGTATAGCGAAAATGTCCTTCATTTGTGTCATCTTCCGAAACGCTTATCCGATACAGGGTCACGGGGAGGTGCTGGAGCCTAATCCCAGCTGTCAACGGGCGAAGGCAGATTACACCCCGAACTGGTCGCCAGCCAGTCGCAGGGCACACATAGACACCGTCACTGAGCGGGAATCGATCCCACGCTGCTCGCACACAACTCGGGCGTATGTACCACTACACTATCAGTGACGGCTGTCCTTCATTTGTGTCTTTGTCAATTAATTTCATGCATGAGCTTTTGAGTTTAATTTTAAATGTTTTCATCCCGGTTTTACGACAGCTGTATTTATGGACATGCAGGAAGGTCGAAGCAGCATAGTTTTCTAACCATGGCTGTGTCCAAATGTCATGTCATCTTCCAAACCGCTTATCCTATACAGGGTCGCGGGGAATTGCTGGAGCCTATCCCAGCCGTCAATGGGCGAAGGCAGACTACACCCCGAACTGGTCGCCAGCCAGTCGCAGGGCACACATAGACACTGTCACTGAGCGGGAATCGATCCCACGCTGCCCGCACACAACTCAGGCGTGTGTACCACTACACTATCAGCGGACATGCTGTGTCCAAATGTCCACCCTTATTCCCTAACCCCTCATTCTCTGCATAGGCCCGCACTGTATGTTTCACTGTGACTATACCGTAGTTCCCTCATTCTGTTTGACGATTATGCCAGCCAATGCACTATTTTCTCCTCATTGCATATTACGTGACCACCGTAACTGTCATGACGCACTCGCGCATTAAGATCCCCGACTTTTTATTGTGAATTAAAAAATATCAATTTTAACTGTATTTTATTTTCCTTTATTTTACAAATTTTCCATTAAATAAAATTATTTCCATGGTTAGTGCATCACTTTGATATTCGCACTTGCGCCATGATGTTTTCCTTCTTGCAATGCATTGTTGTCAGTATTAAAACCAATTGAGTGAACATTGATGCACACTACTTTTCCAAGTGCATTGTGGGTCATTTTGAGTGCACTACATTTATCCTCCCGAGACATTCGGACACTGCAGCAAAAACACAAGGACAACATACGACGTAGGTGACGTCTGCACAATCTGCACATGGGTATAGAAATATAGTGTATCTACTGTATGAAAGATTTATGCAATACTTTCACATAAGTACAAATGAGATCGATGGGTGAGACATGTTTCTAGTTTTACGTGAGAGCAGAGGTACTGTGATTTGCTTCGTTCTCCACTGTGTGGCCAGTAGCACGATTTTTTTTTTTAATACAGACACCACACACATTGATTCATAATGACCTTTTTTGTACTTTAGTGTTTACTTTGTATTTTCATTGAATGAGAAGTCGATTATCAGTAGCGAACATAACAAGCTGAAAAGCGTCAGGCAAGGTAGATTTGATACAATTAAACAACAGCAATAAATTACACCCAGAGGTTGGCATTGAACAAATCACAGTACTTATATTGAGTGCAGAGTTTGATTGAATTTCTAACTTGCAGCTACGGTTTCGAAGCAGGGCCAGGGATAGACAAAAAGATTTTTCCAACCCATGCTCTACAGACCAGTCGTTCAAGGGTTGTATCATCCATATCCAACGGAGGAGTTCTTATATTATTCTTCATTTATTTTTATTTTGTATGCTCTTTAAAAGTTCACAGTTTTGTTGGGTTTTTTAACATTTTTTTCACTTATCCTGTGTCACCTTCCATCTCCTCCCCACTTCCTATTTTTTGGTTGCACTTCTTGGGTTCACACCAGCTTCAAGCAATTTATTAACATATAGTACATCATTATTTGAATTGTTATGCCGTGGTTTAATGGAAATCAAACTTTATGAATGTTTGGAAAGGATTTGTCACATTTGTGTATCAATTATATGTAAGTCAAATGACCAATATCAATCATAAAGGGAAAAAGTAAATTAAAATGGAAGTTTCACATTGAAAAACTTGAAAAAAATGTCGTTTGAAAGACTGGCTGCATCTCAATAAGTCATGTATGCAATACTGTATGTATTTACTTTTGAAGAAATGCATTCAGCTATGAGTGATTGTGACAGTTGCGTGGAAACATTCGGTGGCGTGTGTATAAGTGCAAGACACACTGACCGCACCACAGGTTTGAAACCTGGCTAGTGTGACGCTGTGAGTGTGTGCGACTGCAGCTTGATGTTTTCAGGAAGAATGGATTTTGCATTAGTGCCCTCGTTTCCTCTCTCTTCCTTCTTCTTGCCCTCTCTCCGATCTCACTTTCTCTCTCCTCCCATTATTCTCACTCTGCACTAGAGGGCCGTCAGCGAGCCCTGAATGCATTCTGCTGTCTGCTCCATTGTTTGTGCTGTTTCTCTGTGCCTCTGCTGCACTCTCCCCCAATATTTGTTTTCATTAATCACAGTGGGGGCCTGCTGAGGCTGGTGTCTTGGTGGCTTTTTTTTTGGGGTCGTCTTTTGTTCCGCCACACAGCTTTTGTCGTTAGTGTTCGGTGTTTTGTTGTGGGTTTTCTGTTGGTGAATGTGTGCAATGTGCATATAGCTGTATTCCATCATGCACACACACACTCAAAAGGTAGAATTGGGAAGGAATACCGCAGCTCTTTGCACATGGTAATATAGCCTATTTTCCTTTTTATCTTTTATTTCTTTTGTTACAATAATGTTGCTTCAGAATGGCCAGAACTGAAAATAATATGTGAGCTGGATTAAAGAGAAAAAACACAAGGGGTTACTACAATAGGCTACTAGTCTTTTCGATATTTTGAAATATAATATCTATGAATTTTTCTCTATTCCCAAACGTCAATCATATTCCTAAATTTACAAATTATTCTACATATTTTGCACATTTGACACAGTTGATGTTATTGTCAGGTAAATACGTTATTTTTGGGAGGAAAAAACTGATTTCACCATCCTGTCACTCTGTTGCTTTTAACTCTTCTTCTTCCATCTACTCCTTTTTTCTCCCTAATTTTAACCTCCCTCGTGATTTGCAAATCCTTCCTCTATTTATTAAACCAGGGCATCTTGATTCTCCTCTTTGAAGGTTTCTGTGCAGTTTCACATTGTGTGATCCAGAAAATCTCAAGTTTTCTGTGTAAATTCTTTCTTCAAGCTTTCTGACTCTCATTCCTTTTCTTTATGTACATCTGGGTACTCATGCCGGCGGCCTTGTGGTGGACTGGTTAGCACGTCCGCCTCACAGTTCAGAGGTCGTGGGTTAGATCCCGGCCCCGGCCTCCCTGTGTGGAGTTTGCATGTTCTCCCCGTGCCTGCGTGGGTTTCCTCCGGGTACTCCGGTTTCCTCCCACATTCCAAAAACATGCTTAGTAGGTAAATTGGACACTCTAAATTTCCCCTAGGTGTGATTGTGTGTTAGGATATTTGTTTGTCTCTGTGTGCCCTGCGATTGGCTGGCAACCAATTCAGGGTGTCCCCCGCCTACTGCCCGAAGACAGCTGGGATAGGCTCCAGCACGCCCGCGACCCTTGTGAGGGGAAGCGGTATCGATAATGAATGGATGTATGGGTACTCATGCCAGGATCTTCTGAGCAATGTAGTGTAATTAGGCCACAACTCAGTCGGCAGCTTTAGTGGGGTGCGACGCTATACAGGTTGTCTAACCCACATGATAAACATATCAAAGTATAGAGTACATTTCCTAGTTGAAATATCTGTTTATAACTTTTTTCTTTATAAAGTTTATAAAGTTTTGTTCTTTCATGGAAGCCGAAGAGATTTGCAAAATGTATTTTAACACACCCTCCATTTACATCATGAGTGTTGTACACCCCCAATACATTCAAAATGTTTTAAATCAAAAAAGAAAAAAAAAACATTTTACACACAGGCACACGCACACTTTACTCTTGCACCTACCTGTACAATCATTTGCCCAACCATGTAGGCGTTTGTATGTATTCGTGTAAAGTAGGCCTGGCCAACCCACAACAGCATGTGACCCTTTGGCCGGTTTCATGCGAAATGGTGCGGTAAAAGTTCCTTGCTCTCGTCCCGGTCTTGTTTCTTGAGACTTCCTCTTCTCCTTACTTCTACCCCTCAACACATCAGAGATAAGTTGCCCTCCCTCCAAGTTTAAGCATGTCAGTAAGCACAGAGAAAGGAACAAGGTGATTATTTATTTACTTGGCTTTTATCTATACCTGTTGTCTATATTCACAGTGTTCCTATGTTTCTGGCTTGATAAGCAAAGACATCACTGTCAGTAGACAGTATCACATTTCAAATAAGAAATATGATACTGTTAAATGAGTGACCAGACCGTGTACCGTGAATTTTCCAGTAATACAGCGAGGCTTGCTGCAGTGTTGCCCTGTAAAAACAGTCAAGTTAAAGATAACACAACTTGGGGTCAACATTTGTGGTTTTGTACAACAACCCCCAAAAAGTGCTGTTTTGTGCAAAGCAATGCAAGAAGGTGGGTCAAATTGGCCCAATTAGTGGATGGGTCCAGTTTTGACCCAAAATGTTGTTATTTTTAACCCAACTGTTTTCAGGGTGTGTGAGCTTTCACACAATATTGCAATAAACATCATACTTTGACATCAATACCGTGATAAAACCAAACCTTCAGCTTTTGATATTGTTACCCAGGTTTATCTGATGAAAATGTAATTTCGACCCACACATTAGGGTGAGAAAAAATTTCAGTTTTACACAAGGTCAAGATGACACACAAACCATATGCAAAGAATACGGTGTTATGCCATACTATTTAAAAGAGCAATGGAAACTGGTATGAATGAGTTCTTACATCTGTGTGTCCTGTAAGTGGGCATACGGTATCTGTGCTCTGATGGCAACAGTTTATATTCAGCAGACAGAGGATGATGGCAGTCTGTTATGATGGAATGGGCCTTTGCTGTTACTCTCGCTCGATAAAGAGAGGAAAGTTCCTGGAAATTCAGGCTTCCAATCTTACTGCACGCCATAACAATGTGTTGCAAGCACTTTTTGTTTTTACAAGTAAGGGATCCAAACCAGAAGATAAAAGAAAATGTTCAAATAGTCTCGATATAAAACAAGAATAAAACATTTTCATGAAAACAGATTGAACATTAAAACCTCTCCGCTTCCTATAAAAGTGCATTCGCTGATGGGCCTTAGTACAAACCAAATCAATATGAGAATCCAAAGGTATCTTGGTGTTAAGAGTTAATCCCTAAGTATTTGTATTTTTCCACTACCTGCACAGGCTGGCCATGCACAAGGACAGGACGGAGAGGGGAAGACTTCCGTCTAAAACGGGGGTGGGCAATTCCGGCCCTCGAGGGCCGATATCTTGCATGTTTTATATGTCACCCTGGTGCAACCCACCTGATTCAAATGATCAGGATCGTATCCAGCTTCTGCAGAACTTGCTGATCATATTATCACTTGAATCAGGTGTGTTGCAGTAGGTACGCATGGAAAACAGGCAGGATACCCTCGAGGGCCGGAATTGCCCACCCCTGGTCTAAAATCAATGACCATCTCTTTTGTTTTAGAAACATTGATTTCTAAGAAAGAATGATTATTCGGATGACTACTTTTTACTTCTACTTGAGTCATATTATTCTGAAGTAACAGTACTTTTACTTGAGTACAATTTTTGGCTACTCTACCCACCTCTGCTTACATAACAGGGTTGTCATATCAACCCACATGAATAAACATTCCTCGTATGGAACTGGGTGGTGGGATGGATGGTGATTCGCCAAACCTTTGACACGAAAGCAAACCTGACTCAGAATACAATACACAGAGTTAAATGAACTAAAGAAGAAGCATGTAACACTGGAATTTTAAGATGCAAACAAAAATGGATGAGGACAGAAAGATGACATGGAGTCAACTACACTGTTCTAAATTGATATGCAAATGATGTTTTTCTCAGAGTTTATAGTCCATGCAAACTCATCATAATTTTCAAGTCATCACCTGTTAGAGAATACTTTGAATGTTTTCAAACAAACCTCCTTTTCCCAAAAATAACATTGTTTTTGTTAAAATGCACTGTTGGAAATTACTATGCACCGCAGCATTGGAATACATTTTATAGGTTGTAAAGAACCGAAAATAGTCATTTGTTGAATTTTCAGCATAAGTAGGTTGCACTTGTTGAAATCAAAAGCTATTTCAATCAAAAACATCTTAAAAGGAAGTTACATTTTATCATACGACCTCTTTACTTGATCGCGGGTGGAACCACTTCACATCCAAACAGCAGCTCTGGGAGGCTATTGTTTCTATTGTCCTGGAAAGAAATTCAAACAGAAGCTGTCCAAAAACTCACAAGTTCAATGGATGAAAGACTTGCGAATCTGCTATCAAATAAGAGGTCGTATGATAAAATGGAACTTGACCCGTAAAGATGTGTTTTGATTGAAATAGCTTTTGATTTCAACAAGTACAACCTCCTAATGTTGCAAACTCAACAAATGTGTACTTTCAGTTCTTTACAACCTATAATATCTGGAAACACTGCTGTGCAATGTGCATAATCATTTGGAACAGTACATTTGAACAACGTGTCGCTGATGTCGTAGTCACTGTAGTGGTACACAAATGATGCACAAAGCGATTTCGTCAAATTCACTTTCAGTTGCAATTATGTAGAAGAAGCTAGTGAGCTCTAGCAGACCTTTTTTCTTGTCCATCAATATTGAAAAATGACATATGGCAATTATGCGATGTGGCCGACGATATGGGACGTTTTTATATGATTAGATTATGTGAAGGTTTTATGTTATATACTGTAATCGCTAGGGGTGGGAATCAATGGGTACCTCACGATTTGATCCGATTCCGATTCAGAGGCCCACGATTCGATCCGTTTCCGATGCATCACTACAATGGCTTACATTTTATAGTTAATCTAAAACACTGGTACCTTTTAAAAAAAAAACAATTGCATAACTAAAGGAAGAGTAAGGATTTATAGTTCACTCTTTGACTTTTATTAAAGTAGCAAGGCAACTTTGTTTACGTTTGTCAACACAAATTTCAAAAAGTGCCAATGGCAGCATTTGTTGTAACAAATGTCTGTAACCTCTCCTATATAACAACAAAATTATCAAAACATATTTAAACTTAATCTGATTTAGCGTAACCTGTATTTTAATACTTTAAGTGCAATATGCATCATCTGATTGACATTACTATGTGTGCAAATTTCCCTGCTTAACCTTTAAGAGACATCATCTACGTCACTACTGCCCCCCAAGAAGACATGCGCACTCTGGTTCATTTGTTCAGTTCGTCAGGAGAGCGGCAGTAGTGAGACGCCATTCCTCAGACTTCACCATCTCATGTCGTGCGTTATTGATATAAAAACCACACACATACACATACTGACATATAGCTACAGATCAAACTCCATTCATCAGCATCATTCTACATCATCACCTCACTGAGTTGTGTTCTGCCATCATTGTGGAATTTATTAAAGAAGCTCAAACGAAACCACTGGATTCGCTGCAGTCTTTCTGACCAAAGACTTATGCCGGGCTGGTGTAGACCCAGCACACAGTCAACAATATTTCACACTGTGTAACTTGTAACTAAATGAACACTGCTTTTATTTAACCTAATGTAGCACCTGGTGTAGTATATTTTCTTTTAAATGATATTGCAATTTGCCCTGCAATTGGCTGGCAACCAGTTCAGGGTGTACCCCGCCTTCTGCCCGAAGACAGCACCCCCGCGACCCTCGTGAGGATAAAGCGGTTTAGATAATGGATGGATGGATTATGTTTCAATTGGTGACCTTTATTTCACATGTTGATTATGTTGGACGTGATATTGTGCATTACAGCAGAGGGCGGTGTTGAACATTGTGTGAAAAATGACTGTTGGCGAAGTGAACCAGAGAGCAAGAATGTCCCTGGGCAGACAAAAACAAAAGAGGACAAGACTGGTGCTTGAGCGATATGGCTGGTAGAAGTACTGGACTGTGTATTTCCTCTGTTAAGAGCAATAAAGGTTCTAGCTAGTTCCACAGCTTACTGTGAGTGGTGTAATTAACACTAACATTAAGCCCTGAGAAATTGCCATCAAACAGAACAGCTTTGTTATTCGAAATATAAAGCAGCATATTTTGTAACAATAAATAACATACTTTAAACGGTTAATCTTGCAGAAGGTGTGCATATTCTAGGTTTTTGTGTGAGGAAAGAAGTAATCTACATGCTCTGCGGGAATTTTATCTACAGCATCATTGTGCAACGGGGCTGCGAAAGACCCTTCCTTACACAACCGATTCGGGGGCAAATCTGATGCAACATACTCTACAATGGATTTGGTAATTTTCCTTACTCTTTCGGGGTTTGGTGGGAGAGTTGCGAGAGCACCTGACAGTATGGGTGGGCGGATCGATCCAAATATCGATATGATCGTTACTAAGCAAGAACTTGGATCGGATCGATACTATTGTCCTGGATTCGATACTTCGCTCCTCCACCAATTTCCTCAAAACGCCGCTTCTCTGCGCAAATAGCAACCCCGTCTCTCTCTCTCTCTCACCCAGCGCCTCCTGCTACTCTCTGAGTCTCTGCTTGAGTGAGTGACTCAGGCACACTTTTAGCCCCTCCCTGGCAGAGAGGGCGACGGGAGAGTGAGAGAGCAGCTGGAACCTAAAGCAATGGCAGAGCCAAACAAGAAGCGGAGCGTGGTGTCGACTTTTTTTTTTACAACAGAAAAGGACAGTGCCAAGTGTGATTTGTGTAATAAAGTACTCCGCTACTGTGCTAACACAACAAATTTACACAAACATATGAAAATAGCTCACCCTACAGAGAGCAATGAGCTGCAAGCGAAGAAGTTGAGGGAGGAGGAGGGGGGAGCTCCCCAAGACAGAACACCCCAGCGGACACAGAGACAATGTACTCTGGCAGAGTTTCGTTACATTGCTGCTTTTTTTGGTTTGACTCTCTTAACTTTTGCTCTGAAACAGTTGTTGAAGTAGAAGTGTTTTATTTTTTTATACTGTTAAAGTTTGAATTGCAGTTATTCAATACAAAGGAAAATAAATGTATTGCCTAAAATCTTTGTGCTGTGTTTATTATAATTATAATAAACTAACTCAAGGGGGATGTCCGCTGATAGTGTAGTGGTACACACGCCCGAGTTGTGTGCGGGCAGCGTGGGATCGATTCCCGCTCAGTGACAGTGTCTATGTGTGCCCTGCGACTGGCTGGCGACCAGTCCGGGGTGTAGTCTGCCTTCGCCCGTTGACGGCTGGGATAGGCTCCAGCAACTCCCCGCGACCCTGTATAGGATAAGCGGTTTGGAAAATGACATGACATGACATGACATAACTCAAGGGGGATGATGATGATTTTCCAAGCAAAAAATATCGGTATCGTATCGTATCGGCCGATACTCCCCCGTATTTACTTGGTATCGGATCGATACCAAAATTCCCAGTATCGCCCCCCCTACCAGACAGAGTAAGTCGGCTGTTATCATCTCCGATGGGTCGCAGCACTCAACTCTGGGTGGGAACGTGTCATCTTTGTTGGATTCCCGAAATATTTTTTATCAACGTCTCACACTTAATACAGAAACAAAATGTCTCCAAACCAATTCCTTTAACAAGGATATATTATATACCAGTATCACGTTTTTTTTTTTTTTTTTTAATAGTTTAGATCAGACATGTCCATCTTCGGTCCTCCGGGGCCACTTTCCTGCCTGTTTTCCAGCTCTCCCTGCTGCAACACACCTGATTAAAATGATCAGCTCATCAGAAACCTCAGAAGAAGCTTGATAGCAATCATGATCTTTTGAATCAGGTGTGTTACAAGCAGGGAACGATGGAAAACAGGCAGGACACCGGCCCTTGAGGATGGAGTTTGGAATGGAAGGAAGCCCTTCCATCAGAGGCGGACCGGCCAATAGGTACTATTCCCCCCCCCACCCCGGAAAAAAAGGCAAATGACGGACGGCACAAGGGTGCCCACACTGCAGACGGATAATGAATAACAGACTCTCAATTTTTAGTAAAATGCCCAGCTCTGCTAAGATGCTTTTATATCAGAAGAAGAAACCATTATCATCTTTATTTGTCATGTAAGGGAATTTGACCTATCTCAGTAGTCAATCAATCAATCACATTTTATTTATATAGCACTTTTCATACATAAAAATGCAACTCAAAGTGCTTTAAAACATTCAAAGCAAAACATAGAATTATCTTCAATCAAAAGAAAAGATAAATTATTTAAAAGTTGTTGAAAGCCAAACTAAAAAGGTGTGTCTTGAGCTTCCTCTTAAAAATATCAACAGTCTCTGCAGACCTGACATCCTCTGGCAGGCTATTCCAAAGGTGAGGACCAAAATGGCTGAATGCAGCCTCGCCATGCATTTTGGTCCTCACCCTTGGAATAAATAAAAGGCCGGCGCCAGAGGACCTCAGGATCCGCGAGGGCTGGTATGATAAAAGCAAATCAGATAAATAAGATGGCCCAAGACCATTAACACATTTATAAACTAATAAAAGTACTTTAAAATCGATCCTGAAACACACAGGGAGCCAATGCAGCAATTTCAAAACTGGCGTAATGTGCTCCCGCCCTCTGGTTCTCGTCAGCACCCGAGCGGCTGAATTCTGCAGTAGTTGCAGTGGTGAAATGCTCTTTTTCGGGAGGCCAGAGAGCAGGGCATTACAGTAATCTAAACGACAGGAAATAAAGGCATGCATCAGCACTTCCGTGTTAGCCTGAGAGAGAAACGGGCGGACTCTGGCGATATTCTTAAGGTGATAAAAACCAATCTTGGTTACATTTTTAATATGAGGAATAAAACTGAGCTCAGAGTCAAAAATGACGCCAAGGTTCTTCACACAGTGTGAGGGATTAAAAATGTGTAGTTTTGGTAAAAGCTTCTCTCTCTGACCTTCGGGACCGATAACTAAGACCTCGGTCTTGTCCTCATTGAGCTGTAGGAAATTATCTGCCATCCATGACTTGATATCTAAAATGCAATTTAAAAGGGTATCAATGGGTCCTGTGTCATCAGGAGACACGGCAATATACAGCGGCGTGTCATCAGCATAGCTGTGAAAGCTGATGCCGTGTCCCCTGATGACATCCCCGAGGGGAAGCATATAAAGATTAAAAAGTAAGGGGCCTAAAATCGAACCTTGAGGAACCCCACATTTAATTTCATGAGTTTTAGAGGAACAAGTATCCATACTTACAAAGAAATATCGGTCTGTGAGATAGGAATAAAACCAGTCAAAAACAGTTCCAGAGATGCCCACTAGATTTTTAAGTCTATTTAATAAAATTTGGTGATCTACTGTATCAAAAGCAGCGCTTAGATCCAGTAGCACCAAGACTGTGAGTTTTCTCACGTCTGCAGTGCACCTAATATCATTTAAGATCCTTAAAAGAGCAGTCTCCGTACTGTGGTTCATCCTAAAACCAGATTGATATTTCTCCAAAATATTATTTGTATTTAAAAAATGATTCAACTGGATGAAAACCAGTTTTTCTAAAATCTTACTTAAAAACGGTAAGTTGGATACGGGTCTGTAGTTATTAAAAACGCTCGGGTCAGAACCGCTCTTCTTCAGAAGGGGCTTCACCACCGCCGTTTTAAAGGCAGCGGGGAAGACGCCTGTCTGAAGAGAGCAATTGACTATATTTAAAATTTGTTCTTCAAAAAATCCATAAAATGTCTTAAAAAGAAATGTGGGAATTGGATCCAAAAGGCAGGTTGTTGGGTTTACCTGGGAGAGAACTCGAACAAGTGTCCTTGCATCAACCAGGGCAAAACTTTCCAGTGTTTCCTCATGTAAATATGATTGTCCGGGTTTATTAAAACTTGTGTTTTGACGGGCTAAAAGACTGGATCTTATGTCATCGATTTTACTTCTGAAGTGGTCTGCAAAGTCCTCACAGAGAGCATCTGTTGGTCTCTGTGGGGACTTATTAAAATCAGAACTAGTTAAAAGTGGACACAGGAACCACAAACTGTGAGTGACACACACTGAAGCAGGGGGATGATTGAGCTCCCAGAGAACAGTTGAGTGTACTGGTGTCTTGCTCAAGGACATCATAGCTGTGTGTTCAGGGGCTATATGAACCGGGGCCCCCACAGTGGGATGCTACAATCTTAAAGGGGAAGTCCACCCAAACATATTTATAAGAATATGTTCTATGCAGGCCCACTGGTTGAAACAAGGCATTCTGATTAATATTGTGTTTGTGGACCAATCACAGCTCACCTGTTTTCTGAAGCTGAGCCGTGATTGGTCGTTACCTGAGCCCTGGGCATTTGTGACATAATTTTCAGTCAACAGAAGTGACAAAACGGCCGCCCCTGAGATGACTAAAAACGTGTGGATTTTGCTGCTTAACTCATATTCCACAAATGCAATATTAATCAGAATGCCGTGTTTCAACTAGTGGGCCTGCATAAAAAAAAACGTGTTTGGGTTGACTTCCGCTTTAAACACTTGGCCTCGGCCGAATGCTGTGCTGTCATGAACACGGCATGTCAAGCAAAAGGAGAAAAATCCATTACATCCCAAACTAGCATCTTCAGAAAACATTGCAAACCATTCATTTTTATTTGAGACACTATTAAAAGTGTGAAAAAAATATAATTTTAGAATACATTCTTTCCTCAGAAACTATTTACCTTTTAAATGATGATATCAAAATGACGTATATCTATTTTTTCTATTCAGTTGTACAGGTTACAGGTTTCATTAATGGTGGAAAAACGTTTGAAAAATATTTATATTGGTCTCATTTTTTCATATCACAAAAACCTGGCAAAAACAGCGGCATGTAGACTTTATGTCCACTGTACTTACAGTGAAGCATGGTGATGGCAGCATCATGCTTTGGGGCTGTTTTTCCTCAGCTGGAACTGGGGCCTTAGTCACAGAGGAGGGAATTATGATAAATACTATTCAGTGTTAGCACAAAAGCTTGAGGCTTCTATTTGAAAGATGAAGAGGAACTTCATCTTTCAGCATGACAATGACCCAAAGCATGCATCCAAATCAACAAAAGTATGGGTCTTAAGGTTTTGGAATGGCCCAGCCAGAGTCCAGACCTGAACCTGATCAAACATTCATTCATTCATTCATTATCCATACCGCTTATCCTCACAAGGGTCGCGGGCGTGCTGGAGCCTATCCCAGCTGTCTTGGGGCAGTAGGCGGGGGACACCCTAAATTGGTTGCCAGCCAATCGCAGGGCACACAGAGACAAACATCCGCACTCACAATCACACCTAGGGGCAATTTTAGAGAGTCCAATCAACTTACCATGCATGTTTTTGGAATGTGGGAAGAAACCGGAGTACCCGGAGGAAACCCACGCAGGCACGGGGAGAACATGCAAACTCCACACAGGGAGGCCGGAGCTGGGATCAAACCCACGACCTGATCAAACATCTGTACTGTAATTTGAAAATGGCTGTGCAGAGGAAATGTCCTCTCCAAATATCTCCACATCAAGACGTGCTGCACTGATAAACTCCTACCGAAAAAGTCTGAGTGCTCCAAAAAAGCCAAATGGGTCCTCAACAAAGCATTAGAAGTTGTACATATCTATGCAACTTGGTCATTGATGGTTTTTTTTTTTATTAGTTTATTTTAAATGTTCCTCTTTTCTGACCTTTCAGCTTGTTTTTCAATGGTGTTGTAAAGGTTATAGGTCGCTTATAGCAGTGGAAAATGTTTTAAAATATTTATCTTGGTCCTTTTTTCCCCTTACATCACAATAAAATTTGAAAAGGGGTTGTACAATTTTTAATATTTCCACTGCATGCATTACAATTATAGAACATACTGGATCTTATATTAATACCGCAATCTGCGACAGTCATAATAATAATAATAAAAATATCAGTAATAATAATAATAATAATAATAATAATAATAATAATAGCAATAATAATAACAATAATAATAATAATAATAATAATAATAATAATAATAATAATAATAATAATAATAATAATAATAATAGATTTGACTTATATTGCACTTTACATTTGGAGACAAATCTCAAAGTGCACAGTCAATGTGTCATTTAACTGATTTTTTGCACATTGCTCCCTCTGCACACACAGTGTGTGTCTATATAAAGTATTTGACATTTGTAAGTCCCTCTGATCGCCCTGATTAAAGAAATCCCAGAGGCCTCCAAAAAGCACAGTGAGAGATTGCCAGAGAAAGCCAGCAGGTAAATTAATTTGTGCATCTTGTATTACGACTCACTGGATTGACCTTTGACCTCAAACTCCCTGTCCTGTTTTCTCCTTCTCTCTTCTGGCACTTCCTCAATACTTAGACTCACTCATCAAAGCTACAGAGACATAATGAATTATAAATCCCCCTGGATACATTAGCTGGACCCACTTCACATGCCAGGGCTCCAATTACACCAACAGATTATCTGTGCATTTGTAAACCTCTCTTAATTATTGATGTGATGCCATTACCAAAGCAATACATATCATCAAAGAGTTGTTTGTGTCAACCAGTTGCCTGATTTTGGGATTGTTTACACCTGGAGCACGTAACCTTTTTTTGTAAAAAACAATTCAGTCCTTTTTACCAAAACTACTACAAGAGGAGACGACACAATGCTGGTTAAGATTTATCAGCTCCTCTAACTTCTTGCTGTATTTTTCTGAATCGTATCTTGTATTTTCTATGTATATTAACAATGCTAATTTTTTCGGCAAAAAGTAATCACAAACAGCTATCTCAGTTAGCCCTTTATTTGTGCCCTTTTCTACTACCGGCAACACTGAACGATGTCATGACTAACACAAGTCCAACTGTTACGTTGTCTGGTCGCTGGTCCACTCAGACAGTACCAAAGAATAGACGAGCGAATAGCGCTAGCTAATATGTCTAAATAATGCTTCTTAATGTCTGATTTCACTTGTAAGGCTCGACGAAGTGAGCGAGACGAGAGTTGGAATGTGAAATTGTTGATTCAACAGCGGACACTGTTTTTATGTCCATGCAGCAGACGTGTTAGAGGTCTGATGAAAGATGTCAGAGAGGGTGGGGAGGCCCGGCCTGCGGAGCGCCTCTTTAAGCATGGCCATCATGGCCAGTGAAAGAAACAGCAAACTCCAACTTTTTTTTTTTTGGTGTGGGGGTCGCTGCGACCATTCACATCAAGGCGATGTGCCTTCTCCGTCCGCTCTTGGATGATGTAAGGGCCGCAGTACGGTCTCATGAGTGGCGGTTTGTGAGCGTCGATCCTTACAAAAACATGCGTACACGTCTGCAGCATCCGGGGCACCTGCACGGAGTGGTCGTTGGTGTACATTTGTAGCACCGGGCGATACGTCCTCACCGTACGTCGGACGCCGGCGAGGTGGTTAGCGGTGGCTGCGGCATCGTCTTGGGGCGCGGAGGGACCAACTCACCCGGAACAGCGATGGTCTCGCCAAAAACCATGTCTGCAGGCGACACGTTGAGTCCTTCCTTCAGTGTCGTGCGCATGTCAAGGAGCACCCATAGTAGCTGGGCTTTCCAGTCAGGACTGGTGCACCGGGCCATCAGGGCGGCGTTTAGGGTGCGATGAGTTTGTTCAAACATGCCGTTCAGGCAGCAGGATTGTAGGCAGTAGTGTGGTGAAGCTCGGTGCGCATTAGTCGGCTGAGAGCGGCCCAGAACTGTGAAGTGAAGGCTAGACTCTGGTCCGAAGTGATGTCATCCGCTACGTCGAAATGTGATATGCAGCTGTTGAGTCGGGCTTCGGTGCAGTCATGAGCAGTGGCCCCTGTCATGGGTATGGCCTTAGGCCATCGATTTGATCGTTGTATGAGATGTGAAAATGTATTGATATCCTTCAGAGGGCGGCAAGAGGCCCACACCGTCAACATGGAGGTGGCCAAAGTGTCGCTGTGGTTGGGCAAATTGGCCAATACCAGACTCCGTGTGAGTGCGGACTTTACTGGCCTGGCAGGAAACGCAATTCTTAGGCCCATTGATGGACGTCGCGGTTGATGCTGTGCCATACAAACGAGTCATCAGCTTGGCAGTTGCACGTCCAGACGGGTGAGATAGTCCATGAATTGTCTCGAAGACCTGGTGACGTAGTGGGGCAGGCGCATAACTTTTGCAGCACAACTTTTGCAGGTCGATTGCGGGTGATTTCCGGATGCGTTGGGAGCGCAATCAAGAATGCAGCCAAAAATTAAGATGTGAAAGTACAGGACCGAGAGGGTTTTCAAGCTGGAGAGAGAGGTAGAGAGAGAGCCAGAGAGCTTAATTTTTTCTTTTTAGGCAGACCGAGGGGGGTCAAAGGCCAGACCTTTTATCTCCTTAAGAAAAAAGCGGAGGTGGTGAAGTGTCCGCCCCGAGCTCACGTTTTCAAGTGAGCCTGAATTCCTGACAGTAAAGTTAGATTTTAGTCTATTAAATTGTCCCGTTTAAAACCTTTGTGCATTTCACAATTTGTAACTGCATGGCATCAATTTTCATGCCTCAGCTAGAAACATTCCATTCTGAATGCGTCCAAAGTATAGGAGTCAAATATATGGGTTTAAACCTTTATCTACACTGTTATCTCATAAACCTGACCAGGAAAATGATATTACCATAAAGAAGCACATTCATCAATGCAAAGTTAGCAGGATACACACAGCAAGCAATACACAAACATACATTCAAATATGTTTCATTTCAATTTAATTTTGATTGGACAAAAGGCATAGGAAGTTTAAAGCTGCTGTTCGCATGTCAACCTCTTGGGGTCAGTCTTTATCCAGCACTGCCAATGTTCGCCGGGGCTTGAACCTTTTAGCTTCCCGCTGGGGAAGCCCCAGAATGTCTGGCCCAAGCTGTTTCGGATACACAACACCTTGTCTGTAGAGGTTTTCCAGGCGACAAAGTGTCTATCAAGAGTTTCTTTATTTTTTAGTCCTAGCATGACTTGTTAAGTCAAATGGTAGGGATTCCCTGGGAATTCTATTGCTTTGAAGTTAGGCTGGAGCTTTCTTGGTGGCAATCCTGGCAGAATCTTATCTCCAGCCCTGGAGATGTGGTCCACATGAAGGCATATTAGCTACACCCGTATTCCGCTATGGCTGACAGTTGACATTGTTGTCGTGAAGACCAGTTGTCAGTAACCTTGGAAAAAGCATGGACGAGTGGACCGTTGTCCATGCGGATCGTGAAAGGTGTCCCGTTGAGCAGATGCCGAAAGTGTCGAACAGCCAGTAACTCTCGGTCGAAAGTACTGTGTTTCTGCTCCGGTGGGCTTAACTCGCGGCTAAAGAAACCAAGGGGTTTGGTGATGCTGTTGAGCGTCGGTTGTACGACACCTCCGACAGCGCCGTTGCTGGCATCTGTCAAAAGCGTGAGAGGGGAACCGGGTTGCAAAAATGACCTTTCCTTCCTTTGGCTTTAGCCAATGCCAGTTTGAAGACATCGAAAGCATGTTGCTGAGCACCGCCCCACAGCAGTGTCTTCAGCTTGTCCGTAAGGACCTCGTATAGCGGTGCCATTACAGTCGCTGGTAACGTGCATATGAATTTTGGTGGCGATTGGTCACCGTTTCAGACACTAGGTGACAACAGAACGTGACAAACAAAGCACTATTACAATGTTTGCATCTCTGCTATGATGTGGACAGGCTGAACAACCCAAGCTCCAAAAGGGGGTGGCCCTATTTGTGGTAAAGGTAATTCGCAAAAAAAAAAAAAAAAATCAGATTCTTTAAGGGGGGTTGAATTTTAGTCCTGTCAATTTTTTTCATACAGACCTATTACGGTATATAAGAGCCAATAATCAGCCAGTCCAAGTGTCCCTTTAATGTTAGAAAACTATGACCAATCGTAACTGAAATTAATGTGCACCTCTCGTCCAAATCAATCTCTAAAAATATCAAAACAATCACCCCAATATTTACATTTTGATGACGCTTGCGACTGCGTGAGGCTCGGGCTTAGGTTGCCAAATAAGGTGTTTATTCCCCTGCATATGAAGGCTTGTTTTCCGTGTGTTTAGCCGGGTTTCTCCTGGATTACCGACCTGGCACTCTGGAACAAAAATGAACTATTGTACAAATGACCGAGAACAAAACATAGTGTACAGCAGGGGTCTTCAATCCTGTTCCTCGAGGTCCGCTGTCCTGCCTGTTTTCCATCTCTTCCTGCTACAACACATCTGATTCAAATGATCAGATAATCAGCAAGGTCTGCAGAAGTTGGATAATGATCTTAATCGTTTGAATCAGGTATGTTGCAGCAGAGAGAGATCAAAAAACAGGAAGGACAACGGACCTTGAGGAACAGGATTGAAGACCCCTGGTGTAGAGTATACAGCAGGGGTGCTCACACTTTTTCATCAAGCGAGTTACTTATAAAATGACCAAGTCAAACTGCTACTTTCCTGGTAGAGTATGTTTTTCATATTTGTAGTGCACAAAAATGCAAAACATATATTTATTTTCAAATATATTGAGGATTCTTTATTTACAATGTATATTGATGTGCATGATGTTGCACAACACAACATAATTAACTATGAACATCTATTCTTTTTAATGTCATTGTGAACATGTAATTTCGTTGAGTTTAAATGTAATTTAGTTCAACTGCAGGAAATACTCATTCTCTTGTTGAAGATTGTATATTACTTATGATAAAAAAATACTCTTTTAAGAAGAGAGAAAAAGCTCATGTGTTTGGGACACACGTATGTGATTGATGACATTACACATGATTGATGATAGGTCATGTGAGTCAAAGAGAAATGTGTATTTTGTGTAAAACAATTTTCGCCATTTATATTTTTTTGTAGATTTGTAAAAGGAAGCAAAGTGAATTGACCATTATTATCTAACTATGATGAATAACCAGCACTTAAACATGTGCATAAAAATCAACACAAGTACATGATTGCAGTATAAAATTTAAAATGTTATGAATGAATATGTAAATAAAGATAATCCAAGATTGTTGGAGAAAGAGCAACAGGTGTCCCACGTCGCTGATTTATGTTTGTTATTTTTCACACATCCAGCGCACTCCACATCGAAGGATTATCTATATGTCTGTCAGCGGTGACCTGGTCGGGATCCGCTACATCATGCGATCTACCAAAACTACCTTTGCGATCGCGATCGATGTATTGAGCACCCATGGTACACAGTATCTGAGCGACACGATTGCCTCATGCATCGCTGGCCAAGCAGGCTAGAAAGTTTTTATCAACACCTGCCAAAATGTATTTTTACACAGATTTGGCAGTTTCCTGGGTGTTTAAAACCCTGCTGCTCAGTAGTCTATAAAACTCAGTTGAAGCTGTAATTGCTAAATGCAAAAAGTGGTAGCATAGTAGCATGTCCTGGACCCCTGCTACACTGTCCCAGAAGGCCTGCTAGACAGATTCCTGTGTAATCTTTTAGACTTTGGATCGTTTTTAGCTTGCATTAATTAATCACCCCTTTCCTTTGCGGGTGACCTTTTTATTTCACCTCTTTGTATTTCCCATGTGATTAGAATCCCTACACCCATGTTTTTTTGTGTTGCCACAGCAGCACTCTGGTTTATAGCAGTGCTCATCCCTACGGTAAACAACACACAGGCACACAGATGCTCCCACACATAACCTATCTATCAGGGTGAGTAACGCTCTTCAGGCAAACAGCAGATTAGGGTGATTCCTGTCATGTATGCACATCTGCTAGGGACAAATCATTGCTAACCTCATATGAGTATGTGTCATAATTCATCTTCACGTGCTCTGAGGCCAGTTTTTGATGATTATGTAGGATAAGCAGAGCTGGGCACTTGACCCTATTTTGCCGGTCCGGCCGCAACCCTCCACCCTTGACCTGGGTACCCTTCCGGCCGAGACCCCCCGCCGTTATTCATAAAAATGATCACCCTCCCGCACCGTTCCGCCCCCTGCTCCCCCCCCCCCCCCAAAAAAAGTGTCCGTGATTGACGCCGCCGTGGGAGAGATGGTTACGGCAGAGGCTTTTTAAGGATCATTAGCTGTCTAATTTACTATTCATACCCGCTGTGGACACGCTTCAAACACACTTCAAAATGCGCCACTAGTACTTTACTACTTACCCAACTGCGTGTGATTACTTCCATTGCGAGCCCCGGGGTTGGTTTTGTGGTATTGTATAATTATTTGGGTCCAATAGACGGCCAGAAGTCGCAGTCACCAAGTTACTTATTTATTTTGCACACTTGCCCTCCTTCACGGCCTTCAAAATAAAAGCATACCAGCAAACCACTATACACAGCAGGTTCGCTACGGCATATTTCCGGAAGTAGGGAAGACGCCAGATGAAGTGCATGAACTCCACCTTGATGTGCCAGCGTCATCCTTGAGTCAGTGTTGCGCGCAGCTTGAATATACTTGTGGACACAAGTTGTTTTGAAACAAGTTGGGAGGCGTCGCTTCAAGAACACAGCGACAACAATGGATATCGTGCCTGCTACAACCATAAAGGGACAGAGATGACTAGTCGATGCATTTAATTTCATTTCCAAACTAGTTTGCTTTGCAGCAGCAACGAGCTGCGTAATGCATTCTCTCCTCCTCTCCATGTGGGAAACTGTATGTCATGTGACATAATGGACCGATCAGAGCAGCAACAATTTCCTGATGGATGTGTGGCATGTGTTGCAGACCTGTCGCCAACGGCACAATGTGACGGTCATGTGAATCAATGCGGCAGTTGTCGCAATTTGGCCGCCTTGCAACCGTCACACGCATGAGGGGCGATTAGTGGGCCGGAGTAAAATCCACTTCTGGCCATGGTTAGTCCAGCCCTTTTTAAAATTTTGTCACCGGTCGGCCCCCTGCCCAGAAAATGGGCATCCGGCCGCGTCGGAGGGTCCGACCGGTCCGGCCCAGGGACGGACTGCCCAGCTACGAGGATAAGTATACAGTGTGTGCACATTCATCACTTTAGGTACAGAACTGAACAGTTGTCTGTATAATATTAAGAGCTTTCCTATGTTCCACCATCCACCTCTGTACTCCTTACATACAATTTCACTGCTAAATTCCCATGTTAAAATAAAGCCCTAGATAGACCAAAACGACGGCCAACTGACAGACGCTTACCCCATGTGGCGTCCGGCCGGCTGTCGGAACGTCACGCTGGAAAAACACACTGCAACGACAGACATTGACGCTGACCATTAAAGTACCTTCTGCGCATGCATAAGATGTAATACCCTTCCATTCCATCGGCGGGGATAGTCACTACTTCTCATTGTTAGAAAAATCCAGCCAGAAAGCTGTTTGCCAGGGGCGGATTATAAACAATGCATTCAGCTATATTCTTCGCTCACGATGAACTCCCGCGTGAAGTAAACCATCACGTTCTTGACACGGTATTGTGAAATACTTTGTCAACCCTCGCTCTTGTACTTGTAAGAAGATTAAGGCAGCGAAGGTGTGCTTACTGTTTATCCGCATTTGTCACTTCCCGTTGGTGCTCCGAGGGCTGATTTGCTAGCTAACAGCCAATCAGAATGACCAAATGACCAAAACGACTGGCGACGCCAATTCAAGATGCGTAAACGCCCCCCAGACGCTTACTGACGAGTTACGACACTATGACGGTGGTCATTACACCAATCAGATGGCACTTTCAGACGCCACGACGCTTCACGACCTCAGACATCGGTTTGGTCTATCTAGGCCTTTAGATGCAGAGGAGTACCTGGAACAAACTGACTCAACCTTTTAAAATCAAATTTACTAAAATTCATATACTGTACTGTATATTGGCATCATATGAAACAGCACAATTAAAGTGCAAGGTCAAAAACAACAAACTACAAGAAAGCATTCAATATCTATTTCGCAATATGGAAGGGAATTACTATTTGTGGGTTCAAAATATCTAAATCATTAAAACAGGCAAGCACAGGAAAATTTGTTTGTCAAATTGTGGTATGTGTGAGGAATTAAAGCCACGTTGAAACGTAAACAAGTTCAACTGAATGTATAAAAACATGCCACAGAGTGCAGTTAACAGCCGCATATACGATGTATAGTACTGTACATACAAATCAACGATTCTGATGATCAATAGCGGTCCTGGGGTCCGTTTCACAAAACAGGTTTAATGAAAACTCAGAGTCTGCTCCCCCTGAAATGAGGGTACCTCTGAGTTTTCCATTTCAAAAGGGGAGATAATTCAAACCAGAGAAAGAGGGGTAACTATCCGGTTTCGGAAAGAGAGGTAACTTAAACTCTCGGTCAGTTACCGCAATAACAGACTCTCTGAACCTAACCTGGTCGGAACCAGGTTTAACTCAATGAACCTTGAGATTCTGTCTACGCCCTCTTTCAGAGCCACACACTCCATTTCATTTCCTCATTCATTCAGTTCGCAGGTGAGTTTTGTTTTTCAGTGTACCCCCATGAAATCATACCAAGGCCTTAACTGTTTGAACAATGTTTTTATATTTCATCAGCTGTTAAGTGCGCTTCTCCTCCACGAGATTGCACGTAAATGAAATAAATTAATAGATGGAAGCAAGCAGTTTTCCTCTGTTATATAATTGTGATTGCGAAGGACTTGACATTTCCGCATGTATTGACCCAAACAGTAATGCTCTCCCACGCCCCTCCCTCGTTGCCATGGTGACTCGGCGAATCAGGGCTCCATTCATGCTGTCTTTTCATGGTTGTGGTGCACACGCTTAACTCCAGATGAAAGTACTCCGAGTTGAGTAAACTGATTCAAATCAGATGTTCTGGAACCAGAAACCCAGAGTTTCCTATCTCAGATTAGATCAACTCAGACTACAGGATTAGACTCAGAGTTTGTTGAACCATTTTTGTGAAACGGACCACTGGTTTAAACGGTGAGACAACACACATGCACGCACACACACATAACATACCAATAAACCAAGCACAAAGAATGAAGATGAAGTATTAGTGTTCATTTCAGGGGCGGAGACATGGGTGGGCCTGGATGTGCACAGGCCCACTCAGATTGACAGACTGCCCACCCAGTGAGATTCATGACGAAATATATATTTAATTTTTTTTTTGGTAAATTATTATTACATTTTAAATTGTTTGATTTGTGTTTTGTTGTTTTTTGTATTTTCCTGAATATTATGAATGGCATGATTGTGGTTGTCTAAGGAAGATCTGAATTTCATATTATTCAATTCGTCATTTTATTTCAATACAGGTATACGATGTGGTGGGACAGGAGGATTGTGCTCGGTGAGAGAAATATTCAGGCCCACTCTGATTTTTCCAGGCCCACCCATGAGCCACGTTCTGACTCAGCCCCCGGTTCATTTCAATATCCCGAGGTGGGTGCCTTGCCTCCCCTCCAGCTATACTGCCAAAAGCGGCTGCATGTCACCTCAAGCCAAAACCCGCCACTGCTGCGGATGATGAAGAATTACTGTTGTGGTGCACTCCCGTGTAAAAGAATGACAATTTGGCTGAATGGGTCTCAAACCCATGGCCCAGGGGCCATTTGCAGCCCGGCCCAGAGTATGATATTTTGCAGCCCCCTACTTGATTGTTTTAAGTAGTATGGCTCTACCTTTTTTGCCTTGTCGTTGTCTTGGGCGCTTTTTGTTATTGTTTTCTTTAATTAGTTGTAGACTACGATAGCACAGACACTTGACAGCTTTCGGTGAAACATAATTCTGAAGTGACAACAAGTGGAAAGATAAGACATCCTGTCACAGAGTCGTAGTCATGTCCTTTGTAAAACCTGTCATCAAGAGAGAGGTTGGTGACCAGCACACCCGTCACATTCAATAATTTATTTCCCAGACCTGTGGCAGCGGAGGGGTGCTAAAAGGGAACATATTTAGTACGGCCGCAGTGAGGCTTCTATTACACATTCGTTGAAGCGCATTTAAATTTATAGAGGGAACGGCCGATAGGCGATTACTATTTGATTCAGCTTGACAAAAAGGTAGACGGACAGTGGAAGGGTACCCAGGCTGCAGACGGATGGCGATAAATGGACAGACAAATGTTAGTAAAATGTTAATCTCTGATAATAGCGCCTAAATTTGTGTTAAGGGATTTCCAACCATGCAGTTAACAGCTTCCAAGTTAGTCCAAGCAAAGACAAAGAGGTTCTTTTTACCATGCTGCACAGAGTTAGCACCAACAGGTGTACAGCAAGATATATACATTGTCCAGTTTTAGCATTTATTTTTCTTTCAGAATAACCAACCCTATTTGTTCACCAAAACGTTTTGACCGACCAACACGGACCAACACTTTGAAATGACCTCATCACATCAAGCACACTGTAATATCCACTGGCATGCTGGACATTCAGAAAACAAGACCTTGACATGTAGCCTTCTCTGATCTGTGTCCAAAACCCACTGAATGTTCAAGTCAACAGGCGATGGCAGCTCTGATAGTTAACTATGGAGGGAGTCAACAGGTTCCAGATAAAAGCTCTACTTGTTTGATCCAGCAACACTCCTCTGTATTCATCTGCTCTCTACTTTCTTCAAAACCCAACACCATAGATGTTGAGTTCTCGCCTGGATTTCAGGTCAACAACATCCCACCACTGTGGTAGAAAGCATGTACTTATTTTCATCTCTGCTCTCGGTCTTAATCACACTCCCTCTCGCTCTTCTTTATTCAGTTATTTTTATCCTCTCCGGTGACTTATGCTGACCTCGCTGATTAACATTTTCGACACAAATGTGTGTTGTTCCAACACAGAGAGTGGCAAATACTTGAGATGTAATTAGAATTAAGGATATTGATCACACACGGCCGGGCGGTATAAATAATAGCTTGCATGAATAAGTGAAAACGATAGGTGAGCTCCTGGTGATTTATGTACAGGCTGCCATGGTCTGCAGTATAAATCAACCATGTTCTTATTGAGTTATGAATCCCTATAATTGCAGCATTATAATGGCTAGCTCCATGAATATCTACTATGTCCATATGTTAACCCCTTTGAAACCCGAAACAAAGTATTCATCATTAGTGCCTAAGTCAGAGATGGCCAACTAGCGGCCTGTGGAAAAAACTGCAGGTGAACAGTTTTATGTTGTAAAAACAATGATCACCACTACACTGAGAAAAATGGTGTGTTGAATTTACTCACTTTTATTTTGTCAAGTGGTTGCACAAATAAAATAATCTGGATCCAGATACATATATTTAGTATATGTATAGTCTAGTTAAAAAATGTTTCCACGCCGCCACAGGTCAGTCGGCCAGCCAAAGAGCACAGGAAGTGTGAAGCCCCGGCTGTAGCGGGGCGAATGCTATTTCTGTCCAGCCAGAGATTCAGCTCGGGGTGGCGGTGCGAGTGAGTGTCAATTTTGGATAAACAGGTCCTCCACATTAAGCCTCTAAGGTCAGCTTGGTGATATTTCAACGTTGCGGTGTGTTGTGCACTCGCTAATAAGTGGCCGCTTCGAAAAAATGGATGGATGGATGGATAGACTTTCAAAAGACATGGCACCTGTCGTCCAGACAACCAAGAGCCCTGTGTCAGACTTTGGCCACGTTCGCCGGTACCACAACCGGCAAACGCGGTGCTCCTGAGGCGGTTGTGTTGCAGTCAACCTCTATGGACCTCCTCGTCGCGGTCGCACACCGTCCATGCAGCCGTAGCGGGGCAAACACTTTAATTCTGCCCAGCCAGAGATGCAGTGGCGTTGCTGTGTGAGTGGGCCAGCCTGTGTGCATCAATTTTGGATAAATAACTAATAGATAGATAAAAAGCCCTGGAGGTCGGTTCATCAAAATTTCAAAAATGGACACCGTACTTCCAGCGATGAGGCCGACCCTTCAGCGTTTAAAGCACCTAATTTTCGGATAGGCAGTGAAGGGAGTAGCCCATAGAGATCAACTTCCAAGAAAAGTAAGTCAAACTAACACTTACAGATTAAATGGAATATATAACAATCAAGTTTACGAATTTCCTCTCATAATGCATTGTGTTTGAGTAGGGTCTTGGTGACTTATGAAGGAAAACAGACAGATGTGACAGAATTTGCACCTAAGCCTGGTTCACACGGCAGGATAATCGGCCCGATTTTAGGCACGAATCTCCCCTCTTACTAGTACTCTTGTAATGGCTCCAAAGATAATCTTATCAGATAATCCTGCAGTGTGTGGTGTGCTCAGCCTGAATTTACTTCGAACCTCAAATCGGGGCTATTCAATATGAAGTATTTTTCTTGACACTGTGTGTGCTGTGCCCCGAGGAAAAAAACAGCACGCGGCCGGTTGACAGTGACGTATAGCCAATCAGAAAGCTTGGTGACAGGACAGCAAAGAAGCGTGGTGGGAATCCAAAATGAAAACAGTCATGGCGCAACAGAGCCCAATGTCTTTTCATTAAGTGTCACTTTTCTCCCATTAAAAATAATTCACAAACTAGCTCCACCATCAAGATACGACCTGAGACCTCTTCTGCCTTTTCATCCACCATGCTTGTTCACTCCGAAGTTTCGTTTGATCTTGAGGAGTTTTGCAAGATGTTCTGTCCGAAGTGGGAACATGTATTCACATGAATGTGGTCCGTGTGTGATGTGTTTATCTTGCCGTGTGGCTGCACACCACAGACGGTATGTTCAAAACTGTAATACGCGTGATTTTTTTTCTACTGTAGTCACGTGTGGAGTCCCTCAGAGTTTGGAAGTTGACCGTCAATTTTAAAATCCTGCCGTGTGAACCAGCACGTAGGCTGCTCATTTCTTGTTTCTTTTAAGTTAGCCATGGAAAGGCTCATCTTTTTATGATGTTTTCAGGGGTTGAAGAGATGTCCACGTACATTTTGGGGCCGATTGAGCTCTGTTAATTTGACAATATTAGCAATGTATTTACAACGATTTTGAATGGACAAATAGTCTCCAGTCTCTTCTGTGACTCCCACCAAGACATGGAGGAAGGGGAGGGGAGCGTGTCCATTTCCGGGGGGTGGCTATAAAGTCGTTTGTTTTTTATTGCTTTCTAATTGATTTAATTGAAACTGCAAGCTAATATCAATTCCCTTATAACAAAATACATAAATTGCGCTTGTTAGTGAAAAATGTACCATATTGACTAGATGATCCGTTGAAGTGCTGTCTGTATGTTGTGCTGACTGTTCAGTATCAGCCCTCTGCGATGATCCATTGGTAGGGAAACTACACACTGCTCCAACCTGATCATGGGAGAACAACAAACACTTGAGACATCATAGGGAAACATACAGAAATGAAGAGCTTTAGGGCTACTGTGTGTCTGCAGATCTCAATGTGAATGTGTTTGTACTTGGATGTTGTTGGTCCCTTGAGCACTTGCTCTGTTCTAAACAAACAAAGCAAAGGCCACCTTAGGTCAGCATATCGCTCTTCCATGTCCTGCTTGCACCCATGCACACACACTAAAACATAAAAAACAGCTCTCCGCAGGTGCATCTCCACTGTTGTCAAGTTCATGGCTTTAAAAACTATAGATACCAAATTATACACCATTAAATTCAACAAGTTAATCATTATTTTCAGTAACAACAGGGTGATCTAATAAAAGAAGAGTGGCAAACAAAGCTTCCTGCTTTTTACTTCGAAATAAAATGACTGACACTAATACCGCCACGCTTAATTAATGGAAATGCAACACAGTACATAACATCCATCTAATTCAAGAAAACAAAGAACAGGCCGGCTTGTGTCATGTGAAATGTGTTGCCTGTTGACAGTAAAGTGCTAAACACAGATGACTAGTGTTGGCGTGTGCAAGATATGCACTAATTATTATTTTTTTTTAAATGGAGACTCTTAAGTAGACGCCTAATATATGCTGACATTGAGTTTATAGGTATTATTTTTAGTGGGGCTGTCATGTTTGCTGAAGTGACAGCTCTTAAAAGCTTTCACAGACAAAACCATCTCTTTTCGCACTCTAATGTCGTGTCTTCTCAAAGTGATGACTGTGCTATCAGGTTACAAGATGAAAGCTGATGCACTGCTTTTAATTTCTGCAAAGACACTTTATGGCTGCGCTTTTTGATGTTTGATTTGTCATCCTATTCCTGTCCATCTTGTGGCCACGGTCAATACACTGTGATCATTATACAGCAACATCCGACAACCGGATATCAAGAGACTGTTTTACCCCATTAAAACCACACTTGGCAGTGAAAAGAAGAGGTCTGGAAGAAGGAAGAAAGAGGTCAGAACATTTTAGAAAACCACACACGGGAAACGGGACACTCTGAGGCACTTTGTCACATCAATTAGGAATCCTATACGGGTAAACGGATTGTGACCTGCAGGGCAATAGACAGGACGAGCATGATCATGATTTATTATTAGTGTGTGTGTGTGTTTCGGGGGGGGGGGGGTGTTCGGGGGGGGGCGGGGGGATCGTGTGTGTGTGTTTGTATGCTTGTGGGTTTTTTTTTTTTTTTCATGTTTGCACCTTTCCTGGGGAAAGACAATTTTAACCTGCAGTACTTTTAATTGTTTCATATTGCCTATTTCCTCTTCACTGAAAGTGTGGGAACACAGTAGGAGTCCTCTTTTCTCTTGCTGTCCCTTGTTCTCACCATTCAGCCTCCAGTCAGTCAGGCACTCGGGCCTTGAGGCTGTCAGAGGGGGAACAAAGTGAGTGGGTGAAAAGCTGCACACCCGTTCTCTGATCACGGTGACTGATGCTGCGCCAAACATTACAAACACTGGCTCACTCAACAAGCCTCACAGCAAGATAGTTCCAACATGGGTCTTCATCATGCATATTGTGTATTTGTTAGTTACATAGCAGGATCACTCAAACAGTGCCTTGAAAAAGTATTTGCAATGTTCAGAATTTCTTTTTGTGTAATTTCCCCACTTTTGTTTTGAAGATCAGCAAACAAATGTAAATATCAAACAAAGATAATCCAAGTAACATAAAATACAGTTTTTAAAAGTTTATTTTCTTTATTGGGTGGGGGGTGGGGGCGATATCGAAAGCTTCCTGGTCCTGTGTGAAAAAGTACTTGTCCCCTTTGTTAAATCATGAATTAACTGTGGCTAATCATAGTTTTTGCAAAGCTGAGTTCATTTTCACTGACCACACCCAAGCCTGATTACCTGCAGACATGTTCAATCAAGAAATCAGTGAAATGGGACCTCCATCCAACCATTATCTGAACTGCTTCATCCTCACGAGCCGTCGCGGGCGTGTTGGAGCCTATCCCAGCTGTTGAAATGGGACCTTTGTTACAAAATGAATTCAACCAAAAGATCTTAAAAAGCTGCAACAAAGTGCCACTTTCCAAAGAAATTCAAGAACAGATGACAAATAAAGTAATTGACACCCGTCAGTCTGTAAAGGTTTAACGAGCCATTCCTGAAGCTGTAGGACTCCAGCGAACCACGGTGAGAGCCATTAGCCACAGACAGAGGAAACATGGAACAGTGGTGAACAGCCGGTCTACAAAAATTAGCCAAAGGGCATAGGCAACAACCCATCCAGCAGTTCACATAGGAACCCAGGACAACATCTAAAGTCCTGCAGACCTTTCTTGCCTCAGTTATGGTCACTGTTTAGGAATCAACAATGAGGAAGAGACTGGGCTAAAATGAATGAGTTCGAAGGCAAAAACCATTGTTGACAAAAACAACAATGAGGAGAAGAGCGTGCAGGAAAGAGTGTATGGGAGGAGAAGGTTGAAGAGGTCGACGGGGGCCTGATTGTGAAGGGCTTTATTGGTGAGTAGGAGGAGTTTAAATTGAATGCACTGGGGAAGGGGGAGCCATTGGAGGTTTTTAAGAATGGGGGTGATGATTAACAGGTGAGATTTAGCGCGGGTGAGAAAAAGAAAGTTTGTTTACATCCAGGATTTAATCTTGGGAAGACAGTTAGACAGGGTAGAGTGGATTGTGGGGGTGATGGATTTGGCGGAGATGTACAGTTGTCATCAGTGTAGCAGTGGCAGCGGAGACCGTGATGACGGATTATTTGACTGAGGGGGAGAAGGTAGAGGATGAGGAGAAGAGGACCAAGCACAGAACCCTGGGGGACACCATGGGACAGGGGGGCGGTAGATGAGAAGCAGTTGTTTATGTGGAGGAATTGTTTCCTGTCTGGGAGATATGAGCGAAGCCAGGTGAGGACATTGTCTGTGATGTTAGATGATTGCAGATGAGAGAGTAGGATGGAGTGGTTGATGGTGGCGAAGGTGGCGTTAAGGTCAAGGAGGATGAGGATGGGTGTAGGCCAGAATCGGAGAAGGTCATTGGTGATAGGGAGGGCGGTTTCAGTGCTGTGTTGTATGCGGAATCTGGATTGAAATTGTTCGAAGAGTTAGTTATTGTCAAAGTGGGCTGTGATTTGGGATGCAAAGATTCTATGATTGTTCTATGATTTTGGACACGTTGCGCGCATAATCCCTATTCTAATCTCTCGTATCCCAAATCAATTTCTGGGAAGAGTAGCTGCTTTGATTGGACGGGAGTCAGCAGCTCAACGGTGAACAATGGCAGAAACGCCTAATTCTTCCTTTGCAATGCAGTATAAACTAGGAAAATACTAAAAGAAAACTCCACTCATGTGCTGTCAGACTGCGTTTTGCGCTACACTTTTCATTTAACCAGCGAAGGTCCCATTGAGGCAGCACGGTGGTCAACTGGTTAGCATGTCTGCCTCACAGTTCAGAGGTCGTGAGTTCGCTTCCGGCTCTGGCCTTCCTTTGTGGAGTTTGCATGTTCTCCCCGTGCCTGCATGGGTGTACTCCGGTTTCCTCCCACATTCCAAAAACATGCATGGTAGGTTAGTTGAATGCTCTAAATTGTCCCTAGGTATGATTGAGAGTGTGAATGTTTGTATGCCTCTACGAGCCCTGCAATTGGCTGGCAACCAATTCACGGTGTACCCTGCCTACTGCCCACAGACTTCTGGGCTAAGCTCCAGCACCCCCACAACCCTTATGAGGATAAAGCAGTCTATAGATAATAGATGGATGGATGTAGGTCCCATTGAGGTACAATAAATGTAAACGGTATACTTCATTGTATAATCGGAAGATAAGCGAGGGATAGGATTGAAAATCGTGAGTCTCCCACCAGAATCAGGAAAGTATGATGCACACAATTGTACATGATTCATCGCTGTCCGAAACCTCAAACACTTGCACTCTTGAACGCAATTTATGTTTGACAAACGCATGTGTGTTTGCAGAAGTGTGGCAAAACTCTTTTCTTCTGTCTGTGGAAACTATGTGGTGTAATAATGCTGTATTTAATCCTTGGAGTTAAGACTTCCTTTCATTTTAATATCCAATTTAAAGATGCGGTTAGTTAGCTCATTGTTTTATTTATTGCATCACTCATGGATTTAAACCTTTAAGAAGGCGTTTTGTGAAGGCGTTGTAGGCAAAATGAAGATGTATTGTATTGTATTGTCTAGGGCAGACGTTTGTGGACTTTGACAGTGTTATATTAGCATTTGAATGTATTTTGTTGGTAGTAGTATGTTGACGTGAGTGTGCAATAGCAATATACGGTACAATATAATAAAACTTGAACAAAGCAGTGCTTGCGAACTCAAACAAACTGGTGTTTTGTTTTGTTTTTTACTTTCTATAAAGTTCTGTAAAGTGCCATAATTTGAGTATATTTTCCTATAACTCATTCAGAACTCATTTCTTTACTTTTAAATGTTTTGAAAGTTTTCTGCTAATGTGCTCAGATGTTGTCAATGTACATTCTAGTAATTTATTTTGTTAGCTACTTTTGTTTTGTCTGCTTTGCTTTTGAATGTTGTTAACTGTTGTGTTTGTAAATGCTTGTAGGTGTTGTGTATTTGCTTGCGTGAAGCACATTGAGTTGCCTTGTGTATGAAATGTGCTGTATCAATAAAACTGCCTTGCCTTGCCTTTATACAAAATGTATAAGACTTATGGTATTGAGTTGAACATATATGGCATACCTGATTATAAAATATATCAATTATATGCATTTTATATATGGATGTTTTATCAGCGCATAAGATCCACATTTAATTCAGTTGAAACTGATAATTTTTATATGCTATTTTTATAAAACGTTTTAATATGGGGTAGCAGCACCGAAACTGTTGGAGTGGAAACCAGCGAGCCAATCAGCAACCAGAAGACCTGGCAAAAAGGAAGCGCTCCCTGGCCCGGGCATCTCTGGACCGCCTATCCAGACTGACCTCTCTCACTGCATTGAAATATGTCAGGTTCTAGACCAGGGGTGTCAAACTCAAATGGACGGAGGGCCAAATAAAAAAATGATCTACAAGCCAAGGGCCGGACTGATCGAATGTTCATTGAAAATTTTTTAAATGCCCAGATTGGTCCTTCGTGCCTGCTGATGACGTCACGCGTTATGATATATATTTCTGTAATGCATTTCTTTGCCTCTATGTTTGTTTGTCAACCCCCTGGCTGTTGTGTTTGTATGTTCTGAGTTACTAAATAAAATAAAGTACATTACTGCTACTTTTGCTAGGGAGCTCTCGTACGTCACTTCCACCTGAGAAGAAGCCGCTGCCCATCTTGTGATCAGCGGGACGTTTGCGTTTCTCCTGCCAAACTGGCAACAATTTTGTGGTTCACTCGGGCTGCAAGATTGTATGAAATGTACATAATGTGAAGTATTTCTTAATAAAACGTGCTTTACTCCGAATAACTTTTCACCACAATCCGAAAGCCACAGAACAGTGACGTGATGTCTTCAGTCGGCACATAAGCGACCGAAGGAGGAAGATCCTTGCAAAAGTAGCAGTAATGTTTGTTAGTGTATTTTATTTTAACATAGCAAACACAACAGCCGGGGGGTGGCAAACATAGATGCAAAGAAATATATTACAGAAATGGTGTAACAAATTGGGTTATCTGCGTTGTGGTCGAATTTGTGTTTTGCCGAGTTGTGTTGTTTCCGAGGTTAATGAATGCATTGCGTGGCTCGCTGGATGGGATGGGATGCGAGCGAGAGGAGCGGAGGGCGAAGAGGAGAGCCATTACACTTTTTTGACTGAACGGTTGTCGTACTGTATTGGCGTCAGCTGCGGCCCACAGTAACCGATTGGACTAATGAAAACGTGATAAATAAACTACGTCTGACGGCGTGTTATTTGAAGGCGCTATAATATATTATAAAGCGTGACGTCATCGGCAGGCGCGATTACATCTGCTGCTCACACCATTTTGCTGCGGTCTGCGAGCCAGTTCTAATAATAAATCAGTATCATCCCAGGGGCCGTAGAAAACCTTCTCGCGGGCCGGATGTGGCCCACGGGCCTTAACTTTGACATGCGTGTTTTAGACGACCTGAAACATTTAATAAAAAACATTACACAAGGAAAGAAGTCTGTTGCCTCTTTTATTTACAAAAGGGAGGTTTTTCTTGTTCCATTGACATTTGCTTCAACCGTTGGGAATTGTAAATCACAGATTGGAATGCTTTGAAAATAACAAACACAAAAATGTTAAAACAGACTACTAAAGTAATTTAAACCGCTGAAATAAAGTAATTTAGAGACAGGAAAGTCTTCTTGAGCTAAAGGCACAATTTCTTATCAGCAGCTGTTTCTCGAGACCTGTTCTGCTTCTCTCACAGGTAACCTTAGCAAATAAGTTTATCCTGATGAATAAATGCTTTCCGACACTAGAAAAGAGTAAATATGGGATAACTTATGTACAATTATTCTAACAACAAATAAACAATGGCCGCTGTTAAATAAAGCAGTTACATTACAACTCTCGACTCGCTGACTTCGTCTCCTTACATACAAACAACGTGTGCTGGCAAGCAGTCCGTCAAACTGTTAACCCAGAAGTAGGTGCCCATAAGGTCAGTGGATTTGGATAGTAAAGTAGCCAGCTAATGAGCTTTAAACAAACCTTTGCTGTTAGCATCCCTCCCGCGGCATCATGCACGGATGCTTTTTTTTTTTTGGGTGGGTGGAGGTGGAAGAAAGAATGGAACCGCTTTGCAAGGATGAGGACAGGCGGAGTCGGAGGACGATAATGTTGATGACTATGGATGGAGCGATGATGGCAGAAGGGTAACCAGGTCGCGGACGGAGGACAGACTGGCAAAAAAGGGTCAAGTGCACAGCTCTGTGAATGATTCCCAAGAAATTTGGGAGAACATTCTAAGGACTAACAAGATAATAATTTAACTTTTTCGAAAGTGCGTATCTTGTTATGTATTGTGTAAGTCTTACACAACATTTCAGAAAAATAACATAATACCAACAGTCAAACATGGTGGTGGTTTGGGACTGCTTAACTAACTTAACTACATCAGGGCCTGGGCGTCTTGCTGTGTTTTAATGCAACCATGAATTTTACCAGGAAATCCTGAGGGAGAATGTTGGATTACTGCGTGACTTCAAGCTGGGTTCTGCAGCAGGACAGCAATCCAAAACTGACCAACAAGTCAACTTCTTGACTTGAAAAAAAAAAAAAAAAGAAAAAAGAAAAACTTTTGTAAGATTTTGGAGTGGCCTAGTCAAAGCCCGTATTTGAATCCGATTGAAATGCTGTGGTAAGGCCATTAATTCAAGAAAACCCTACAGTATTGCTGACTTAACCCATTAAGGATGGGAGCGCATAACCACGCTTCTACCACTAGAGCCGGGGGCGCTGTTCCGTCTTTCTACCTTTAAAGCCGGGAGAGCGGATACGTCTGTTTCTTTTTTAAATCCAATTCTCGGTCTCTTAGCCAATTTAATGCATCAGAATTTACACGTGACGGTGTTGCGATACCACGGAGGATTCCCTGGAATTTTTTCGAGCCGTAGGCCAATGGCGGACCCCGTCAATCACGGGAGGTCTGAAATAAGTAATGGCAGTGATATAGACGATGCACTTGTGGACTTTGAACCAGTAGAACCAGTCGAACGTGATATATGGTTAAGATATATGTTTGTAGACAATGATGATATTGACATCTTTGTAAGAGAATAGAGGATGGTAATTACCACTCGACTTAAAAAAAATTAAAATAGTGCTTGTTTGAACTGACACGTTATTTTCACACCTTTGATTGAAACAGTAAATAATAATAAACTCAGGCCTGTGTGAAAGCCACATATATAAGCTCTCAGTTTCTTTTGGAATCATATCTGCTACAGGGGCTGAGATATCAATTATTTTATAGGTGTTGAATTTCTGGGAGAATCTCAGGTTTAAGAAGGTGATTCTATAGTCGCTGTTGAGCCAGTCGCTTTAGGCCAATGGGTTAAAGGGATTTTGCAAGGAAGAGCGGGCCAAAATATCTCCAAAGAGGAGTGAAAGACTCATTGCCAGTCATCTAAAAACTTGATTTCAGTTGTTGCAAGTACTTTTTCACTCACGACCAGGTAGTTTTGAATGTTTTCTTTTTCCTCAATAAATAAAATCACCATTAAAAAAATGCAATTTATGTTTACTTGGATTATCTTTGTTGTATTTAAATTTGATGATCATAAACATTAAAATGGGCAAAATATACAAAATCGTACGGATTTAAGAGGAGGCTAAATACTTTTTTCACGGCACTGTATATACAGTACAATTACTCAACCGTCACATAGTTTGGGATTTTTTTTATTATCTGATGGGATCAATTATAGAGCACTCTAATTTTGGTGTAGATCAATAAATAGTCATTTTTCCCCTATTAACAATTTTGGTCATTTGCCATAAAACAAGCATTTACAAAAGATGGATGTCAGATGTACTTGTACAATTTGGTGGCGACTTTAGTTTTGGAAGAGGTCTGCATGCCAGCAAGTGCCATTATAGTTTGTTTGTTTGTAAGGTAGTGAGAAAGAAAATAAAATGAGAGTGAGAGAATGGCATGACCTGGATGAACAAGAATATTCACAGTCGTAGTTAGCAAGAAGACCTTCACAATTTCTGTGAAATTTGGTAGCAGAATCAACTGGGCTAAAGAGGAACCCATTACATCTTTAAAGTATGATGCTAATTCACAGTTTTAACACAAATTAATCGTAATTATTACACATTACACAATTTTGACTCAAGATTAAGTTATGAATATGTTTCCTTGACCTATGAAGGACTTCATTTTGGTAATTTTTTTTTTTTTTAAATGTCTCACATTTTAATTAATTAATTCACAGTTTTAACACAAATCAATCGTAATTATTACACATTTCCCAATTTTGACTCAAGATTAAGTTATGAATATGTTTCCTTGTCCTATGAAGGACTTCATTTTGGTAAATATTATTTTTCTTAAAAATGTCTCACATTTTTCTTAACTTCCCACCGAATAATGCATGGACTTCATGACAAATTACAGGCATATGCAGAAGGTATCAATGAAGGTGTACAATCTGTCACTGATTTAAATTAGGATTTTTCAGCCTTGATGGAGTCCTGTGCTCTACTGACTGCCATTCCAGTTATCCAGCTGTCCCTGTCTACACCCTGCTCTTGTTCCATGCAGTGTTCACCAACAGAAAAGGTGGTGGGTTTCCTACTGCAGTATTACTACAACGCAAATTTGCATACCCCCACTTTATGAGGAATCAGCCCTTGCAAAATGTGAATATGCACTGCAACTGTGCAGATCAGCAGCCTTCTTCCGGAAACACTGCCAAGGCAGCATTAGTCAGACACCAAACACACATAGTCTAGCAGGTGTCTGCTGCTACACACTGATCTGACAGCACTCATCTATACTGAATCAGTTCCTTGGAGATGTGTGTAGGAAATAGCTTTATTTTTGTTCTATGAATAAGCTGACTTGCCCTTAGAGTTGTTGCTCTGAGCTGCAGTGTAAATCAATGCCTTAGTGGGCTAGAGAGGCAGCAGTTAGGCCTATATTTACTTTTTGTTTCCTAGCTAGCAGCACTAGCTATATTGAGGGGTTAAAGGAATTCGATACACACTACACGAAGGCTGAGGTTTTTTTTGATGGTAGGTTTTCTGACAGAATGAGAGTAATGAAGGAGACACCTGACCTATCAAACATGAAAACACAATTAACATAATACATGTAGGCACACAAAAAAAGATCATGCACCACAGGATAAATACAAGAAACGGGGGCACACCATCAAAACAAATGTTATACATTTATCACATAGAGCTCATGGAAATGCATTTGAATCTACCGTAAATATACAGTAGTAGCTTATTGATTTAAAAGATACCACATGGTGTGTTTCTGCTCATTTGCACTCTGTGTCTGTAGCGCTGAAAATTGGATTAAGTCTGATAGTAATGAATTATACATGCCGTCTGAAATGTAATGCTTTTCATTAGTTGACACATCACTTGTTTGAATTTTGCCAACTGTTTTAATAATACTGCCTTTATCGTTGAACAGCGGAGTTGTGGAAAAATAATCATGCCATCACTGCAAGGTGCTGCTGCCAATTCATTAATTCAACAATAAAATTGAAGATTAATCAAAAGGGAGTTGTTGCTAAGGTTAACTAACTCTGAACAAAGAAAACATGCATTGCCGTCTCATTTGCACTGAGGAATCGAATGAAGTGCTTCTGTTCTTTTTGCTCTTGTGTGCGTCTTTCAAGAGACCTTGAGAAATGAAGGTTGGACCCAGTTAATAATAGTGGCCGAGAGGGTCTGTTAGCGTTGGCCACTACATCACTCCTTACCAGGGAGACATCTCTAGGGCTCCATGGAGCTGTGATGGAGTGCTGAATGGGGAGCAGACTGGTACAGTGATGGAGAGGGTATCAGAGGCTGGGGGACAGATGAGATTCAGGCAGCAAGGGGACTAGGACACCAAGCATGCATTTTATTTCCCTGATTTAATCACTTTGGGGGGAAAAAATGAACTTGAACAGCAAACCTAAATTCAGTTTCAAGCAAAGCTTGTTGGTAGACCAACTTAACTTTAAAAATAACCCAAAACAAAACAAAAAACTCAAATGTTGAAAGGCTGAAATTGTTCTGGTTGTTTGTTGCAGTGCAGAAGTGGGCACAAGCGCAGGAAAGTAGCCAAGGCAAGGTTGGAGTTGAGGGGAATCAATGAAAAAAAATATTTATATAAAGGAAAGCAAAGGTACTGGAGAGCGGAGGCGGGGTGGGGGGTATTCCAGAAAGAATGTGAAATACATGCTTTGCTTAAACCTTAGCTGACTTCCTCTGAAATCAAAAACTCAAATGATTCAGCTCTCTAAATTAGTTCAATCAACTGGTAATATGTTCACCTTGAGCTAAGTACAGCAGAACCACACACACAAAAAGATGTCATCAATGGAGTCCTAATATGTCAATTCACTGTGGCAAGAGAAAAAATGTAACTTGTAAAATGTTACTTACACCACCCTTGCGATTGGAGATGCGAATGCGGGTGTACTTTGTATATGAAAATATAGTTTGTAAAAACAACAGGCAAGATAGATTTTATTCATACTAATTATCATTGACAATTGATTAAGTAAACATCAATTCAACACATCTCTGTCAACAACAACTGTATTCACATATTTGTGTCATTGATTCGTGGACCATTATTTAGCTAATTATTTGAATTAAACACAAACATTAACATTTGAGTTCTACTCAGCCAACAGAAAGACATTTTCTGCAGGAGCAGTAATGGGGTATATGTCACCTCCACATCACATTTGGAAGCCAAAATGACATGTACTGTAGTTAGACCAGGGATGGGAAAAGTTATTTGCTCAAGGGCTACGTTAGATTTTGAAAATGGACTGATGGGCCAGGTCATTTGTACATGAGGTGGGGCGAAAAAGTTGATGTATATCAAAAAATAGTTTGTTTTTTCAGTAATAGTGATTTAATTTCATTTTCAATTAATTGATTAATCAATTATTTAATAGAATACATGAATAAAAAAATCTTTAAAAAATCTAATTAAAAAAAAACTGTTTTTAACCAATAAAATACTACTTCATCTCATTTTTTAAAATATATTATTTCTAATTTGGTTCTAGTTAAGTAATTATTGAATATAATTTTTATGTTAAAGTTATATGTATTTTTAGTCATATTGTTTTATTGATAGTAAATCAATTAGCAAATTATTCAGCTAGCTAAATAAACAAATGAAACCAGATAAATACATGTAAAATGGTTTCTTTTAATTCTCATTTTTATTTTTAAATTGTATTACTTATGACATAATTTATCATCCAATTATTCATTAAAATAAATACATTGATAAACAGATGTTTTTTTAATTGTATTTGTAGTCAACTATTTAGCCAGCTGCCTTTACCTTATAATGCAGAATAGATCTGATATATTGTTTGTTTTAGTAAAGATTAATTGTTGAAAAATAAATACATTAGAAAACGACCTTGAAAGAAAATGACTGCGAATCAAATCGCAATCACAATTTTGAGAAACAAAAATCGCAATTAATTTTTTCCATAATCGTTCAACCCTTATGCTGTGCCAGATAATTAAATGTGGTCAGAGAAATGTTATTAAGATAAATGATTGATTTTATGAAAAACAGTACAGTTCATTTCAGTTCAGTAAACTACCAGATATAAACCACTGCAACTGTGTGAATTGTGGCATTGAGAAGGTTTATGTTACCGCCTCATCTGAATGATGGAACATTCTATTATTCAAACTAAAAAATAGATAGCTAAAATATGAATATTAACACTATTAATAATATTACTGGTATACTACTTTATTCAATGAATGTCATTTTGGTATGTCAGGCACACCAACTGGGGGTCACAGTGGTAAAGGAGACGAGAGATGCAACTGAGAACCACTGACTGTAATTCAGACACGCATTCACCTGCTCCACCATACTACCTGTGATTCCAAACTCTTTTGTAAAGCAAATCTCAATTCTAATGAAGTTGGGATGTGTAAAATGTAAATACAAACAGAATACAATGATTTACAAATCTTTTCCAACCTATCTTCAAATGAACACACTACAAAGGTTTATGTTTATCTTTTTTAAAGATAATTACTCATTTTGATTTTGATGCCTGCAACACATGCCGAAAAAGCTGGGACGGGTCACATTTACCACTGTGTTACATTACCTTCCTTTTAACAACACTCAATTACTGTATTGTAACACGTGCGGAATGTGGCTTGGCATTGTCTTGCTGGAAAAAAACAGGGAGATCTTTGAAAAAGACCTTGCTTGGATGACAGCGTATGTTGCTCCAAAACCTGTATTTACCTTATAGCAATAATGGTGTCTTGTCTTCACAGATGTGCATGGTAACCATGTCATGTTCATGTGCACTAATACACCCGCATACTATCATACAGTAGTTTCTGGCTTTTGATATTGCATCAAAAATACACAAGGTGCTTATCCACTTCTGCCCGACATCCATAATTTTCAAAAACAATTTGAAATGTGGACTTGTTAGCTCACAACACACTTGTGAAAATTTTTGTCTTTCAAGGATGCTCCTTTTTATACACAATCATAACACTTAGCTGTTTCCAATTAGCCTGTTAATCTGTGGAATGTTCCAAAAAGGTGTTTGTTTGTTGTTTTGGCATTCCTTAACCTTGCCAGTCTTTTCTTATAATTTTCTCAGCATTTTTGGGACATGATGCAGGCATCAAATTTAAAAAGTGAATATGAAGAAAAAAAACAAGGAAAGTTCATCAGTTTAATAAACATATCAATCAACAAGATCTTGTCTTTCTATTCAGTTAAGTATATGTTCAAATCAATTAGTAAATTATTGTTGGCCTATTCAGTTTTTATTTACGTTTTATACAACATTCCAACGTCATTGGAATTGAGGCTATAGGGTAAAGTCAGCTGAGATCCAGCTCACCCTTCTGAGTATAAGCGATACAGAAAATGGATGGATGAAAACAAATAATTTTGCTCAGTGCTTTAAAACTGTCTTGCACATGTGCATTGAGTGAGTTCCTGCTACTGTTTCTCTTTGTCACTCTTTTTTTATTTTTTTTGAATAAATGTAACCATCTGTTGTGTTCTCTTTTTATAGTCAGTCATTTTGTTGTGTATAACCTATTTACTCTTTTACTGGAAGAAAAATGCATCGAAAAAGCACAGTTTTTCAGTCCAAAGATTTATTCTTGTTTTTTCAATGGTCTTTTATTCATGAGAAAGACATCGCCAAAACACAGTGAAACAAAAAACAAAAAAGCTTAATTAGCATTTTGTAGTGACAATGAGAGTAAATGCTTTTTTTATTTATCTGATTTTGCTACAAAACACTGGAAATATCCATCCATTATCCAAACCGCTTATCCCCACGAGGGTTGCGGGCGTGCTGGAGCCTATCCCAGCTGTCTCCGGGCAGTGGGCGGGGTACACCCTGAACTGGTTGCCAGAATCGCAGGGCACACAGAGACAAACAAACACACACACACACACTCACAATCACACCTAGGGGCAATTTAGAGTGACCAATTAACCTACCATGCATGTTTTGGGAATGTGGGAGGAAACCGGAGTACCCGGAGAAAACCCACACAGGCACGGGGGCAACATGCAAACTCCAAACAGGAAGGCCAGGGCCGGATTCGAACCCACGACCTCTGCACTGTGAGGCGGACGTGCTAACCAGTCGACCACCGTGACGCCCAGGTGCCAGATGTATACTTTAATTAGTATGACTGCCGGTCATGACAGCCACCGACACTGTTAATATGTCTACATACGCAGCCTCGTGGTCAAGTCGATGACACTTTTGACATTTGGATTTCTTCATTTGTCAAACTATTTTGATAAGTACTTCTCACATTGTAATCTTTTGAAAACGAGTTGCCTTCCAACTGAACGGGTGTGTTGGACAAGGACAAGTGGGAGTCGTACACAAAAAAAAAGGCATAGTGTGTATGTGTTTGTTGCTGCAGTAGTGCTTGTGTGCGTCTCTGAACCAAGTGACTTATAGTGTATAGTGTGTTTATTCATCACGCCACTGTGTATATTTAAGTCTGGGATTTACGAATTTAGCTTTGGTGCTGTATGTGATCAGCCGCATCTCTTTGAAGTTCGCCACGTAACTAAATGAGCATCTCAAACACGAGGGGCGGATGTTAATTATTTCTTCTCTGAATGTTGGTGCCTAGAAATGCTCAAGTACGGTGTACTTATTTACATGTTTGGTGCCTCTTTGGTACGTCAGTTCTGGCGTGGATTGGGCAGTGTGCACTTTGTATAGGCGACACCATTGCACGACTTCCGTGGCTGTAGTCGGCCTCTAGGTGTGTTTATTTGAGGTAGTTTCACTTATGGTTTGCCATTTGAGTTGCAAGTGCATGTTTGTCGTGTTGTACAGCTTATTTGGAGTGTTTGGTTATTATTGTGTGCAGCTGGGCAATGCACTCATATGCTGTATATTTTCTGTATACACTCACTTTATACACTCCAGCATCCTTGCATCATTTCTACGTGTGCCTACGCCTGTCTGCATGTACACTACTGCCATACCCGTGCTGTTACCTTCCTACCTGCCATACCCGTGCTGTTACCACATCTTCACTCCTCATTGTGTTCTGACCGACACCCGGGGGTGAAAAGAGCATAGTACATCTGAACCACATCGCCTATACAGTCCACCGTAGGCTCTCAAAGAGGTCAATCAAAAAATAAATTACAGAATCCTCTTGCTGCCCCTCCTTTCGTCATGTCACACACATGCATTGATTAACTTGTGGAATAATTCCAGGTTTCTTTCACTGATGAGAGTAATGGTAAGTTACTATTTCCTTTCATTTCTTAGCCTATGTGTTTGTATTGCTTAACAAGGTTGTCTTACTTTTTAGACAGCAGTGCTTTAGACTCGTTTTCAGAATGCTTCGCTCTGTCAGTTGTCTACATCATGCGCGTCAGATTCATCCTCAACTTCGGACGGAAGAATCAGATTTTTGTTTACTAAAATGTGTAACCATTCAAGTTAAAAAAAAAAAAAAAATCATGAATGATTCTCCTGTCATCAGGAGGGTCTCTGCCAGTGATGTCTGCGACACCTGTGCACTTGGCATTGTAACACACCAAAGTTGAAGGACCCAGATTCTAAGACTGGTTACGTAAGTATATGCACTCCATCATAAATTCAGCTTTTCTTTACATCCCAAGCTATAGCTATGCTACTCTACTTGACGAATTGACTTGGTTGAGGGTCCACTGATAGTCTAGTGGTACACACGCCTGAGTTGTGTGCGGGCAGCGTGGGATCGATTCCCGCTCAGTGACAGTGTCTATGTGTGCCCTGCGACTGGCTGGCAACCAGTTCGGGGTGTAGTCTGCCTTCGCCCATTGACGGCTGGGATAGGCTCCAGCAACTCCCCGCGACCCTGTATAGGATAAGCGGTTTGGAAGATGATGACTTGGTTGATTAGGCATCTTTGTCTCCTATTCAGAAAACCTCTATTTGGAGGCTTTCAGATAAAGGGTGGACAAATTAAACACATGACATGACATTTCACGTCACAAAGGTACATACAAAGGTCATTATAGTTAATACAAATGACTAAAAAAACAAAAAATAAAAAACTCTGCCAAAACTAGATAACAAAGCTTTGTCAAAAAAAGAGGACTAATATTGTAGTGTTTAACTACAAAAATATCTCTAAATATTAGGACGTTTTTTGTGTTTGTTTGGTTGGGTGTTAGGGCGGCATGGTGAACGACTGGTTAGCACGTCCGCCTCACAGTACAGAGGTCGTGGGTTCGATCCCGGCCCCGGCCTCCCTGTGCGGAGTTTGCATGTTCTTCCCGTGCCTGCGTGGGTTTTCTCCGGGTACTCCGGTTTCCTCCCACATTCCAAAAACATGCATGGTAAATTGATTGGACTCTCTAAATTGCCCCTAGGTGTGATTGTGAATGCGGATGTTTGTCTTTGTGTGCCCTGCGATTGGCTGGCAACCAATTCAGGGTGTCCCCCGCCTACTGCCCAAAGACAGCTGGGATAGGCTCCAGCATGCCCCGCTACCCTTGTGAGGATAAGCGATATAGATAATGGATGGATGGATGGATGGATGGGTGTTTTGCCACCACCATGCTATAACACAATTACAGTCGAGCCTGAGGGTAAAACTGCAGAAGCCTTCAAACGGGGGTGATTTTAGGTTTAAATGTTGTGTACAAACCTTGAAGTTGAATAAGAAGCCTCCCAGACTGGCATCCCATATTGACCCCAAAAACATAATACTTAGTTAAAAGAACTCAAATGCAGTGTTTTTACAAAAACATTGAATGAAAATAAAAACTTGTGTATTATCCTGAACTACTATGATCCTTGGTTCACACCCAGTTGAACTGAACTCTGTTCACCAGCCATACTTTGCTCTAAACTGGCCCATACTTTACTCCAAATAGGGTTTGCAACTACCAGAAGTCTTGTGTTGCCCTACATGTTTCAATTTTAAGGTTCATTGCATGCCACACTTCATAAGAACTGTGTGTTCTCCAAATAATGATGCATCTTAACTTCATATTTTCACTGTAATACACAGGAACATTTCTATGATCACCAGAGTGGTTCTGATAATCTTGCTTGGAGATTAAAAACTGTTGAACCAGCGGCGGAGCCAGAACGTGGCTAAACTTCCGTTTGCGTTTCTCCTGCCACGTCAGAGTTTGGACGTGGATGGTATCGATTGCACTTCTGCACTTTCGCCTTCGAATCTACCTCACCTGCGCGTTGCGTTTTTACTCTTTTTAATTTTTGGAGACTATTTTTATCTTATTTTTTATTTATTTAAATTTTTGTTAATCTCTGGGTCGCTTGATCTCGCGGACTAGCATACAGCTAGCGTGAGACGGAAACGGGCTAGCTTGGGGCTAGCTTGGAGCTAGTGTATTAAAATGCCTTCAGACGACAGCGACGAACACAATGGCCTGCTGGAGAAGGCAAATAAGACAATCTCTGACCTAAGAAGGGATATTCGTCGTCTCTCAGAGGAGCTCCATGAGAAGGAATCGGTCATCTCTTGCTTCGCGACCCGTTTCCCCGAACTCTCCGCGGTGGTCATGAGAAGGCGCGCTCGTGAAATCCTGTCGGCGACAATGACGGCTGAGGCGGCTGGCCTCTCGGACACGGCGAAGTGGGATCCAATTGCCTGCCCGGGGCCATCCTGCTCGACACCGTTGCAGAGTGACACCTGGGTCAAGGTGGTGTCCCGCGGCCGGAGGGCCGGGGAGCAACCCCACCGCCCCCAACTGGTCCTGGGGAATCGGTTCGCCGCCCTGGCGAGTGAGTCTCCTGTTCCCATCACTGCACTACAGCAGTCGGAGACACCGACTGCTGCGTCCGACGCTGGGGCTGTGCTCCCAGGGGCTCCCTCGGATTCCCCGCCACCCACGGCGACGACCTCGGCCGGGAACCCCATGTTGGGCGGGTCCGCCGGTGACACGGCCGTCCACTCACGCGTCGGGCTGCTCCGGGACGCGGTGTCCCGGTACAAGGGTGGTCGTCATCACCAGCATCATCGGCGACACTCATCGGTGTCATCCACCGTCTTCACTCGGCCTCGGCGGAGCCATCCTGGACAGTGGGGTCGTGAATCTTCCGCCGGTGGTGAGTCCCTTGGCGTTCCCTCCTCACGTCACCCACCGACCACCGTTATAATTGGCGACAGCACCATTAGACGTACTCACTATCCCGGCTGCGTCACCCGCTGTTTTCCCGGAGCGAAAGTCATGGACATAGTTAACATCCTGCCGGGTGTTCTTGACTCTCTGCCATCATCCATTACCCGGCTCATCGTTCACGTTGGGACAAACGAGACAATACGCCGACAGTCTGAGCAGACGAAGAGAGACTTTCACGCCCTCTTTGCCTTGTTAAGAACCTGCGATCTCTCGGTCTGGGTGAGTGGCATTTTGCCGGCATTGTCTCGCGGAGCCGAGCGCTTCAGCCGCCTTTTAAGCTTGAACACGTGGCTCCTACGCACTTGTGGCCACCTTGACTTTGCTTTTATTGACAACTTTAACCTATTCTGGAATCGCCCGTCTTTTTACCAGCCGGATGGTGTTCATCCGAACTCTCTTGGTAGCAAGATTTTAGCCGCTAACATCCACCATGTCGTAACCAATTCCACTCCCAGCTGACTCTTGTTTACCAATCATACTTCTTCTTCTACTCATAAACGCTGCAATGACAATGTCACTACCATCACTTACAGGCCAATACCAGCTGCTCACAGTACCACCACCCTAACTAGCTCCCCCTGCAGGCCCTCATTATCATTACCACTATCGGACAATTTTCCCATTGAAACCATCACCGGCAGACGCTTCCCTTGCACACACAAACAACGTGGTTTTAACAGTGGTAATCTAGTATATGTTAATACTGCTCATTCGTACCACCATGAGCGCACGTCCAGCACAATAATTAATCTGGCCGTGCTGAACGTGCGCTCCCTTTTAAACAAAACTTTTATCATAAACGACCTGATTTTAGACAATAATTTACATGGTATACTTTTGTCTGAGACATGGCTTGGTACAGATGCTCCAGTTGCTCTCAACGAGGCTTGCCCACCGAATTTTAACTTTTTATTTTCTACAAGGGATGGCAAAAGAGGAGGCGGGACTGCATCAATTTTTATTAATACTCTTTTATCAAAGGAGATCATTTTTAGCAGCTATTTATCGTTTGAACACCATGCCTTTGTTTTTAGCAGTCCCCCTATTCTCTGCATTACCGTCTATAGACCTCCCCATCATTCCACTTCTTTTATTACAGAATTTTCAGAATTCTTATCCATTTTATATTCCAGTTATAACAGAATATTAATAACTGGCGATTTTAATATACACATGGACAACATCTCGGACCCACTATCCAGAGATTTTTCAAACCTTTTAAACTGCTTGGATTTTAAACAGCACGTCTTGCAGCCAACTCACAACAGAGGACACACCCTGGATTTGGTTATAACCTATGGCTTGTCTGCTGGTGTGTCCTCTGTTGTTGACTTGGCAGTGTCAGACCACTACTGTGTCTATTTTAACATCGCCAGTTTTAACCATCTAGCAGTCCCGGTCAGAACAGTGAAGAAACGCTACCTATCTTCTGAGGTGGCAGCAAATTTTATCGAGATCTTAAAAAACACTCCTGCTGACATTTTACCTGCACCCTGTGATCTTATTGTTGACAATTTTAACCTACATCTTAAATCATCATTAGATTCAGTAGCTCCACTTTTAATTAGAACAACAAAAACAAAGACTGTACCCCCGTGGAGAAACAATGCTATCAAAATATCAAAGAGAAAATGCAGGAGTGCAGAGAGGAGGTGGAGAAAAAGTAAACTTACAGTACACTATGAAATTTTATGCGAACAACTGAAATCTTACAATAAAACAGTAAAACTAGCAAGATCTTCCTATTTCTCAAACCTCATTACAGTCAATAAAAACAACCCCAGGGTTCTCTTCTCCACCTTTGAACTTTTAACTAGTTCTGATTTTAATAAGTCCCCACAGAGACCAACAGATGCTCTCTGTGAGGACTTTGCAGACCACTTCAGAAGTAAAATCGATGACATAAGATCCAGTCTTTTAGCCCGTCAAAACACAAGTTTTAATAAACCCGGACAATCATATTTACATGAGGAAACACTGGAAAGTTTTGCCCTGGTTGATGCAAGGACACTTGTTCGAGTTTTCTCCCAGGTAAACCCAACAACCTGCCTTTTGGATCCAATTCCCACATTTCTTTTTAAGACATTTTATGGATTTTTTGAAGAACAAATTTTAAATATAGTCAATTGCTCTCTTCAGACAGGCGTCTTCCCAGCTGCCTTTAAAACGGCGGTGGTGAAGCCCCTTCTGAAGAAGAGCGGTTCTGACCCGAGCGTTTTTAATAACTACAGACCCGTATCCAACTTACCGTTTTTAAGTAAGATTTTAGAAAAACTGGTTTTCATCCAGTTGAATCATTTTTTAAATACAAATAATATTTTGGAGAAATATCAATCTGGTTTTAGGATGAACCACAGTACGGAGACTGCTCTTTTAAGGATCTTAAATGATATTAGGTGCACTGCAGACGTGAGAAAACTCACAGTCTTGGTGCTACTGGATCTAAGCGCTGCTTTTGATACAGTAGATCACCAAATTTTATTAAATAGACTTAAAAATCTAGTGGGCATCTCTGGTACTGTTTTTGACTGGTTTTATTCCTATCTCACAGACCGATATTTCTTTGTAAGTATGGATACTTGTTCCTCTAAAACTCATGAAATTAAATGTGGGGTTCCTCAAGGTTCGATTTTAGGCCCCTTACTTTTTAATCTTTATATGCTTCCCCTCGGGGATGTCATCAGGGGACACGGCATCAGCTTTCACAGCTATGCTGATGACACGCAGCTGTATATTGCCGTGTCTCCTGATGACACAGGACCCATTGATACCCTTTTAAATTGCATTTTAGATATCAAGTCATGGATGGCAGATAATTTCCTACAGCTCAATGAGGACAAGACTGAGGTCTTAGTTATCGGTCCCGAAGGTCAGAGAGAGAAGCTTTTACCAAAACTACACATTTTTAATCCCTCACACTGTGTGAAGAACCTTGGCGTCATTTTTGACTCTGAGCTCAGTTTTATTCCTCATATTAAAAATGTAACCAAGATTGGTTTTTATCACCTTAAGAATATCGCCAGAGTCCGCCCGTTTCTCTCTCAGGCTAACACGGAAGTGCTGATGCATGCCTTTATTTCCTGTCGTTTAGATTACTGTAATGCCCTGCTCTCTGGCCTCCCGAAAAAGAGCATTTCACCACTGCAACTACTGCAGAATTCAGCCGCTCGGGTGCTGACGAGAACCAGAGGGCGGGAGCACATTACGCCAGTTTTGAAATTGCTGCATTGGCTCCCTGTGTGTTTCAGGATCGATTTTAAAGTACTTTTATTAGTTTATAAATGTGTTAATGGTCTTGGGCCATCTTATTTATCTGATTTGCTTTTATCATACCAGCCCTCGCGGATCCTGAGGTCCTCTGGCGCCGGCCTTTTATTTATTCCAAGGGTGAGGACCAAAATGCATGGCGAGGCTGCATTCAGCCATTTTGGTCCTCACCTTTGGAATAGCCTGCCAGAGGATGTCAGGTCTGCAGAGACTGTTGATATTTTTAAGAGGAAGCTCAAGACACACCTTTTTAGTTTGGCTTTCAACAACTTTTAAATAATTTATCTTTTCTTTTGATTGAAGATAATTCTATGTTTTGCTTTGAATGTTTTAAAGCACTTTGAGTTGCATTTTTATGTATGAAAAGTGCTATATAAATAAAATGTGATTGATTGATAATGGGTGGGCCTGGAAAAAACAGGGTGGGCCTGAATATTTCTTTCACTGAGCACAATCCTCCTATCCCGACACACTCATTATCCATGCCGCTTATCCTCACAAGGGTCGCGGGCGTGCTGTCCGACACATCTTATATTCAAATAAAATGACAAACTGAAAAATAGGATGTTCAGATCTTCCCTAGACAGCAACAATTATGCCATTCTTAATATTCAATCAAATGAAAAAACACAACAAAACACAAATTCAAAAATAACTTAATAATTTACAAAACATGCAAAAGTATATATTTTTTCATGAATCTCACTGGGTGGGCAATCTGTCAACCTGGGTGGGCCTGTGCCCACCAATGGCTCCGCCCCTGTGTTGGGCGCAACTCTCCTCAAGAGGTCACTATATCTAAACACACTTTTCAAGATGGACCCACGACTCATCGCAGCCCATGTGAAAGTGTGAGTGTGCAGTTGTCTGGTGATGACTGCAAGGAAGCAATGTCACTGATGAAGCACTCAACAGAAACAACCCTGATCAAAGCCAAAATGAAGGCAACACTTGAGCACAGACAGAAAGTTGTTCAAGACCCAGCCACCACTTCCACTGGTCTTGAACTTTTCCCAAGGTTCCTGGAATCACCAGGCTTGATAAGAATGAAAGTAAACCAAGGGAAACTTTGATACATTTATTGCTGTATTTGTTGTTGTTGTTTGCTCTGTGCATTTTTTTCCATTGAATGTTTCTCAGGTAGACCTGAACCTCAGAATGCTTTTTGGTGAGAAAGTGTCTGGTAAATTCCTCGCAAAATGGCCAACATTCTTCAAACTAAGGGTCATTACAGATTGTAAAAATCATCAACAAAGTCCAACTATCTTTTTTCTGACTTGTCGAGCCTCAACAATGTATTTTGACGATAGCGCCAATGCATTTTGTATTGAGGACACAGATGTGTTCAATTGGATTTGTGTTGATGATCTGGCTTTATTATAAATGTTATAATAGGCAACACAACTACAAAGCAGTGTTGACCAAATGTACATCATCCTCTACTGTTATTGTTGCTGAAATGATTTCAACGTCAATAGTGATGTGCCTGAAATAAATTCACATTTTGTGAAACCTTCACTTCTTGTTACTTAATACGTTTTTGGGGAAGGGGCAGTATCCTTAACATTATAAATGCATAAATAAATAAGGCCAAACTAACACTACTGGTTCAGAAGGGTGAAGCTATAAAATCTGTAGTCTGTGGAGCTGTTTTTGCTGCCCGGCTTCGCAAGTACTTTGAGAAACAGGCAAGGATGCAAGTGGAACAATGGTTTCATCTTGTGGCCAGCCAGAAAGTAGTCACCAGAAGCTAGTCCAAAAATACACCACAGCAGACATCCCAGCAAAGTGATGTGAGCCCAGTGGTCAAATAAAAAAATTCTCCAGTTGGTTGGGTCACAAAACTCTTTGCAATCTAAAAGTTGAGCAACCTGCAAAAGCATGTCAATCGTGTTGCTTGGACTTGGCGTGCCACTCAAATGTGCCTAAAGAGAGAGCGAGTGAAAGCCAGAGCTCATGGTATCATACCTGGACTAACTGCCACTGAGCGTCAAGAAGCCCTCAGAGACCTCTTTTTGAAGGAAGAAGTGCACGGAAGTTGTTGGTGAGTCACGCTTAATATTCAATAGCAGTACATTTGGCCAAGTATTTTAGTATTATTCATGTTGGTGGAAGAAGCTCTTTAGGTGGCCATTTTAAGTTGCTTCCTGCCTCTTTTAGTAATTGATTAATTTACTACTTTGTGTAGTCAAGATTTCAATATACATTCTGTGACATTTCTTTATTTTGTTTGGACTGAGACACATTTCAAAACTCAAAGAAACAGAAAACTGAAACACACATTTCAAGAGGTACAATTACTTAACACTAAATGATTTCTATTTCATTTCTTTATTCCCTTTCTTCAAGGTTTTCAACCTGCAAATCTGCAAACCTGCAAACTACAAACATTCAATAAATGTTTGAAAAGCTGAGTTGGCCTCGTTTTCTTCGTCCGTCCCGTCCGTCAAGCTGGACCAGGACTACACATGGAAAAAGCTTGACAGTATATCGTATCTGAAGCAACAGCGCCTGTTTTTCTTTGCACATTCACACACCTCCATTACTCAATATGGGTAATTAAGTATGGGAGGAATAGCAAGTGCTTGTCCTGCTTCAAGTTTTAAGGAGGTAAAAGCTGAAGAGGATGTCTTGGAATGTTTCCACCCTGGCCAGAAGTTTCTTTTGTGTGACTGTTTTTTAAGCCAATGAAACACTTTCATGTTGGCATTTACTAAATTTCAACCCATTAGTGGGTGATTAGGCTGTTGTATTCTTAGACCTTGCAATCAAAGATTTGTAGAAGAGTGGGCTAAGGGGGAGAAACCCCCATCAAATATTGGTGTAGATCCTGATAAAGGTGTGAATTACTGAAATTATTTCCACATGTTACCCTTATAATCCACTTGCATTGGGGCTAACACTGGAGGCGAGCCACCTGTGAGCAGAGCCCACATACATGGTTACAGTAACACTTGGCACCCACTTTGCAATACAGAGTACCACCACCTACAAGACTAGGCTAGAAAAATACTCATCATATTACCATGAGGCCTTGGCGGAGTTCTGAGCGCTACCAAGTGACGATCAAGTTGGTTATCGCCTTTCTAGAAAATGGAAAGTACATTGACACCACGCCTCATTGGTGAAACATGATTGATAAGGTCTTTTGGTGTTCCTTGATCCCAGCTCTATCGTGGTGGGGCTTTGTTTGTTTGAAGCCTTGTTTTATCTGTGGTCATGAAAATGGAGAGTTAAAGTCAGAACCAATACTGTCTGACAGGCAACAAGAAAAGACATAGAAAACAGTAAATAGAGTATTTGTCCATGGAGAATTAAGATTGGCATAGACAATAAACATGGGGAATTGTATGCGGTTTTGAAGATGGAGGCGGCTAGAGAAACTGTACTGGTTTAAATCTATGCTTCGTCTCTAGATTGTACATCAAATCTATTAATTCCTCCATCATTCTGTACCTTTCAAAAACTGCTCTTAATATGTCTTCCTATCCCCTGATGGTGATGGATAATATGAGTCGACTGACCTGTGATCTGTGCCAGGATATGTCAAGAGACGTGAATCTGACCCACTCGCACAAATCTCAGAAACAAACTGCCAACCTACTCCACCTCAGTGCCCCCTTCAATATGTTCTCATTTTAGATAATGAAAGAAGTCTGCAGGGGAAGCTACAGCAGAGATCACTGATCCACTCTAAGTGAAAACCTATACTCAAGTTAATGTGAATACCCTCAGGGGATGAGGACAATTCATTAACCACATTACCCAGATAAGAGTTGAACTCTACTGTATGAGTGCAGTTCAGCGTCGGCATCCACAAAGGTGCGGCAATATGTGATGAGCCTTTTTTTCCTCCACTGCAGCATCTGTTATAGACTGTGTTGCAGGTGTCAGGAGCCCACATTTTACATACTCTGACCACAAGAGGCAATATTGAATCACAGATTCATTTTGTGTCCACAGTGACACAGGGATAAAGCATGAAAAAATAGGTATGGGAAGCATGCTGCAGCACAGAACGGCGCAAGGTGCACTCAGTGAAAGTGGACATGCTGGTGCAAGATCAGCATTCAATGCTGGAAGAATACTGTAAAACCTCCAATAAACAGAGCTAATGCTCAATGCTGTGTTCTCATCCTCGCAGTACTTTTAGGCTGCTATTTTTGAGTCGTTTGATCCTTTCCCGTGAACATTACATATTCAAAGCATTAGGCCATTTTTTTTTCTTTAAACCACAAAGGTTCATTTTAATTTCTGCCACTTCCATACTGTGTTACCAAGCCACTCGTCCTCCTTAGAAGAATCTCACGCAACCTTCCTCACAGCTCTGAAATAATAAATCAAAATGCCGTTTGATCCTTGTTAAATACAATGTAGTGGCATTTGGAAGAGGAGGACACATAAAGGAAAGGTGGAAAGGAACAGACAAGAGTTTGAGCTCTTTCAGTTTTATTTGCACGAAAATACATGAATATTCAGAGGTGTGCTCGTCAGTACATTTTGCCAGTCCATCATTTGTCATTTACCAGCGGCCGGTCCACCTGTCTGTCATCGTCAGTCCATCATTATTTCAAGCCGACCAAATCTGTCATCGTCAGTCCATCACTCTGTCATCGTTATTTTAATTGCGCTGGCATTATCGATAAATTATAGTTCGTCAGCGTTATTTTACTTTTTGTCACGAATATTTTAGGACAGTGAGTAAAAAAATGGTTTGAGCGTAACAGCACAGAATTGTATTTATTTTGAAACAGTGTGGACCACTTTACACACAAAAAAACAGAGGTGGCCATTCCGTCAGACTGACGGAGTTGTTCCGTCACCGACGGACGCCCGTTTTGTTTACAAATGAGGGGGGACACTTTTGTAAAAATAACAGACTAAGCCCTTACGGGAGTGGATTTTCATATGTCAGAGTAATCGTCATCAAACGTGCCCGTGGGGTGGGGTGGGGGGATGTACAGATGGACCGACGCACTTCTGATGGACTAACTTACTGACTGACAAATTTTATTTATTCAGTTTGGCTTGAAATATGATGGACTGACAAATGACGGATAGTTACCCAGGCTGCTGACGCATGATGAATGACATCCCAGCAAAATTTAGTAAAAAACCCACCTCTGCAAAAAAATATCCATCCATCCATCATCGATACCGCTTATCCTCACAAGGGTCGCGGGGCGTGCTGGAGCCTATCCCAGCTATCTTTGGGCAGTAGGCAGGGGACACCCTGAATTGGTTGCCAGCCAATCGCAGGGCTCACAGAGACAAACATCCACACTCACAATCACACCTAGGGGCAATTTAGAGTTTCTAATTAACCTACCAAGCATGTTTTTGGAATGTGGGAGGAAACCGAAGTACCCAGAGAAGACCCACGCAGGCACGGGGAGAACATGCAAACTCCACACAGGGAGGCCGGGGCTGGGATCGAACCCACGACCTCTGAACGGTGAGGCGGACGTGCTGCAAAAAAATATAAATTCTTATAATATTTTCCAACGCCTGCTTCTTCTCCCCAAACTGCGCCTTGTAGCTGAGGTACTCCAGTAGGGACATGTTCCCCTTGAGGAACACCAGCTTTTGGAAGATGGCGCTGGCCAGGGCGGCCCTCTTCGGCCTGAGGAAAACATTTTCTCCAAGGCAGTTACGCTAAAGAGGGGGCTATTTTATGAATAAGTCTACCCCCGCCTCACTGTGCTCCTTTGGGAAGAGGGCCCAGGAGGGGCCTTCCCGCTTGGACTTCCAGTTGCTGATGCTACTTCAAGTCGTTGATGCTGGCCCTCAGCACCTGGTCCACATCCTGGAATCACCTCCTGGTCGGCGCCAAACAGCTTCCTGTAATCATCATATTATTCCTGCACAATATAGTAAGCTATATAATGGTTCCCACGTTCCGCAGCCAGCTAACTCCTTGCTCCTCGTAACATATCACGTGACCATCGACCTGTGATGACTCAGACATGCATTAAGATCTCTGGATATTTATTGCGAATTTAAAATATCTGAAACTATTTTATTTTCTTTGTTGTCAATGTTTTCAATTAAATACATATATTATTTCCATGATGTATAGTTACTGTATCGCTTTGATGTTCATGCTTGTGATGTAGCTCACGTGCTGTAGCTTGCTTGCACCATTTTGTTTTCTTGCTCGAAATGCATTGTGGTCTATTTTTGCTTGTTGAGTGACCATTGATGCTCACTACATTTCCAAGTGTCATTCATTCATTCATTATCCATACCGCTTATCCTCACAAGGGTCGCGGGCGTGCCGGAGCCTATCCCAGCTGTCTTTGGGCAGTAGGCGGGGGACACCCTGAATTGGTTGCCAGCCAATCGCAGGGCACACAGAGACAAACATCCGCACTTACAATCACACCTAGGGGCAATTTAGACAGTCCAATCAACTTACCATGCATGTTCTTAGAATGTGGGAGGAAACCGGAGAACCCGGAGTAAACCCACGCAGGTAAGGGGAGAACATGCAAACTCCACACAGGGAGGCCGGAGCCGGGAATGAACCCACGACTTCTGAACTGTGAGGCGGACGTGCTAACCAGTCGACCACCGTGCCGCCCATTTCCAAGTGTATTTTGGGTAATTTTTTTACAGTGTGCTACATTTTTTCGCACTGGACATTCGGATATTCCTACAAAATGACCTGACCCCCTGTATACGGCACTATACTATATATGTTTTCCATCTCTCCCTGCTGCAACACACCTGATTCAAATGATCTGATCGTTTGAATCAGGCAGGACAGCAGCCCTTGAGGAACAGGATTGAAGACCCCTGATATAGGGAATAGAGTGGACAGTTGGAGTCTCTGGGTTCATCTCATTTGTCTATTTTCTTGCAACCTCCTCTGTACTGGTTCTTCGGGGAGCGGGAGCGGATGTCAAGACACGATCTGTGACCCCTTCATGATCTGAGGAGCGCATTCGCAGAAGATCAGTCATCTTTGATCACTAACACAGCAAATACACTAGGACAAAATACCTATATAATGCCTGAATAATCAGTGGTGCAGTTTCCTAAAACAAGTATATAAGTTAGATATACTAATAGATTTTTAAAAGGTTCCCCCATGTCTGATATATTTTCATTATCTTGAAAAATGAAGTTTCTTTAAAAGAGTATACTAAGGGAATTAGAGTTGGAAGAAGTACAAAAGACCTAACTCTACCCGTATTACTAAAGGTACAGAAATACATTTGAAGATGTTAAATGATATCTATCTTTGTAATGTTATCCTGAGACAAAATTTAGATTGTAATTGTGTCTTTTTTTGGTAATCTAATAATGCTGTTGTCAAGCCATGCATGCGCTGCTGCTAATCTTAATTCCTGCTATTCTTCATTCCTCTTTGTTCTAAATGTTCCTCCACCTGCTCCCTGCTTTCACTGCAGATCACTATGTCATCTGCAAACATCATGGTCCATGGGGATTTCAGTCAAACCTCATCTGTCAGCCTATCCATTACTGTTGCAAAGAGGAAGGGGCTTCAAGCTGATCAATGATGCAGCCCAACCTCCACTTTAAACTCCTCTGTCACACCTAAAGCACACCTCACTTCTGTTCTGCCACCCTCATGCACGTCCTGTAACTATTCGAACGTACTCTGCCACTTCAGACTTCCTAATGCAGTTCCAGAGTCTTTTTTGGGTATCCTGTCATAGGCTTTCTCAAGATCAACAAAGACACAATGCAGCTCCTTTTGACCTTCTTTTATTCTTCTCCATCAACACGCTCACAGCAAATAATGCATCTGTAGTACTCTTCCTAGGTATGAAATTATAAATTTGCTCACAAATCCTTACTTCTATCCGGAGTTTATCTTCCACTACTTTCCTATAACTTCATTGTGTGGATCATTTAACTTGATTCATTGAAAATGTTCCATCCTTTTTAGTGCCTTTTTAACTTCTTCCTTACATTGTTACTTCTTCGTCCAGCTAACCTACCTCTTCTACTCTTCCTTCTCTTTTATTTTCCTCATTCATCAACTCCCCAAATCATTCACTCTAAAAACAGTTGGGTTAAAAATAACACCATTTTGGGTCAGAAATGGACCAATCCACTACTTGGGTCAATTTGACCCAACTTTCTGGGTTGATTTTGCAGAAAACAACCCAAAAAATTGATAGTTTTAGACAAAATAACCTCCAAAATTGGACTTTTTTGTATAAAACAACTTAAGACACTGGGTCAAATTGACCCAATTAGTGGATCAGTCCATTTTGACCCAATATGGTGTTATTTTTAACCCAACTCTTTTTAGAGTGTTCTTTCCATCTATCCAGCACGCTACTGACACCAGTAAACACATTTCCATCTCTATCCTGAACCAGCGTAACCTGCTGCACATCCTTTCTATCTCAATGTTTGGCCAACCTCTAAATCTCTCTCACCTGGCCTACATGCCACTGTGTGCCTGTTTAGGCATAAGCTGTCAATGTAATAACATTAAATGTCTATTATAAATTTCACTGCACACCTTTACCCACCTAAAGAGGATACCCGCTTAATTAATCCGACCCAAAATGTTCTCTTTTTGGAAAATCCAAATATGGTCACCTTGTTCTGTTAAATATGAGTAAGCTTGAACTGTGCAGCAGGTGACATATTATGTGGTCGTATTGTCCTCCAGCAATATTGTGACATTACCAAAAGAACTTTGGTACATCAATTCCTTTGTTGCATTTTTAACATGTCCACAGGCCATACCTTGTTTGGGCTTGTAGATTGCTTAGAAACACTTCAATCTCCTGTAGGTGGAATTTTGTGTGCCTTCCCTTCACGTCGAATGACCCCATTGCCCTTTCTCTAGTGTCCAGTGTGTTTCTCATATCTGGCTCCTGAACTTGCATCACCTTTCTTATAAAAGAGCACTGGGCGATATCCACCCTCATCTTTCTTTCTCTTCCCCCTGTCCTTTCAACTACAATCGCCCTAGATATGTAGTTCATTCTCCTTTACCACTGTCAGTATCTTTTGGTGTAACACACAATGTCAGCACCCAAAGTTACAAAGTTATTCATTTTATGAAACCCATAACTTAATTAATTGCCAATTAATTGAAATGGGTAATTCTTATCATAGTCTTTTTCATTTGTTCTGGAGCCATCAATCATAGTCAAATGGCAGGTTGGCCATTCGGAGGTTGACTAATTAAAAAGCAAAATATGTACTCTAGCCCAAAGAGTCCAATTTAATAATACATTATATCACATGATATTTCTATATCTAATTGAAATTGGCACAGGCAGCTGCACTCATCGTAACAGTAAGGTGTTACGTTTCACTTTTACTTGTGTTTTTATTGTCTTTGTAGCTACATGTAGTTAGTTTGTGTTCCGTGTCTTTAGTGTTAATTTCTCTCTGAGACTTATCAATTGCAACGATGGCCTGTCATAAATGGTTTGAAATACTATATGCACTTAATTAAAACGCCAAGACAACACCCTTCTCTGCTGGTTCCACAGATTTGGGACAAAATCCAGAATCTGGCAACTGACTGCACTAGATGTTGTCACGTTCGCTCGTGAAAGTCGGCCGAAGTTTGAAGTCGGAATCGGTAGCGGATGCTCCGGATTAGAGCCGAAATGGGCAAGACGAGATCGGTCTAACAAAAAACGAGTTTTTAATTTTTTTTTTTCTCGTACAAAAATTGTTATCTGCCGTGCACAATTTGAAATGATCAAAAACGAATAAAATACGGGGGGAAATGTACAAGTTGAAAGGTATGAAAGAGGCACATTTGAAATTTAATTTTCTCCAAAATGGACAGGGCGCCTTATAATGCGGGTGCGCCATGTGTGTGCACTGAGTTCCAAAATCTATAAATGTTGTTGTGTGACTTTGATGAGCGGAGTGCTTGACTCACTGGGAACATTGCTGCTTGTATAGAGAAAGGCGGACGTGACTGAAGATAACATGTGGACGTTAAAGGCGGAAGCGTGGGCGTGAAAGAGGACGCTAAAGGCACGCAACCAGTAGGTACATACAGGGAGTCCTCATTTTACCAATGAGTTCCGTTCCTACACTGGCGATATAACATGAATTTTCACATATGTCTGACTTCACCATTAAAGTCGAAATGTACGTCAAAATACTTTGTAAAAAAAACAAAAATACTGTACATTAAAATAAAAAGCATAAGATGCTGTACTTAGCATTACTGCTGAGAAGTGGATTGAGAAAGAGGAGAGGAGGGTGAAAAAGTCAAAGATGCTGGCGGCGCGCAGACAGGCAGGTTCGAAAAATTCCGCGCATGCTCATTGCTCAGCCACAAGGAATGCTGGTCTTTTTTAGTAGATTAAGTGCTCGTATGTGGAAGTGTGTTGTTTGGCGCGAAACCCATTGCAAATACACCAGCAGAGGTAAACGAGCTTAGAGATGCAGCACAAAAGCACACTTTTGGAGCGAGGAAACCGGCTTCTTCATGCGGTGAGTGATATGAATATCAAGTGTTTTATTGACAGTTGAAAGTAACAAGCGGAAATGACGTCCGTTTGGGTCACGACTCCGTGTGTCCCCGCACACAGTAGGTTGTTCAAATGACGGAGCAACTCTGCCCGCTCAATCATGTAAACGTGATATTCAGAATGTTTACGAAATCGGAATTTTGACTAACTCGAATATCGACTGCATGTAAACGTAGTCACTATGGTGCTGGGGACAAAATGGAGGGGCACGCACGGGGGTGGTAAAGTCGAAACGTCGTATGTCGTAGTACGACGATTGCCTGTAGTATATGTGCATTGTTCGAAACAACATAAAAAATGGCACCCACGTAGAGACACACTCATTACGCACAGTTTAATCAAACATTTTCAAGGAGGTCCTTCTTGGTGCTTTTGTTTTATGAAACGGCGCCATCTCTCCATCCGGGCAAGGACTATCGTGGCGCAATGATTTCCGGCGGATTACAAGGAAAACTTCCACTCCTACTGCAGTAAAAAGATTGCCGGGAAACATATCCAGCCCAACCACAAACCAATATGGACGAGGTGCCACTCATTTTCGACATCCCGGTGAACCACACTGTGGAGAAGAAGGAAACCAGCATGGTAGCGATACACACAACGGGGCACGAGAAGTCGGCTTTTACTCTTGTGCTTGGTTGCCATGGTAATGGACAGAAACTGCCACCTATGGTGATTTTTGAGCGGAAGACACTGTCTAAAGAAAAGTTTGCAACCAGAGTTATCAAGGCCAACCAAAAAGGCTGGATAGCTGGGGAGAAAATGAGAGAGTGCTGACTGAGGTGTACGTAGAGACCGGGTGGTTTTTTGCACACGTCACCATTGCTGATGATCTTTGACTCCATGCGTGCCCATCTCACAGCTGCTGTAAAACTCTGAGCTTGCAATCATTCCGGAGGGCTTAACCAAGGAACTCCAACCGCTGGACATCGGTGTTAACAGGGCGTTCAAAATGAAGCTGTGAGCGGCGTGGGAGTGATGGATGACAGATGGCAGTCACAGCTTTACCAAGACTGGGAGGCAGCGTCAGGTGAGTTACGCTACAATTTGCGACTAGATTGTGGCTCCTTGGCCAAATGTGTTTGCTTGCACTGTTGTGCAAGCTCTTGCAAAAGCCGGCATCATTCTGAGAGAGCCGCACAGCAACTGCCTTATCGGCCACCGCCTCGTTCTGACCCCCGGCCCTCCAGAAAAAAAAAAAACGCGCATGATGCCCCCGCTTGAGAGGTACTAAAGAGGTTTATTTAAACACAATTAGCTGGCTAACTTGCTATTCAAACCCACTGCGGACACGCTTCAAACGCGACACTTACTCACGTACACACCCAGATGTGTGAGCTTACTTCCATTGCGAGCCCTGGGGTTGGTTTTGTCGTATTGTAAGATGATTTGGGTGAAACAGACGACAAGTCTGCAAGCATTCAACAAATTAATTATTTTGCACAGTTCACTTTCCCTCCTTCACACTTCCCGGCCTTCAAAATAAAAGCATGCCAGCAAACCAATACACAGCAGTTTTGCTGCGGCGTATTTCCGGAAGTAGGAAAGTGCATGATGTGCCAGTGTGATACTTGAGTGCTGCGCGCTTCTTGAATATCCTCCTGGCGGACACAACTGTATGTCATCGCAACATAATGGACCGATCAGAGCAGCAACAAATCCTGATGTGTGCGTGGCATGTGTTGCAGACCATTAATTCACGTGACCAACAGCATAATGCGTTGGTCACGTGAATTAATGCGGCAGTTGTTTGTGTAAGACGATAAGAAGAGACGTTCAAGCGTGTTTGTATTTCCTTCTCACATCACATAACCCGCGCCTCCCATCTGCAACTGGGGCATACCATTACAAGAGTGGGTGGGGGGGGACAATACCACAATCCCTATAACATCACTTGTCGTTCGCACCGACACAGGAGTCAAAAGAAACCTAAAAAGAAGCCTTTCACCGAGTAGGCTGAGATGAAATTTGACCGCCTCGTGACCACGTCACACGCATGAGGGCCGATTAGTGGGCCGGACTAAAATCCATTTCCGGCCATGCTTAGTCCAGCCCTTTTTTTAAATTTGTCAGCCCCCACCCCTGCCCCAAAAATGGGCAAACCAGTCTCTTCTGCTTCACACAGACATGGCTCTCCGAGGGCATGGACTTTGAATTGGACGGTTTTAACATGATCCACTTTGACAGAGATGCAGCAAAAACAAGGAAGTCAACTGGGGGCGGGCTCTGCATAGCTGTCGATAGTAAGTGTGTAACCAATTTTGTAACCAAAACCAGTGAGAGAGACCATGAGCTATAAACACTATGAACTGCTGACCGTGTCATTTAGACCACATTATTTACCCCAGGAGCTAACCCAAATCACCATTATGTTAGTCTATGTACTAAGGCCTGACTTCAATCTGGCTGCTGAGCACATAGCTGACAGCAACAATAGAGCTGCCAATCAGACTGGAGCACAACCTGTGTTTCTGTTAGGGGATTTTAACTGATGTGACGTCACTACATAACCCCCCAGTTTGGAGCAATAGATCACAATTCCCACCAGAATGCAGAACACACTGGATCTGTGTTATGGTAACATCCCTAATGCATACATCTCAAAGACACGTCCACCACTTGGCCGTTCAGATCATAATGTCATCTTGCTACTGCCCAAACACAGGTCACAACTGAAAACCGGACAACCCTTAAGAAAAACTTTGGAAAGTTTGGAATAATGAAGTAACTGAAACACTACAGGGCTGCTTCGAGGTCAGAGACTGGGATTTATTTTTTATGATTCTGGTGATGATCTTCATTCACTGACAGACATACTAACGTCATATATCATATTCTGTGAGGACACTGTCACTCCCACCAGACAAATAACTATTTACCCAAACAATAAAAAATTGATTACCGAGGACATGACACACTGTCTTGCTCTAAAGAAAAAAGGCGTTTCTACAAGGAGACAAACTTAGGGTGAAAGAACTGAAAAAGGAGTTCATGAGGAAAGCCAAAGTGGCCAAGATCAAATTCAAGGACAAAGTGGAAAAGAAGCTAACATCTGGGAATGCAAGGGAAGCATTACAGAGTTTAAACACCATGACAGGCCGACCCACCAAACCTGCAGTGGTCAACTGCTCAGACCCTATCTCCTTAGCAGAACACCTTAACAACTTTTTCACCCGGTTCAACAACAGACCCTGGTCCTGATAGACTCAGAGGCAGGATGCTCAAGGACTGCTCCACTCAGTTCGGTGGAGTTTTCACCAGGCTGTTCCAGCTTCTCCTGGATTCTGGCTGTAACCCCAACCAGTGGAAAGCGACCACAAAAATCCCCATCCCCCAAAAAGCACATGCAAAGGACGTGAAGGACTACAGACCAGTGGCCCTGACCTCAGTGCTTTGCAAGTGCATGGAGAGAGTATTGGGTGACCGGCTGTCTGACATGTTGGCTGACAAACTGGATTCCCTCCAGTTTGTGTATAGCGCAAAATGTGGTGTAGAGGATGCAAGTCTCACACTTGTAGACACCATCACAAAACACCTGGACTTTATACACCCACACACAAGGATTTTATTCATGGATTTCTCCTCTGCTTTTAGCACTGTAAATATCAGCGCCTTTCTGTACCGCCTGACAGACCTTCAGGTACACCCAACACTGCTTTTATGAATTTATAACTTTTTACAGGAAAGACCACAAGAGGTGCTTGTGAGCTTTAAATAAAGCAAATTGGTTTTAAACACAGGGCTTCCTCAGGGTTGTGTTTTATCCCCCATCCTCTTCTCTGCATACACTAACAGCATCTCTTGCAACAGTGAAGGAATTACACTTTTTAAATATGCAGATGACATGACATTGCTGGCCCACATTGCTGGTTCTGATGCTTTGAGTCTGTACCGGCAGACAGTCAGTTACCTAGTCCAAACCTACAATGAGAACTCACTGGAGTTGAACATCACCAAAACAAAAGAGCTGTGCTGCAGAGGCAGAAGCAAGGCAGTAATAACGCCATCTCTTTTTCAGCCACTTAGCATCCAGTCGCAATTGGTAGAGCAGGTCCAGTCCTTTAAATACCTGGGGACTGAGACTGACACTTGCCTGACCTTTACACAGAATACAGACTCCATCTACAAGAAGGCACCTTCCTGCTGAGGAATCTAAGGACTTTTAATATCTGTAAAGACATTTTAACAATGGTTTACCGCTCACTCATCCAATCCATTATTACATTCAACATTTAATCCTGGTACAACCTGCTCACCACCAAACACAAAACTAGACTTTCCCGAATAATAAATCAGGCCAGCAAAATACGCAGTTTACTACAATCCCCCCGTCTGAACTCTACAACCGTTCGGTGATCAGGAAGGCCACTCTGATCACAGAAGACCCCTCTCATTCCCTCCATCATTCATTTCAACTACTGCCGTCAGGTGAAAGGTATAAAATTCCACAGGCCCGAAAAAATATTTACAAGAACTCATTCATTCCATCTGCCATAACCATTCTGAACACTTTGAAATAGATCATTGATTGTATGCTTTTTTTGTAATGTGTCTTGTTGGGTGAGGTTGTGAGCCCTGTCAAAGAGCAATTTCTGTCACCACTGGGACAGACAATAAAGTATTCTATTCTATTCTATTCTATTTTAAACATACAATCACAGGGTTCGTACACTTTTTCCATGACCAAATTCAAGTATTTTTCAAGGACTTTCAAGATCAATTTTCCAGTTTTTCCAGTACCCTTCGAAAGGTGAAAACCAGTGTGAATTAATCCCATAGCCTTGTTGTTTGAGGACACCAAATACTGTCTATAAGGAAAAAAATATGATAAAATCTGCTAAAACCTAAGCCTAACATTGAATTAGCAGTTATCAATAACTGAATCGGCTACTCAATGTCATTTTGATGTTTGCAAACATGTCTCCATTTGTGTTGTTTTATGAAATATCTTGGGTTTTTTTCTTACAGTACTCAAAGACATCAAAAAGCACGGATTGATTAATACCGTATTTCTCCTTGTAAACTGCATAATATGATATAAATACACACACCCTCCAAATGTAAATTTCGCTCATTTATTAGCAAAACTGTTCCATATTGATATAAGGATAACAAATTAAAGGGCAATATTTTGTTTGTTTCACAATACCCCAGTCGCCTTTCATTAACCCCTGGCCGTTCTAGTGTTAAGCAGATCTTGCCTTATAACTGTGGCTATGATTATGACCATGTTACCATTTTAAATTAAATAACAAAAACACAATAGTTAACTTGTTTTTCTTTCACTGAGGTATCCAAACAAATTAAGTGGATAACAAAAATAATAGAGCAAGAAATGCATACATCCATGTTGTATAAAACCCCCAAATCATTCACATTGAATCAGCTCTATGTTGTGAAACAGGTTACAAATTATGCAGTACTGTACGTGACTTTCACAGTGCAACAAGTACAACATCCCTCTTAGTAGATAATGATGCTTTTTTCCTAAGATCAAAAACAGGGGGCAATTTTACAATTGTTTACCTTTAATGAAATAATCTTTTATCAGTTAGACCAAACCCTACTGTTCAAATAGTTAGGCTACAAACTTCTGTTTTTAATGCATGTCTCTCTCTTTAGTTTTCATGGTTTTAATTCCACCTACATGTTACCAATGAAATTAAAATCGGAATATTAAACATGAAAATATAAATGTCAATTTAGCTGTAGGCTAGGCATGGCACTCAGTATTTACCTTAAGCCCGGTGCACTCGACCGCTCGGGAGGGCATCTGACCTCCAATCGGGGATCTTCAACATGATAAATTGTTTTGGCCCGACTTCGCACCATTTGAGGACAAATTACCACGCAGGCAGTTGACAGTGACGTGCAGCCGAACAGAAAGCGAGGTGACGGGGCGGCAAAAAGTGTGGTGGGAATCCAAAATCAAAACAGTCATGGCGCAACAGAGCCCAGTGTCTTTTCTTTTTGTGTCTGTTTTTTTCCACAAAAAATAATCCACAAATGAGCGCCACCATTAAGACACAATTTGAAACCTCTGGAGTCTTTTTGTCCCCCATGTTTGTTTACTCGGAAGTCACATAATCTCGAGGGGCTTTGCAAGATTTTATGTTTGATGTGAGAATATCCGTGATCAAGCGCGGAGCTTTCATTTTTAACAACACTTACGTTATTTTTTCCCCCCCATTTCATAATCATCTTATTGAATCAGACTGCCAAGAAGTATGACGAACACTTCCAAGCACTTCACCCAAAATTGAAGAATTTTTCAAACCTTGGAAACACATTAAAATCCAAGCATTTTCAGAGTTTTCAAGCACCCGTACGAACCCTGCAATCAGCAACATTCCAAAAACAACTACTAATAGTACATTACAATTGACTATTAGAGTATTCTCACAAGTGATAACCTACTTAGAGCAGCCCTCCCAGAGACCACCACAACCAGCTTTTGAGGCCAACAAACAGGTCAGGAGTTTCCTCCCCTTTAACAAAAAAAAGAAAGACTTGGCTTAGTACAATAATAGTTTCCTGTTTTTTTTTAAGTCCTGTGCTGATCCTTTCCGCTGAAGAGCACCAAAAAGATATATTTTGAGAAAACGTAACACATCTTATAAGCACTCCTGCATGCTTTGATTGCTTGAACAAATAACATTTCAAATACTTACAAACTTCTTCAACCATTGTTACCCAGCGTTGGGCATTTGTTAAGATAGTAGTCATAATTGTGGTCCTCTTGCAGAGAACGCACTACACACTAACTGCTGCTAAGCAGACAGTGGGTGTGTTTACTCCGCAGCAGGCCCCTAATCAGGACAAAAAAAGAAAAAAATCATCCAGTTAACTTTGAGTGAGTCTTCAACAGAGCATAGCGAGCAAATAGTGTCCATTTCCAATATTTTGCTGAATGGATCCGCTTTTGACTTTACATGATCCGCATGTGTCACAGTTTTCTGATTAAGTAAAAATATTGTAAGTTCATACCCTCTGTGCCAGTACCTTTTAGTGAAGACCATTCTTTTGTATTAGCCTGTGCCATCATAAATCTAACTCCTCGTAATCACTGCTCCTCTTCTTTCACTCTCCTTTCAATCTCACTTCTACTCATCTGATCTTAATTGCTTGAAGGTCACTGACAATAATATGACAACTTATTAGAAACCCCATCTGATGCAGCTGATTTTATGCCTCACTTTGCCACATGCTTGGTTTCCAGGCAATTACTGAGCATGCTATTTATTAATTTCATGGTTCATAGACCATCACATACTACAAATAGTGAAGGATGATAGCTCAGTCATTCACAGTGTTGGTGTTTTCTATCAAGTTTGAGTGAGATGCTCATGTGGGAGGGATGTAGCTTTCGTCTTATGTCCCTTAGGCTATAAAGTAAGTGTGCACGCCCAGAAAGGAAAAAATTGCAAAATATAGAGTTGTGATCACCACATAGGAACATTTTACGACTCATTTGGCTCCTATATGCTTGACAAATGTAATAATTGTAATTACACAGGGGGGAAAAGTGACCTTTTTATTCTCACAAGAATCCGTTTATTCCTGAGGACAGCTGACATCCAGACACAAGTGTTTTATAACAGTACAATGCCAGGACCAATTATCTGTTGTTTCTCCAAAGCAACAGAGTCTACGGTTCAGCATGCCACTCTTCCAAAATACTCTCTTATTGCCAATATGTGTCTCTGTGTTGTGGGAGCTATTTAAGACTTTGGTGAGTGTTTGGAGACAAGCCATTAAATTAGTCTGAGAGTGGAGCTTAGCCAATGATTTTGACTCAGACATTTCAAGACAAACAGTGCATTCCAGTTCTAATAAGTCACATAGCATGAATGTTCTCCTTTTTCATAAGAATAAAAACAAAACGTTAATGTGAATAAGTATGGTTTCACACATCATTGTTCAAGTGAGACAAATACTATCTACAGTGGTTACGGAGAGTATTCAGACACCTTGAAATGTTTCCCTTTCTGTATCATTGCAGCCATTTGCCAAAATAAAAAAATATATTCTATTTCTCAATAATGTACACTCAGCACCCCATCTTGACAGAAACGTAAAAATTGTATACAAGGACAAACCCTTGATTTTAAGTTGTCTGTGTATTGCTCTAGGTATTTTATGTTAGATTTTTTTTTTTTTTTTTTTTTTATGTGCTTAATAAGATAAGATAAGAAGGCCTTTATTGATCCCACAGTGGGGATATTTTCAGTGTTACAGCAGCAAAGATATAGGTCACACAGAGACGGCGGCATAGCGTAGCCATTAATGTATAACATTAACGGCAAACATTCAGAACAGTGACAGTGCTGCAGTGAAATATAAGGAACAGCACTTGATTAAAATAAAACTAGACTAACAGTAGTGGGAATGTTGGGTATTGCACGATATAAGCTCATGTGCAGGACTGCACGATTGCACTAATGTCCGCCAGTTTGTAGAGACTACACAATGTTCTTGTTAAAGAGTCTGACAGCAGCAGGCAAGAAGCAGCGGCGGAATCTTTCCTTTGCACAGCGAGGGTGTAACAGTCTGTCACTGAAGGAGCTGTTAGGGTGCCCTGGAGGGGCTGGGCCGGGTTGTCCAACATTGATGACAGCTTGGCCATCATCCTCCTGTCCCCCACTGAGTCCACAGAGTCCAGGGAACAGCCCAGGACAGAGCCGGCCCTCCTGACCAGTTTGTCCAGCCGCTTCTTGTCCCGGGCCGAGACGCCGCCTGCCCAGGTGACCACTCCCTGGAAAATGACCGATGCAACCACCGAGTCATAAAAGTTCTTGAGGAGTGTCCCCTGAACCCCAAAAGACCTCAGTCTCCTGAGTAGGAAGAGTCTGCTCTGACCCTTCCTATAGAGAGCGTCTGTGTTGTCGCTCCAGTCCAGTTTATTGTTCGGATGAACACTCAGGTACTTGTAAGTTGAGACCCTCTCAACATCTGTTCCCCGGATATTCACTGGTGCAGGTGCAGAGTGATGGCGCCTACAGAAATCCACCACCATCTCTCTGGATTTCCTCGCATTGATCAGGAGGCGGTTCTGCTGGCACCAGTCCACAAAACCCTGAGTAAGTTCTCTGTACTCCCGATCATCTCCGCCTGTGATGAGGCCGACAATCTCAGAGTTGTCAGAGTACCTCTGCAGGTGACAGGTAGGGGTGTTGTAGTTGAAGTCCGAGTTGTAGAGGGTGAACAGGAAGGGAGCAGAGACAGTTCCCTGTAGGGCCCCCGTGCTGCAGAGGAGCACGTCAGAAACACAGTCCTGTGTCCTCACATACTGTGGCCGGATTGTGAGGTAGTCCTGGATCCATGTGGGGAGGTGGTGGGCCACTCCCGCCCGCTCCAGCTTGTCTCCCAAAAGGATGGGCTGGATGGTGTTGAAAGCACTGGAGAAATCAAAGAACATGATCCTCACAGTGCTCCCCGTCTTCTCCAGGTGGGAGAGTTAAGTGTGGAGGAGGTAGATGATGGCATCATCTACACTGATGCCAGGCTGGTATGCGAACTGGAGTGGGTCCATTGAGGAGCTCACCAGGGGGCGCAGGTGGACGAGGACCAGTCTCTCCAGGGTCTTCATCAGGTGAGACGTTAGCGCCACTGGTCTGAAGCTGTTGAGCTCCTTCGGGTGGGGGGTCTTTGGCACCAGGACCAGGCAGGATGTTTTCCACAGCTGGGGGACCCTGCCCAGCTTCAGGCTCAGGTTGAACATGTGCTGGACAATTCCACACAGCTGGTCTACACAGGATTTGAGGAGCTGGGGGCTGATGCCATCTGGACCCGCTGCCTTCCTCACCTTTATCTCCTTCAGCTGGTTCTTCACCTGAGATGTTGTGAAGGCCAAGGCTGGGCAGGAGGGAGTGGTGGCTGTCTGGTGTATCTGGGAGCAGGAGACTGTGGAGAAAAGAGGGGATGGGGTGACACACCCAGCAGGAGGAGTAGGTGGAGGCTGCAGCAGGAGAGACTAAGTGGGGGCAGGCATCTGATCGAACCTATTGAAAAAGAGGTTCAGCTCATTTGCCCACTGATAGATTTAGGGTGATACCAAAAAGAAGCTAAGGAAACATTCTTGCAGTTCTCACTCATGATTTCTTGCTCCAGCCATCTCCAACCACTTAAATCCACTTCATCTCTCTTATAAACCCAGGACAGCGTAGTCGAGTTTATAGACATATACACCATTATATGGTAAATAATATGCATACACATCCGGTATCCCTAACCTATCTTTCTTCATAGGTACAAACATCCTCTTTAGGCTAATTCTAGTTGTTATTATTTTTTAAATATTTCTATAGAAACGGCATAAGCAATTTATTCATTTCCTCTCCATAAATGTTAGCTTTAAAGTCATGATTTAAATGTGTGATTCCTGTTATATTTGAATTGAAACATTGAAACAAGCTATGGGCCAAGTGCTAATGTAAAAATGGCTGGAGAGGCTGGACAACCTTGTCTAGTGGACTTAAAAAGCGAAGAAATTAAGACATTTGTTTTAACGCATGCAATTCGATCATTATAGAAAGCCTTAATCTATTGTCTGCATGTTGTTCCAAAATCAAATTAGACAAATAAAACAAATTAGACCACTCTATATGGTCAAATGCATTTTAAGCATCAAGGGAGTTTGCAACTGCAGGATATTGAAGAGATGCAGCTTCTGACATTTCATAAAAAAGTCTTTGCATATTATGAGCAGAATGACGTCCCACAATAAATCCTACTTGATCGAAATTAATTAATGATGAGATCACTTTCTCAAGATGCATTTTAGAAAACATATTATAATCATTATTGAACAAACTGAGTCAAGTTTTACATTTTTGAATTATCTTTTGCAGACATGTCCAGCTCCGGACAAATGGAAAACAGGCAGGACACCGGCCTTTGAGGACAGAGTTTGGACACCCCGAGTTACGGCGTTGGACTTGAGGGCTGTTGGCGTCTCATCTGGCTTTGTTTTGTTTTCCGGAGATTGAGTTTAACATTAGCATCAAAAAGCTTGCTTCAGGTTAGCTGTATTAAGTTCATTTTGTCTTCATTATTATCTATATTTTTGACTGATTCGTTTATATCAGACAATAGTGTTTAGGTTGTTTAATTACCTGACATGTTTCCATGTGTTACTTTTGTCTTCATCAGAGTGTCACTGGTGTAGTTGTGATGCACCTTAATCAGCTAACGTTCCATGAGGGCGTGACCTACCTGTCGGAATTGACAGGCAAGTCACGCCCCCCGCTGTCCGTTCACCCCTCCAGGATGCTGCTCCAGGTGGTAGAAAGCATGAAAGCTCTCTCGTCCCTGCTGATGGTCCTCGGGCCTCGCTTGTGGATCTCAGTGGCCTCCCTGATCCAGCGCTGATGTTTGTCAATCAATCAATCAATCACATTTTATTTATATAGCACTTTTCATACATAAAAATGCAACTCAAAGTGCTTTAAAACATTCAAAGCAAAACATAGAATTATCTTCAATCAAAAGAAAAGATAAATTATTTAAAAGTTGTTGAAAGCCAAACTAAAAAGGTGTGTCTTGAGCTTCCTCTTAAAAATATCAACAGTCTCTGCAGACCTGACATCCTCTGGCAGGCTATTCCAAAGGTGAGGACCAAAATGGCTGAATGCAGCCTCGCCATGCATTTTGGTCCTCACCCTTGGAATAAATAAAAGGCCGGCGCCAGAGGACCTCAGGATCCGCGAGGGCTGGTATGATAAAAGCAAATCAGATAAATAAGATGGCCCAAGACCATTAACACATTTATAAACTAATAAAAGTACTTTAAAATCGATCCTGAAACACACAGGGAGCCAATGCAGCAATTTCAAAACTGGCGTAATGTGCTCCCGCCCTCTGGTTCTCGTCAGCACCCGAGCGGCTGAATTCTGCAGTAGTTGCAGTGGTGAAATGCTCTTTTTCGGGAGGCCAGAGAGCAGGGCATTACAGTAATCTAAACGACAGGAAATAAAGGCATGCATCAGCACTTCCGTGTTAGCCTGAGAGAGAAACGGGCGGACTCTGGCGATATTCTTAAGGTGATAAAAAACAATCTTGGTTACATTTTTAATATGAGGAATAAAACTGAGCTCAGAGTCAAAAATGACGCCAAGGTTCTTCACACAGTGTGAGGGATTAAAAATGTGTAGTTTTGGTAAAAGCTTCTCTCTCTGACCTTCGGGACCGATAACTAAAACCTCAGTCTTGTCCTCATTGAGCTGTAGGAAATTATCTGCCATCCATGACTTGATATCTAAAATGCAATTTAAAAGGGTATCAATGGGTCCTGTGTCATCAGGAGACACGGCAATATACAGCTGCGTGTCATCAGCATAGCTGTGAAAGCTGATGCCGTGTCCCCTGATGACATCCCCGAGGGGAAGCATATAAAGATTAAAAAGTAAGGGGCCTAAAATCGAACCTTGAGGAACCCCACATTTAATTTCATGAGTTTTAGAGGAACAAGTATCCATACTTACAAAGAAATATCGGTCTGTTTGTATTCTTCAGTGCAGATGACTCTGGCCTTCTCCCAGTCCATGATGTGGTTTTCCCTTTTGCAGTGGTCGGTGATGGCTGACTTGTGGTGTTCCTGTTGTGCTTGTTCTTTTATTGCTCTTGTTGCTGTCTCCTTCTCACACTCCTTCTTGTGTTCTTTTATTTTTATGATACAACTCCTTAACTGTCTCCCCGATGTATGATTTATTGCATGATTTGCATGGAATTTCATATATGGAGTTGCATTTATTTTCCGGGTGTGATTTGTCCTTTGGATGAACCATAACCTGGCGGAGACTTGTGTGAGGTTTGACAGGTGTGTTGATATTGTATTTTTTCATTGCTCTATGGATACGTTCCGTAATCCTTCTCACGTACAACAATGTTAGCATTTCTCTGTGTACTGTATTTTCATTGTTTGTCTTTTTTTTTTTTTTTTGCTGTCGTCGCAGTGGTGGTAGATTAAGTTTCGTCCGTGTTTATATTACGATGCCTATAACCATAATTGTGCCTTATCAGCTGAAATGACGAAGACCGGGAAAACGGATTCTGGGCTGGTGTAATGTCCCTGTTCGCTCGAGGGAAATATACGTTGTCAACTGGCCAGAAGCCCGGATCCAGAATATGGAGTTCTACGCTGGACAGAACTAAAGATGACAATACGAAAAAATATTTTTAGGTTATGCCCCATTTTCTGAGGTATCAGTAGGATAAAAGTTTGATTATCTATTTAAAAACTGGAATATTATTTTGTTGAAGTTTAAACCACTATACTCGTGACTCATCATATAAAAAGTATTTTTAAATGTTGCATGGACACAACAAACCCTTACAAGATAATTGTATGCTACTCCTGTTAATTACTTTAATAACCTGCACTTGGAGCTGTCTTTCCCAGGCCAGTCCCATCCCCATCAGAGGAAAGTGGGCCTGTCTCTCCAGCTCTGGGAAAGTGGCTAATGTCTGACCTTTAGTAATTTTTTTAAAATTTTTTAAATATTTTCTCTGCACCAGACATGTAAAATTGGTTTTGTAAGTTTCTTCGTTGTGGGAGGATAGAAAATGCGATTTCAGAGGGATTCCAGGGTGAGAGGCTGTTGATGCCCTGGCAGGATACCTGGTTTAACGTAACAGAACAATAACAGCCCCAGTAATGCAGAGGTATCTGAAATTTTGAGGTTGTATTCATGTCTCAAGGAATTTGACCAGTCTCCTACGAGATACAGCCTCAAACCCAAAAGGGATACTTTACCAGAACCTTGGAGAGCTGTGCATAAACTCAGTGGCTCTGCCCCAGCTTAAAGGTATGTGCATCTCACATAACTGCAATATGCCGTCATCAGTAGGGACAATAAAATGATTACAAAAAAACACTTGTCCTCGATAGAAAACTAAAAGATGTTCGATACATCCAAAATAATGATTCACACATGTTTTGACAGACAATAAAAATAGCAAAGTAGCAGCATATGTGTCAGTGGCTGTGTTAAAAGGGCTGCCATTCTTCACACAATGTAAGGGATTAAAAACTTGTAGTTTTGGTAAAAGTTTCTCTCTCTGACCTTCAGGACCGATAACCAAAACCTCAGTTTTGTCCTGATTGAGCTGTAGGAAATGATCTGCCATCCATGACTTGATATCTAAAATGCAATTTAAAAGGGTATCAATGAGCCCTGAGTCATCAGGAGACACGGCAATATACAGCTGTGTGTCATCAGCATAGCTGTGAAAGCTAATGTCCCCTGATGACATCCCCAAGGGGAAGCATACAAAGATTAAAAAGTAGGGGGCCTAAAATCGAACCTTGGGGAACCCCACATTTAATTTCATGGGTTTTGGAGGAACAAGTATCCATACTCACAAAGAAACATCGTCTGTGAGATAGGAATTAAACCAGTTAAAAACAGTACCGGAGATGCCCACTAGATTTTTAAGTCTATTTAATAAAATTTGGTGATCTACTGTATCAAAAGCAGCGCTTAGATCCAGTAGCACCAAGACTGTGAGTTTTCTCACGTCTGCAGTGCACCTAATATCATTTAAAATCCTTAAAAGAGCAGTCTCCGTACTGTGGTTCATCCTAAAACCAGATTGATATTTCTCCAAAATATTATTTGTATTTAAAAAATGATTCAACTGGATGAAAACCAGTTTTTCTAAAATCTTACTTAAAAACGGTAAGTTGGATACAGGTCTGTAATTATTAAAAACGCTCGGGTCAGAATTGCTCTTCTTCAGAAGGGGCTTCACCACCGCCGTTTTAAAGGCAGCGGGGAAGACGCCCGTCTGAAGGGAGCAATTGGCTATATTTAAAATTTGTTCCTCAAAAAATCCATAAAATGTCTTAAAAAGAAATGTGGGAATTGGATCCAAAAGGCAGGTTGTTGGGTTTATCTGGGAGAAAACTCGACCAAGTGTCCTTGCATCAACCAGGGCAAAACTTTCCAGTGTTTCCTCATGTAAATATGATTGTCCAGGTTTATTAAAACTTGTGTTTTGACGTGCTAAAAGACTGGATCTTATGTCATCGATTTTACTTCTGAAGTGGTCTGCAAAGTCCTCACATAGAGCGTCTGTTGGTCTCTGTGGGGACTTATTAAAATCAGAACTAGTTAAAAGTTCAAAGGTGGAGAAGAGAACTCTGCGGTTGTTTTTATTGACTGTAATGAGGTTTGAGAAATAGGAAGATCTTGCCAGTTTGACTGTTTTATCGTAGGATTTTAGTTATTCGCATAATATTTCATAGTGTACTGTATGTTTACTTTTTCTCCACCTCCTCTCTGCACTCCTGCATTTTCTCTTTGATGTTTTGATTGCTTTGTTTCTCTCTGGGGTACAGTCTTTGTTTTTGTTGTTTTAATTAAAAGTGGAGCTACTGAATCTAATGATGATTTAAGATTTAGGTTAAAATTGTCAACAATAAGATCACAGGGTGCAGGTAAAATGTCAGCAGGAGTTCTTTTTAAGATCTCGATAAAATAGGTAGCGTTTCTTTACTGTTCTCACCGGGGATGCTAGATGGTTAAAACTGGCGATGTTACAATAGACACTGCGTCTGACACTGCCAAGTCAACAACAGAGGACACACCAGCAGACAAGCCATAGGTTATGACCAAATCCAGGGTGTGTCCTCTGTTGTGAGTTGGCTGCAAGACGTGCTGTTTAAAATCCAAGCAGTTTAAAAGGTTTAAAAATTCTCTGGATAGTGGGTCCGAGATGTTGTCCACGTTTACTGCCGTAACCACAATGTCATGAGTGACGTCGTCTCTTCTTCTCCGCATGCAGGTTGCTTTGGAGAAGCATGTGTTCACACACGAAAGAGAACGAGGTCTTATTTATAATGTAGTATGAACGCTTACACACAAAAAAATTTGCATTAAGACCTGCGGTGTGAACCTAGCCATAGGCAAGGGTCTTCAGTCCTGTTCCTCAAGGGCCACTGTCATGTTTGTTTTTCTCTCTTCTCTCTCTTCCTATCTCTTCCTGCTGCAACACACCTGATTCAAATGATCAGATAATCAGCAAGGTCTGCAGAAGCTGGATAAAGATCCTGATACCGAATGATGGCAAAGTTTAGTAAAATGCCCACCTAGGTAAATATGCCATAAATATACAGTATTTGGGCAATGCTGGTGGATTGCCAGGTTTGTGAGAAACGACAGAAATTAACTTCACTTTCAAAAAAGGCACACTCTTGATAATGCAGATTTAAAAATGTAAACAGTATGACTTGTCATGTAGATTTTTCAAATCCGAGGCGAGTCTCGCAAGTCAGAGTCAAGTGAAGTCTTTCACAAGTTTTGGCTAAGCATGTTGCAAGGCCTAAAATTGGTGACTCGAGTCTGACTTAAGTCAAGTCATGTGACTCAAGTTCCCCACCTCTGGTAATGTGTATGCTTATACTCAGTCTGTGCTCTTGCCTGGCTTACCTATCCAAAAATAATTCTACACTTGTGCCTGACTAGTTTGGACATACACTGTCAGTAAAGCCTGATATAATCAGAACCACTGAAATGCTGATTGATGACGTACACATGGGCCACAACCCAACAACACGCCCGGATTGAATTGTAAAAAACAAACAAACAAACAAACAAACAAATGCGTGCTCTAAATCAGACAGTAACAGCATAGACCACAGTTGTGGTCAACTAAACACTAACATTTTATGATGGATTTCTTCCTTCCTACTGCTGTCTTGTTGCCCGAAGTCACCCATGTATTTTTTGCCTGATTTTTTGGGCTTGCTGGTTGTTTGAGGTTTTAAATAAATGTTAAGCATAGTGAAATTGGTCACTTAAAATACAGTACATGTAAATAGACATTAGATATAGGCCCTAATTTGGGATTAGCATTATTTTTGTAGATGTGAGTGTGAGTTTGCCACCCGCCCACAGAATGTTCTATAGAGCATCTTCCTTTAGCATTCATTCTCTTTTCAAGTCTTGCCACACATGACTGACTCAGCCCCACTTTCAGCTTGTGTTTCCGCCTTAAAGTGTGAAAAAGGTAAAGGAACATGCTCGAGTGTTTGACCTTTAGATTCAGCAGTATAAATGTTGACTCTGGCTGTCACTGTGGTCTTGTTATCATCTCTGAAGGACAACACGCAAACAACCACAAATGTCTTGCTTTTCACCCTGGTGTTTGGGTTGAACCAGTAAGGGCTGGAAAGCTCTTAAATCGTAAAGGCAGTCTAGGAAAGTTACCAGCAAAATATAAAATTCAGTTTTGCACATCCCCTTGGAGCAATATTAAGGCCCAATTTCAATATCCCAACATCACAGCTGTGTGACTCAAACCTTTGAACACTTGGAGTGTGTAGACAGCGTATTGGGAAGCACGTGCGCTTCAAAATCCAACTTAATAGCTTTTTTAGAAGGCTATATATCAGAATCCTGCTTGTGGACATGAATGTGAGTTTTTCTGTGTGTTTTCATCACGGCGCTTCCGCTGCCCGAGGCTCGCCTGATTGAGAAGACGGCTGCTTTTACGGTCCGGAGCACTGTGAACTTAACGAGAGTGGTCCCTCCGTCCTGTAGCGTCCATCTGAAATAACGTGTTTGTTTATCTCTGGAGAGAATTTGTTCCGAGGATTGATTGGTTGGCACCTCTGCAATGGCTAAGGGAATTCGATTTTCCCTTTATTTATTCCCTTCATTTTTTTCTCCTGTGTAAAACGAGTCTCTACTGTGATACCACAGAAAAAAAACATCTTTTATTCCTTTGTGTGGTGATTTGAGTGGAGGGAACATGAATGATAAAGTGGGGACATAATGAAGTTATTCATTTTAATATTGCACCTCCTGAGATATTTGCTCTCAAAATAGAATTTTAGATTAATGTTCATTGTAGCAATCCATTGGAGTGTCGAGAGAGTGTCAAATTATTTGAACAGAAAAACAGGTGGGTGTGTTGTTTGATTGCTGTACAGTATACTTATTGTTTCAATAATGTGTGGATGTAGAGCAGGGGTGTCCAAACTCGGGCCCAGGCTCCATTTGCAATCCGCCATACATTTTTTATTGGCCAGCAGCATACACATTAAAAAATATGTATTTGACACAGACTGCAAGTGTTAAGGAAGAAAAATGGTGGCCGTGGGCTGAGTGAGAATGGAGGATGTAAAAAATAAATAAATAAGTGTCACTGCTAATAATACATTGGTTTATAAAGTATACTGTGGAGCTTTTCTAAATATGCAAAGATAAAAATAAACTATTTAAACTAAAATAACACAATTACCCTTTAAAATACTATAGTGAAGAAAGATATTTCAATTTTAGAAGCAAAAATAGTTTCTTCCACTTTCTTGCTCTGTGTGACAATCGGATTTATGAAGATATCACATTATTGATTCTCAAGTAACGGTTCTAAAAATGGTCAGCTTACGACAGTTTGCTCTTGTTTAGGTTTTGAATGTGGCTATGGGATTCAGCTGCTATTCAGTGAAAGGGTGGATCTAGTCTAGTGGGATATAGGGCCGTGGCCACCACAAAATCTTGAAAAATCCCTAACTACTTGCTGTATCACATTTAACAGAAAGCTGTTATGTAGCAGTTGAATTAAACAAAATATAAAAATATATAGGCACGGTGGTCGACTGTCTAGCACGTCCGCCTCACAGTTCAGAGGTCGTGGGTTCGATCCCGGCCCCGGCCTCCCTTTGTGGAGTTTGCATGTTCTCCCCGTGCCTGCGTGGGTTTCGTCCGGGTACTCCGGTTTCCTCCCACATTCCAAAAACATGCTTGGTAGGTTAATTGGACACTCTACATTGGCCCTGGGTACGAGGTGTGTGAGTGCGGATGTTTGTTTGTCTCTGTGTGCCCTGCGATTGGCTGGCAACCAATTCAGAGTGTCCCCCGCCTACTGCCCAAAGACTGCTGGGATAGGCTCCAGCACCCCCCGCGACCCTTGTGAGGATAAGCGGTATGGATAATGGATAGATGGATAAAATTATATATAATTGCATACTTGATTGATTTTAGCGTATTTAATAAATGAAGCTCAAATAGTTTTAAAGTGGCCCTTGCGTCCTTCATTTTTTCTGTATGAGGCTCTTAATGTTATTATTCGTCACAAATACACAACCACTAACAATTTTCATTTTTTAAATGATTGTTTTTCCAATTTATTTTACCGAATATAATCCCTCATGGAGAAGTTCAACTTCATCACGCTGCTGTGTATCAGTACTGTTGGTATATTTTCAGCCCATTAGTGATGCTCAGGATTTGATATTGATGTGATGTTGATTAATCTCATGTTTGTGCAAAATAACACGTCTGATGTATGTGACAACCGCACGTCTCAACCAGTGCATGCAACCATGCTCACTGCCTCTTGAGGAAAGATAGTGAGGCTCAGACCTGTGAAAAAACATAACATAAGTTAATGGCTCTCGAGTAAAATGATCCAGATCTGTGTGATGTGCACGTGTAAGGGGAGAACGTGACACAGCTTGCCATTTTGTCACTTGTCCTGCAGTTTTTCTCACATCATATGTACAGTCAGACTGACATATGACTGCCTGGCATTATGTGTCACATGGTGGCCATGAAGCGAGTGAAAAGAACCTCTCCTTTGGGAAAACAGGACCACATAGTCAATGTGTTAGTCACATGGCGCCTGTATGTCTCTTGCTGTTGGTCATCACCACCGGGTGCTGCAAATCATAACACAAAGTGGAGGAGGACTGAGGCCTCATTCTGACACTGGATTGGAAATCACACAAGATTTTTTACAAAGTAGTTGACTTACACTTTTTGTTCAGCAACCATTTAGGGCTAGACTCAATATCAAAACTCAGTGGACTAAGTTGACCGACAAGCTCCAGAGAAAATCCATCCATCATATTTTCTATACCACTTGTCCTCATTAGGCTCAGGGAGTGAGCTGCAGCCAATTGTACAAAATTTTTGGGCAAGGTACAGCACAAAACAGACTGTTTGCAAATCGCAGGGCACATACGGACAAATAAAAATGTACATGCACATTCACACCTATGGACATTTTATGGTCTTCAATTAACCTAACATGCATGTTTGGACTGTGTGAGGAAGCCGGAGTACCAGGAGAAAAGCCATGCACAGGGAAAGCATGCAACTTCACACAGGATGGCCCGAGCTGAGAGTCAAACTTCAAACTTGTTTATCTTATTAGTCAGGCCGTGTCAACCAGTCAGCTACTTCCCTTCCCTTCTGTATTCACCAGCTCTCTTTTGTCATGTCATTTGGTAAATGCGTATTTAGTCTCCTTAGTTTTTTTTCCTGTCCTTGATGTTTTTTTAGGACGTGTACATACCGTATTTTCACGACTATAAGGCACACTTATAATTCGGTGCGGTTTATGTGTGCACCGGGTTCCAATATCTGTGATTGTTATGTGACTGACTTTGTTGAGCGCTGCCTTTGACTGGGAGCATTAGCTGCCAACACGCTGGTTATATCGAGAAAAGGCGGACGTGAGTGAGGACACTATGCGGACGTTAACGGGAGAAGGGTGGGTGTGACAGCGGATGCTAAAGCACGCCCCAGTAGGTATCAAGTGCCGGTATATGCATTCATTGTGCATAACAACATTGAAAATGGCACCCAAGAAGAGACACGCCTACAAAGCACAGTTCAAACTGCAAGCTATAAGCTAGAGAGAGAGAGTGAGAGAGAGAGCGCGCGGGAGAGAGAGAGAGAGAGAGAGAGAGAGCAAAAACGCTTGCAGAAGAAATTAAAATTGAACATTGTTTTGGCCCAACTCGGTCGGCATTTATTCAAACATGCATCTTATCAGCGTCAACAACCTGTTACACATTTGGCTTCCACTCTCAACAATGCGTGATTGCCCCCTATTGGCGTAACTGATAACAACAACAACAACAACAACATATCACATTGTTACACATCCCGACAATTACCACCGTGGCGCAGCAACTTCCGGCAGATTACAAGGAAAAGCTGGCCATCTTCCACTGCTACTGTAGTAAAAAGATTGCCGACAAACGCATCCGGGCCAACCACATCACCAACGAGGACGAGGACATCCCGGTGAACCACACTGTGGAGAAGAAGGGGACCAGCACGGTAGCGATACCACAACGGGGCACGAGAAGTCGGCTTTTACTGTTGTGCTTGGTTGCCATGGTAATGGACAGAAACTGCCACCTATGGTCATTTTTAAGCAGAAGATGCTGCCTAAAGAAAAGTTTGCGGCCGGAGTCATCATCAAGGCCAATCAAAAGGGCTGGATGGATGAGGAGAATAGGAGAGAGTGGCTGACTGCGGGTGATTTTCCTCAAATACTGTATTTATTTCTACCTCATACCTAATCGCTTCACTGTATAAATGCCCCGACACGCTGGACCACATTTACTTCCGCAAACACGGGAGTGACGTCGTCTCGCATGCAGGTCACTTTCCGTTCTTTCGCAAGACCGAGGTCACATTTAAAATGTAATATGAACGCTTACACAAAAAACGCGCTCCAATTGGGAGTAGAAGCTTGGTATCTGACACGACACCAGGCACGTAGAATTTTTCTCTGAACAAAGGAAAAATACATAAATGGAATGGTGAAAGCAAATAAGACTTCCAGTGCATGGGGCGTAGCCCAAGGAGGCAAGAGGGAGAACAACTTGTTGTTAAAGAGAAGAGTTGAAGGAAAAAATACGGTTTGCAGAAGGAGATTATAAAGGGTCAACACAATTTGTGCAAAAATGGAGAAACAAGTATGTTTTTTTCAGGAGATCTAGATGATAGTGAAGAATTGAGAAGAGTATTGAGTAAATTGGCGTTGAAAGATAAAGAAAAGAGAAAGAACAGTGAACACAGGAAACAATCGTTAAGAGTAAAGCCCTCGTTGACCGGGCTGAAGTAAAATGAGCTAAGAAAACAACAGAGAAAAGAAAAATAAATTGATGAGGACTTAACAATGGCCGCTACAGCAGCCATTTATTATTAATTATTTTATTGATTAACTATCATTAATTATTGGTAATAATTGAAATCACGATTATCCAAACAATTATTTATGTTTTGCTACAAAACAAGAACAGATTTAAACATGTAAAAGATATTCATATATAAAGTAATATATATAGTATAGATATTATAATAATTTAAGTTCCTTTTAGGGCGGCACGGTGGTCGACTGGTTAGCACGTCCGCCTCACAGTTCAGAGGTTGTGGGTTCGATCCCGGCTCCGGCCTCCCTGTGTGGAGTTTGCATGTTCTCCCCGTGCCTGCGTGGGTTTTCTCCGGGCACTCCGGTTTCCTCCCACATTCCAAAAACATGCATGGTAAGTTGATTGGATACTCTAAATTACCCCTAGGTGTGATTGTGAGTGCGGTTGTTTGTCTCTGTGTGCCCTGCGATTGGCTGGCAACCAGTTCAGGGTGTCCCCCGCCTACTGCCCAAAGACAGCTGGGATAGGCTCCAGCATGCCCTGCGATCCTTGTGAGGATAAGCGGTACAGATAATGGATGGATGGAAGTTCCTTTTAGACTCAACAACATTTATTTAATTAGTTTGAAAAAAAAATTTAAAGTGCAAATGTATAAATTGAAGTATGGTTTCCTTGTATAAACAAATAATGCATTGGAGTTAACTTACTACTTATAAAGTGCCAAAGTAATAATACACTAAAATGCTAATTTTGACAGAATAACAGACATGCTATTAGTCTGTACATGTAGACCTTTGTCTGGAGTTTTTTTGTTTTGTTTACTAAGTACATTTTTTGTTTTTTAAGTAATATTTACACATAGTAAACAAAGTTAAAGTAATTTGCTTCTAATAACTTATAAATTTAATATGCTGATTGTGTCAAACTAATTTAAATGTTGACTGTTACATACTAGTATGTAATCTATACATCCATCCATCCATTATCTGTACCGCTTCTCCTCACAAGGGTCGCGGGGCGTGCTGGAGCCTATCCCAGCTGTCTTTGGGCAGTAGGCGGGGGACACCCTGAACTGGTTGCCAGCCAATCGCAGGGCACACAGAGACAAACATCCGCACTCACAATCACACCTAGGGGCAATTTAGAGTATCCAATCAACTTACCATGCATGTTTTTTGGAATGTGGGAGGAAACCGGAGTGCCCGGAGAAAACCCACGCAGGCACGGGGAGAACATGCAAACTCCACACAGGGAGGCCGGAGCCGGGATCGAACCCACGACCTCTGAACTGTGAGGCGGACGTGCTAACCAGTCGACCACCGTGCCGCCTGTAATCTATACAATATTTCTAAATTACAGTAGGCCATATATACACTGTAGTACAATATATTGACCAATAATATGTTTGCAAATTTCATTTGAAGGAATTTGAAACAAAAATAAACACAAAGAAAATTGACTTCATATTATAGACTACGGCGGCACGGTGGTCGACTGGTTAGCACGTCCGCCTCACAGTTCAGAGGGCGTGGGTTCGATCCTGGCTCCGGCCTCCCTGTGTGGAGTTTGCAAGTTCTCCCCGTGCCTGCGTGGGTTTCCTCCGGGTACTCTGGTTTCCTCCCACATTCCAAAAACATGCATGGTAAGTTGATTGGACTGTCTAAATTGCCCCTAGGTGTGATTGTGAGTGCGGATGTTTGTCTCTGTGTGCCCTGCGATTGGCTGGCAACCAATTCAGGGTGTCCCCTGCCCACTGCCCTAAGACAGCTGGGATAGGCTCCAGCACGCCCGCGACCCTTGTGAGGATAAGCGGTATGGATAATGAATGAATGAATGAATGAATTATAGACTACACAAGAAATTTAACTTAAGCCATAGAAATAATGTTTAGCATGGTTTCTATGTTTGTGTTAGTAAAAGTAGTGTATATTTGCATAAGATATGTTATTTAAAAGACATAACCTGAATTGAGAATTTTAAATTATGCACGAAATTTAGAGCGAGTTGATTCAGTGCACTGTTCTGTCAACGCTGAGCAAACCGAGGGTTCAAAACCACAACAGGAAAAGAAGTCGCCCACAAGGCATTACTTCAACAGCTACTCGAAGAAGTACAACTGCATAGAAGAATTGCAATTTGCAAATGTAAAGCACATTTGACAGGAAATGACCAAATCACAATTGGCAACTGCTTAGCTGATAAAGCTGCGAAGGAAGTGGCCCAGGGGATTCCCCCAGTTGACACAACATTAGCACATGAACTGTTTGCAGCAGAAACACAGAACACAACACAAGACATTTTGAATTTCGACAAAAACAAGCACCGCATACAACAACATTGGGAAAACAAGTGGGCAAAACTATGACACATGAATAGGAAAATTGGCCGACAGTAAGCCATGGCTACCTAAATCCTTATATGAGTGGGCAGCAAAATTGACACGTGGATTGAGTCATGTGTCAACAGGAGGGATTATAGCACAGGTACACCAGCACTACAACACACATGGATTTATGCATTTAAAAAAAAAATTAGCAAACGATGTATAATTTGTTTAAAAACAAACAACGCACAATACACATGAATTATACTGAATTGAACAAAATACAAGGGAAACAATATTGTCTTGTTATTGTTTATGTGTTTTCAAAGTGGATTGAACTGTTTCAAGCACCCACAATGATGCGAAAACTGTTGTAAAGGCATTATGTGAATGCATAATTCCAACGTTTGGAATTCCATCTGTAATCAGAAGTGACAATGGAACACACTTTGTGAACTGTTAAAGATTGACTTGAAACGACATTGTGTGTACCAGGACTAGTGGAACGAACCAATGGAACAGTTAAAGCCAGACTCATTACGACCATGAAAGGAACAAAGAGACATTGGCTGATTGCATTCCCATTGTAGCCACAAGAATGAGGATAGTACCTACAGGCAGGAGGAAAAACTCTATCCCCGTTTGAGATTCTGTATGGATGACCATATAGACTTCCTGACCTTGCCCCAAAGCGACCAGTAGCAGGGACCTCTATCTCTGTCCAAATGAAAAGGCTGTTTGACCGGAAAGAAATGCATAAGCACAATAACTTGCCAGTGTGTTCTGCTCCACAGACGCGCCAGGTCCAGATTGGAGACCTGGACTTCCTCAAAGGTGCTGAGATGTCCCCATTGGGACAGTGAACGCTGGGATGGCCCCTTCCAGGTGATTGCAGCAAATCGAACTGCTGTGAAGGTCGAAGGGCGTGACAGCTGGATCCACCACTCGCAGTGCAAGCTCCTTCGGTCGGTTCCCTGTTGATGGGCCTAGCGACGCCAGTCCCTCGAAGTAGGATCAGCACAGAGTGCGCAACGTCAAAAGACCACAGTTGGAGAGAGGGTTTTCCGTGCTTGCACACCCCTCTCAGGAAGATGGACCAGACCACAGGCTGGAAGCTGACCGCAGTCCTGTCGGCTGAGGACACTGTTTGCATCCTTGCAGGACTGTGCCTGATGGCAGTTGGCACACAGTCTTGTGACCAAGAAAACACCCACACTGAACAATCGCCTATTCGTAGACTGCTGTCTACCTCTATCCTGGGAAATCTACAGCTTCAGACGGACAAAACAGGGACAATGATGAACTGGTGTATATGTTACTAGAATCCAGCAAACAACCACCTATGTTGTCAATGATGATGTGGCGACACTTAACAGTACACACAGAACGAAAAGAGCTCTGGGAAGTGCTAATTCAAAACGTCCGATTACACAGAACACCCCTGTTTATTTTGATGCAATTGAGCAATCTCGAAATATTCCAGATAAAGATAAATTATTAAATGAAATAATTAAATAAGTAAATAAATAATTCACACAGTTGCCACTTATAGGTTATCTTTTTCCTCTTACCACGTATGAGCACACCGAACTGATCAATTATCTGAATCATAAGGTAAACACTTTAACAAATTTCACAGAAGCATTATTTACGCATACAGCTTCACAATTGCATGCAACTTCACGTGTGGCTTTGCAGAATAGGCAGGCATTAGACCTCTATATTAGTGGAAAAAGGAGGGGTTTGTCAAATGATTAATGATTTTTTGGGTGGGTGGAGCCAGACTGAGGACGGACTGGCAAAAAGGGTCAAGTGCCCAGTTCTGTGTATTACACTGCCCGCTTGAGGCCAAGGCGCACACACCAGAATGAGCAAGACAATACCGAGTGAATTATCATGATGCAAAAACTGTAATTTTTCATAATCGATTAAATTATGCTATTACTGTATGTAGAGCTATTTTTCTTTTTAAAAAACACATTACAAACATTTTTCTTGGTGTTTTTAGGGGTGTTTAAACAGATTAAGGGCATTTCCGATAATTACAACGGGGTCGATTTGTGATAGGAGTGGTTTAAGTTAAGAACATGGTCACAGAACAAATTTAGCTCATAAGTCAAGGCACCATTGTATTATTGTTCTTGTTCATTCAAGCCGGAGAAGGAAACAAACCCACACATTAGGGGCACTGAGACAAAGTTGGACGGACACACACTAAGAAATCAATCCCAAAATGCCACTTAAAGGATTACAATTAGGAAAAATGTTTTTGATAAAAACTATTGCCACAATTTAATTGTTAGTGTTACATCAGTGGATCTAATCCCATATTTTGAGTGCTTAAGAGTGATCTTGGTTCAACATTTTAGTGTGTGTTTGGAAGATAAGCAAATTGTTACTAAAATTCAAACATGAATTGTAAAGCATAAAGCTATAAGTCTTATAAGGAAATGAGTGACTAAATCTTTCGTGCCTGTGTTTTTAGGGCTTTCCTGTGCCTTGTAAATTCAATGGCAAAGGATTCTGTTTTTTATACTGTGATTCAGAGGCATAAACCATTTACAACTGTAACCCTATTGTGAATTATATCAAGAAGGAAATTAGATTAACAAAATGTGATTTTGTTTTCTCAAATGAATTGAGACACGTGCAGACTCATTCAAGCAACTGTGCATGACCTGCAACGTTTTGTATTTACAGATAGAGATGAGCAAGATGCTGATTTAGTTATGCCATTTTTGTATGTATGTTGTAATAGTTCTTGCACATTGTCCAGAGCACCATAAAGTTTAAGCAGAAAGTTTGTCTGAGTGAAATGAGGTGGTGGTGAAAAGATGTAACGCTTGATGAGCAAGGAAATAATTTGCCATGAAAGTGACTTCTCATTTGCTGGAAGCACACATAACCACATTACACGCTAAACAGAAGGAAAGCAAAAGGACAAACTTAAGGGTTGTTTTCCTTGATAGCTGTGTATCTAATTTGCATGACTTTGCATAATATAGTCCATAAAAGCAACAAATATTCATAATGTCACAGCCAAATCATATTGCTCTGATAGGGCATCAACATTAATTGGATCTTAGAAGCTAGGTGCAAAATTCCCACCTTTGAATCGAGATTAATAATAATGAAAATGTAAAAAAAAATTTCTTAAGAAATCACTTTTTGTCAGATACTTTGCTTTGTTAAGAATATTTTTTGCTTCCATCAAATCAGCTAGTGCTGTGTTGAATACACTGAAAGCATTTGAAAATTGGGGACAGAGAGGGTGACAGGAACTTTTGTTCCGTGACTCATTATGAACATAAAACAAAAATAACTGAGCATAGGTGTTGCATCGAAAATGTGCCAGACCTTCACTGCCTATTTCAACCTCTGCAATTGTAATTTAATTTAACCTCTCAGTATCCCCAAGTGCTGCCAAACAACTCGTGAGTGTGGACCCTGCAAAGGTGGTGATTTGGTATTTGCTCCAACTTGTGCTCTGCCAAAGTAAGTTGTGGCAATACTTGGATTGAGCTCTTGTACCATCTCTAACTGAAAACCAAGTTCCATAGAACGTGTGATGTCACAGACAGCCCTGCAATGCGGGTGTACCAAGGAGACGACGCCTCAAGAAGACTAATTCCATGTCCTTTCAGCACTTGTCTACTAGATAGGATACAGATTCGTGGTCAAGGTTTTCAAACCACTCTCTATGCAGAACAGGCTGCATTTATTTATTTAAATCTGTCCTGGTCATACAAAATGGTGGATCTGTGTGCTTGTTAATGCTGCAACAGTTTCTCTGTGTAATACAGGGTTTGAAATACTAACTGTGTGGTTGTTTGGATTGTGAGATGTATTGGAAGTCAGACAGAACAATGTTTGTGAGTGGACAAACAGAGAAAAGACAGAATAGAACAGAGTCTCCAAGGTGACATGGAAGTAAAAAAAAAAACAAAAAAAACATTGCGTCCCCTCGCAAAGATTGCATTCCCTCGCAAAGATTTGCGTTCCCTCGCAAAAATTGCGAGATAACGCAACATTTTTGCGAGGGAACGCATTTTTTAAAAATGTGTGTTTATGTACTTCCGGGTCAGTTTAGCAGCTAGCCTAGCCTAGCCTCTAATGCGCCGCTGTTTGAGAGACGACAGTACGTCAGAGACGGAGAAACCGTGCTTAATATCAAAAACTGATTTTAGGTCTTTGTATTACAAGCGAATTTCAAAGCAATTCCATTAAACCCACCCACGGCTGAAAACGCTCCTTTTGTTGCTTTTGTTTACCCGGAAAATGACCCGTAAATATATAAACACGCATTTTAAAAAATGCGTTCCCTTATCTCGCAACTTTTGCGAGGGAACGCAAATCTTTGCGAGGGAACGCAAAGTTTTTTGTTTTTTTTACTTCCATGTCACCTTAGGGCCTCCGTAGAATAGAGCAAACAGGAAACAAAAAAAAAACAGCACAGAACAATAGCATAATACGGTACGTAACTACCACAGCATTACATAGGAGTCAGGTTCTATTATGGAGAAAAGGCAGTGCCACAGCCTGTGAGGAAGGCAAAAAAAAATAATAGCAAAAAGGACAGGTCCGGACAAGACAGGAAAGCGGTATTAAGCCGGGCAGTGACAATGTTGCATGATCGGAGTGTCTATGCAGTGCCTAAATAACTGCGTCACAATGAGTGGGCCTTACATCAAACAACTAGAGCCCATCAGCACATCTATGGAGATACTTGAGTGTATTAACACCGTCACACATGTACGTAAAGTATTCAGACCGCTTGAAATGTTTCACTTCCTGTATCATTGCAGCCATTTGCCCAAATAAAAAAAAGTTCAATTTATTTCTCATTAATATACACTCTGAGCATCTAGAAAGAAAAAAAAACAGAAATGTAGAATTTTTTTTGCTAATTTATGAAAAAAGAAAAACTGACCTATATGGTCATAAGTATTCAGACACTTTGCAGCGACCTTCATATTTAATGAAGGTCGCCATTTCTTCTGATCCTCCTTGAGATGGCTCTGCTCCTTTATTGGAGTCCAGCTGTGTTTATTCTGATTGGACTTGATTAGGAAAGGTCTATATAAGACCTTAAAGCTCACAGTGCCTCTCCTCAGTGGAAGACACATGGAACAGGGATTGAAGTTTTTGCTGTTAATTCTAAGCAGTATGTGTGGAGAAAACCAGGCACTGCCCATCACCTGCCCAATACAATCCGTACATTGAAACGTGGTGGTGGGACCATCATGTTGTGGGGGCGTTTTTCAGCTGCCGGGACAGGACGACTGGTTGCAATTGAAGGGAAGATTAATGCAGCCAAGTCCAGAGATATCCTCAAAGAAAACCTCTTCCAGAGTGCTCAGTACCTCAGACTGGGCCGAAGGTTCACGTTTCAAAAGGACAATGATCCCAAGCACACAGATAAAATGACACAGGAGTGGCTTCAGAACAACTCTGTGGCTGTTCTTGACTAGCCCGGCCAGAGCCCTGTACTAAACCAGATTGAGCATCTCTGGAGAGACCTGAAAATGGCTGTCCACCAACGTTCACCATCCAACCTGACAGAACTAGAGAGCATCTGCCAGGAAGAATGTCAGAGGATCCCCAAATCCAGGTGTGAAAAACTTGTTGCATCATTCCCTAGAAGACTCATGGCTGTACTAGCTCAAAAGAGTGTCTACTCAATAAAATGCAACAGGGTCTGAATACTTATGACCATATTATGTTTCAGTTTTTTTCATAAATTTGCAAAAAAATGTATACATTTATGTTTTATTTCTGTCAATATGGAGTTCTGAGTGTACATTAATGAGAAATAAAATTAACTTTTTTTGATTTTGGCAAAGGGCTTCAATAACACAGAAAGTGAAAATTTCAAGGGGTCTGAGTACTTTCCGTACCCACTGTCTGTAAATTGTCTGTCAATAAAATCTATCAAATACATTTATATAGCACTTTTCAAACAAAAAAATTGCAACTCAATGTGCTGTCCAATAAAAATGTCCTAAATACAACATAAAAGGAAGACCCGAGCCGCCCTCCCTCCCAACAAACCCAAAGACATACATACGTCAGTATATCGGCACTCGCACACACACACACACACACACACACATATACAAAAAACACAACCTGATAAAGCGTGTTAAAAAAGACATAACAAGGCACAGAGAAACCATATGAGGAAAGGGTACCCAAGGGGGGCTCATTCACGCTGAGGGGAATGACAGCCCATGGGCCACGGGGAGTGCCACCATCACAGAGACCCCCAGCCCAGATTAGCCGTGGAGACCCCACACCTAGTGTGGAGGCCCCCAGTCACCTGGACCTAAGGAGGCCCTACGATGACGCCCCGCGCGGGAAGGGTAGCCACCCCCCCAACGTGGAGGCCCCCCCTGAGGAAACACTGGAGCAAAAAGCTAACAACAACAGAAGACAACAAAACTAAAAGACAAAACAGTAATATAATCTAAGAACAAAAATCAGTATGATAAAATATGATAAAGTAAAAATAATGTCTGGTGTCGGACGTTGCTGTGCCGGCACAATGAGGACAGATGTACTCGCAACCACCTATCCAAGAGGGAAGTGTAGGTCATGGTGCCTACCCTGTGGGGACCCGGTGAAGAGGACACCACCCATACTCGGGGACACAGGGAGTCCACCAGTCCCACCAAGGAAACAACTAACTCTCAGAAGGAGGACATAGAGACCAGCCAGCCAACCAGAGGGCACCAGGACTCGAGCCGTGAGCTTTGTGATTACCCTCCTACCACCATATTTCTATGGAACTCTGGAACAGACTGACAATCAACAGGCTCATAGGGTTGCCAGAAGACCTGCCGTGACTGCAATCCATGGGGCGCTGGTGTCTGCAACACCTACATTGAAACCTGAACTTGTGGAAAAACGTTAACATTCAACAATGAGTATATAGAAGAATCATTACTGCTACTCAGCTGTTTTGCCCATCTCACAAATGAATAAGGATCACTAAAAAGGATACATTTACGATAAGTATTGTTGCAACTAATCTAAGAAACACACACTTATTTTATGTTTAAGAAAACTTGTGCAGCACTGTATTTACTGAGTGTTCACTCTGTTGATTTCTTTTGCTCCCTCCCTCTTTACTCATAGTCACTCTGGCGACAATGATGTGTGTACGAGAGCATGAGATGGAGAGGGTTAGGCATCCTAGTGAAAAACAGAAGACTAATTACCTCCTGAAATAATTTAATGTCAGACCCAGTGTGGGCTCCCCTCAGCAGGACAGCTGAACAGAGCCGACCCTCTGCTGGGAGATTCATCTCTGTCAGCTTAGATAAACCTGCTGGCCATCACAGCGCTGGCATATATTTTCAGTCTGATGAAGCCATCCTGTTTTTCCTTCATTGCAAAAGGACTGGAATCTGAATATACACAATTTGATCATCACAATCAAACAATGTGAGTGAATTGTCTCCCCCCAACTCTGCCTCTGCCTCTCTCCTTCTCTGTGTAAGGATTACACTAGGTGTGAAACTCTGCTATATATATATATATATATATATATATATATATATATATATATATATATATATATATATATATATATATATATATATATATATATATCACATTATGAATGTCAGTTTTGTTTGACTAGTGGAAAAATCTATCTATCTATCGATCTAATCCAAGAAAGGATAATCAATTAATGGTCATGTATATAGATATATACACACACACACACACACACACACACACACACACATACACACACACACCTATACTATAAGCCGCACCTTTTTTATATAAGACACGTCCATTCTATTTTTGAAAATAAAATGATATGTAAGCGGAACCAGGTTAAAGGTCGCACCTATATATGTTGAAAAATGAGATATTCACCGCATTTATAGAACTATTTTGAACTTTAAATGTACATGTACATACCTGAACAGATTCTTTCCTAACAGTGCCTTTTAACATGGCAGTAACTTTGCTGATTAAAATAGAATACAACCAAAATAAAATAACCAGTACTTAGCTTTATTTTACTTCCCACTGCCGCCTCCAACGCCTGACCACAGATTCGTTGACGCTATAAGCTTGCTTGCAGCAGAACAATTTCCTTCCTGGATTGCAAGATCGATCTCAGGACTCAGGTAACGACCAATCACGGCTCAGCTTCAGAAAACAGGTCAGCTATGATTGGTCGTTACCTGAGCCCTGAGCAGTTGTAATGTCATTTTCAGTCGACAGAAGTGACAAATTGGCTGCTACCCGGAGATGACTAAAAATGGGTGGATTAAACCTCATTCCATAAACTCAATATTTATCAGAATGCCTTGTTTCAACTAGTAGGCTTGCATAGAACATATTCTTGAAAAAATATGTTATATTATATGTGATATCAGGAACCAGTTCTGGTCCATAGTAGGGCAAGCTACTATATACGATTATACGATTTGGCTGAGATATGGGCCTTACGTCCCGTGCCCCACATTGTGGATACCAGATGTGGACCACTAAAGGACATTATTGAGGTATGTGGGCCAGGTGCAGCTCGGTTTTGTGGCCACACCCATTTTGCTGTCTGGGGAGTATCGATCGGGGGCAATCTGGGGAGGCCCCCACCATACCAGACCGCACAGTGGGAGATGCATGTCATCATGCCTGTCTCAAAGGTTCCTGGGTTGGAGGACTTCGACAAGGAGACCGACATTTATGAGATGGTTTAGTTTAGGGTCCACAATAAATGATTAGAATATGGTTTGATTTTGCTTGCTCATGTGCCCCTCAGGTTTTATTGCTAGCATTAGGTACAACAATAAATAACACACACCCAGTCCATTATAGGTCACGTATTTTGTTGAATTGTTTAGACTTTTCCATTATGTACTACACCACACTAGTGATCACTGAAGTTAATGGCAACTGAGGGTGGGCGGCCAGGCAGAACAAGAGTGGGGACAATATTAGCCAGGTTAGACACATTTCGATTCTTTGGCTTTTGCTCTGACATGAGACAGTTTTCTGCTATTTCCCTTATGTGTTGTACTCATATATAAGTATTTTGTGTTTTAATTTATTGCTTTCACTTGCTATATTATTGCTATTTTGTTATTATAATGTAAAGCGCTTTGTTACATCTGTAGCTGTTATGAAATGCGCAGTATAAATAAAGTTGTTTTGTATTGTATTGTATTGTAAAATACCACCATCCTTGTAAAGGAGAGCCTTGATCCCATGGCACAGTCGTATGGAATCAAAAAGGAGAACCTGCAGCAAAGGTCAACCAAATTTGATGGCTCTTAATAAAAAAAAACATCAACAAGGTGTAACAGTCAGCAGCACACTGGAATTTAGGTCCATGCTTTAACCTTACTAAGACTCATTTGAGGACGTCTATAAACTTTTGTGCATATCTTCTTCACTGCCTGTAACAGCTCCATGTGAAAGTTTTTCCTTTATGCGGCGCATAAAAACATACCTGAGAACCAGAATTGCAAACCCTGGACTCCGCAACCTTGCCTGCCTGTCTATGCACACAGGTAGAACCAAGGACTTGGACGCCCTGAAGATTATACACTCATTTGCACTTAACCACAACACCAGATGTATTGTTATCCTATGAAGCAACGCTGGTGATTTAATAAAATTCATTGTCTCTTATTTGTAATTGAAATCCTTGGTTCTTTTATCTCTGGTAAATGACAACTCGGGTGATTTTTTTTTAATGCCCTGACGTTATGATCATAGATTCAGTTAAAACTGCTTTTACATAGTGATGGGTAAATGAAGCTTCAAATTTGCTTCATGAACCAATTGTTGTATTTTTTGACTCCGCTAGATGGCACTCTCTGTTCAACATTAGGCTAGATCTTGATTCCAAATCATCCAGTTTGTCCATTAGTTTTTGTTGTTCCCCCATTACTTTTTGTAGCACACAATTAGCTTCGCAGCTCCAGAACTCAATTTCCTCTGTGTGTTCGAGGGCGGCCTTTATCTTCTCGTTCTGTTATCCGATATTCGTAGTTATTTTTGAGTTTCTTATCAATATCTTCCTTGAAGTTTAACAGTTCTGTTTGCATATGAGTTGTAATTTTGTCTCTGAGTTCTCAATTCCATCTTCATTCCATTGTGTAATTCTTGAATCTGTTGGCTAATAGCATCCAAGCTGCCTTGAAAGGAAGCCATGTTAGCCTCCGGTGTTAGCTTACTGTCGCAATTCTCATTTATCCTTTCTTTTCCGTGGTTGTCCGGGTTTGTTTTACTCTTTGATTTTTTGGGAACTCCACTCATCATCTCAACATGAAAACTAGTTGTATTTATCTCGAGTTTCGCAGAGTTAAAAACGTTGGCTTGCGGGAGCTTTTAATTAATCTGAAAGAGACCTTCAACTCTGCGCTTTTAAAATGTAATTTTCTGAAACATGGATAGACTCCATGGATTTCATAAGCAACACACTATTTTACAAGTGTATATATATATATATATATATATATATATATATATATATATATATATATATATATATATATATATATATATATATATATATACATATATATGGGCCATTCTACTGAATTGGTTCAAATTAAAAAATTGGAGTTGGAAAATGTGATGTGTGAAATTTGTAATTCAATTTTTATTTCAGAAAAACCTTTGTTGTATTCATGTTACATCATATCTAAGGGGCACTACCGAAATACACAATTACAGAAGTATAAAAATAATTCTACTAGCCGATTCATATTTTTTTCCATTCCCCCCTCTACAGAGTATTTTTTTTTATAAATTAATATACATGGTTTTGACATCAAAATCAATCTAAATGAATTTTTAACAGAATTTAATATTAGTTTTTCTGAAATAAATCAAAATGTATATGCTATTTTTCATTGTAAAATGTAGAAAGTTGATCATATTGACTTCAAAAGTCATCATTAATTAAAACAAACATACCCTTAAGTAATCATTATAAAAAAATTGTTGGTTGATAATTCAATACCCTTTATTTTTGTTAAAACATCCGTTTTTTCGGTAGTGACTGCAAAATTTCAGATGTGATCATATTGTTGCTGCTGTTGCAGTAATACTTTGTGTGACGGTAGCATTGTAATCACTTAACTACTCTTGCTATACTTTAACTTTTAACGTGTATTATAACTAATGAAACATTATTTTTTCTAATTTTCTAGTGCTTTGTGCTGTACTCAGGGTAAAAGCAGGGTACACGCTGGTGGACCGGTCACCTGTCCATCACAGGGCTCTTCATCATTGAAAAACTGGTTTCACCTTCCAAATGAAAATTTAATTGGAATGACAAACATTTTCATAACATACTTTTCCCTGTATGTATGTTCCCTCTCTCTCTGTTTTTGAGAGACATCCAGTAGTCTTGTCTTTTCTTCCATGCTCTTCTGACTTTCCTTTGCTCTCTGCTGGATAATTCATTGGTAGAGTTCAGCTTTCCTTCTTCCTTCCATCTCTTATTTCTTTCTCTTTCCTTTATTCTTTGGATTTCACTGGTTCATTGTAACCCTTCGCCTATACTCTGTATCTGCTGGCTTTTTGGCATTTTGGTGTTTTTCTCTTCAAATTAAGATAAAAGAGATCTATGTATGACATATGTATCTATGTATTATATTATTTAAAACTTACTGTATTACAAAATAAACCTAAAATTTCACTACCGAAACCATTATGTCACAACCAAAACCTTTCTGTATGGTTCGGTAGTGACTGTTTCGGATTTATTTTTCCCTTCAAATTAAGATAAAATAAGGAATATAATATTGTTAAAGTCAGAAAGATCTATGTATGACATATGTATCTATGTATTACATTATTTAAAGCTTACTTTATTCAAAAAGAAACATCATATTGTCACTACCGAAACCATTATGTCACTACCGAAACGTTTCGGTAGTGACGTTTTATGATAGTTGTTGACAATACTCAACAATGCTAGGCACAACGTGGCTACCACACAGTTTTGAGCATGTGTACAGAGATAGAAAACAGTACATTTAGCATTAAAATCAAAAGTGCTCATTTTATTGCCGAAATGAGGTGTTCGGTAGTGACGGTCCTAAAAACCACATGCTGATTTTCAGACTTTGGAGGGCACATAACTTAATAATGCTGTCAACTAATTACTCGCCATGTGCCCGGTGGTGAACATGAAGGTAATGTCTCTTACTGGTGACATTTCTGGGGATGTGGCTAAAACCAAGCACTGCCTGCAGACAAATACTCTTTGCATTTCGGTAGTGACATGAAAAGTTGGAACAGGTTTTTTTTACATAAAAACTTCTAATTTGAAAAAAAATCTACAAAATCAATGTAAATCTTTCACAATACATTTAAAAGCAACAAACATGTTCGATTAAAGTATTTTGTAAATTGGCAAAATTATTTTACTTTTTTTTTTTCATGAATTGAAATTCAGGAGTTAGAGATTGGGACAGCCATCTCCCAATAGGAAGTGACATAGAAAATTTGACTTTTTATACATTCAGTTTAACCCTCATGACGTATTTGTCCATTTTTTGGCTCTTTGATGTCTTTCTTGTGTTAACATCAAAGAAGCATAGGAAAAAACACTCTACGGAGCTGAAATTTCACACAGGATGTTAAAATACATCAAGGTTCAAAATGGCACCAAGCTGAAATCTCTACACCACTGTATTTGGGAGTACACATTTTTAGCCCTTTATTCACGGAAATGTCCATTTTTTGGCACATTGACTCCCATTATAAACACCAGTTTTCAATACACTGTATAAACCTGATGTTTTGTAATGCATTTCCGGCGATAACCGAACAAATCCCTTCACAGGCGTCTGAATTACATGGGGAAAAATGTGTGAGTTTATGCCTCTAAACCACCAGGTGGCGCCAGAGACTAATGATTTTCCTGGTTCAAGGAAGGGCTCTTCATTGAAGTCACTATGGCTGCATGTTAAAAAAAAATTCCTTAAAAACTGCTTATATTGCCAGAGGTTTGTGTGTGTGCGCGCACGCACATTGAAAGTGCATATGCGTGCACGTGCACGCGCGTTACACGTCAACGCGCGTTTCCCACGATTTTTTTGCACGCTTTCCTTGCACGACTTGAGTTATGCATGCATACAATGCAAGCGCACGTGCAGGTAAGCTGCATGCGTGCACGCGAGCATTGCAGTGCTTTGGATGGACCATTTGCATTGCAGTGCAAATGTTATTTGAAATCTAACACTTAGTCCCAACTCATTGGTCGGAAGATCCGCCTTTGCGAGTCTTAACGAGTGGGAGGGTTTATCATTTAAAAAATGTTCTTGTTGTTTGAATCTCAATTCTTGAGTTTGAATTTTTTTTTGTCCTCGTATTGGATCAAATCATTACCATGGGACTGCTCATCTTACGTTTCTTCTCCGAACTGACACTCAGCGATGGCGAGGTATTACTCACTCGAGGAAGCTTGGCACTCGATGATGGAGGGAGGAAGAAGCTGATTTATGCTTCGAAGATGTCCCCAATTGCGGAGCTTTGGACAAAGTGGAACAACCGACTGCAAAAAATGTTCAACCTCGACCGGGACGTTTGTGTGGATGAGCAGCTCGTCTCATTTCGTGGCCGCTGCTCATTCAAGCAGTACATGCCCTCCAAACCGGCGAAATACGGATTGAAGATTTGGGCACTGCATGTGAGACGCCGCCACGTCGTATGCATGGAAGCTGGAGAACAATACGAGGAAGGCTCCAGGCATGCAGCAGGAGACCAACGTGGGCATGCGCGTGGTATTACGGCTGTGCGAAGATTTGGAGGGTCACACTGTACTAGTTTGTTCAGTCGTTGTTCGTTGTTTTATTCATATAAATTCTGCATGTGTGACGCCGCCACGTCGTATGCATGGAAAGCTGGAGAACAATACCGGGAAGGCTCCAGACATGCAGCGGGAGACCAACGTGGGCATGCGCGTGGTATTGCGGCTGTGCGCAGATTTGGAGGGTCACACTGTACTAGTTTGTTCTGTAGTTGTTCGTTGTTTTATTCATATAAATTCTGTTAATTTAAATGTTTTTATAGTTGGGTTGTGACTTTGACATTTTCAAGGTTCTAATTACCTTGTATAACATTTTCCACTCTGATATACACACAATATACAATATAGGACATATGTCAAGTTACGGTCATAACACTATGTTACTTTTGTTGTCCATTAATGGCATTTAAAAAAATAACAAAAACCTATATAAGTATTGATAGCTAAGGTCCCCCTGAACATTTTGAGTGGTTGTAAGTGAAGAAAAAAAATCAGAAATGACTTGGTTTTTACACCTCATAAGCAGAGTTATTTTGGGACAAATGGCCTCTTATGGGGGATTTTATGTAAAACTGACACTGTCAAAAATAGGGACATTCAAAAAAGAAAGTGTTTTGACTTATTGACTTATTCAAAGCTCTAATTAGGCCATATGAATTATTCCAATTTGATTTTGTTTAATATATACATATATATACAACACAGTTAGTTTGGCTATCAGCACACCACAGCTGTTATTGTCCATAGAGGGCAGAAAAAATAGCTCTGATCCCCCTGAACATTTTGAGTGGTTGGAAGTGAAAAAACAATCAGAAATGACACCTCAAAAGCAGAGACGTTTTTGGGACAAATAAATGATTGTGTGACAGTTCATTTTTCCGGCCCAAGGGTTAATAGTATCTCAATTAATGCCTTGTGGTAAAATAGATCATAACAAGATATGACTAAATATGCAAGGTCTGAACACTTCATTGTTTTTTAAAATTTGATTTTATTGTGGGATAGCAATTTCAACCATTTCAGTCGAATGGCTCATATACATTTTAGATTTGCGGCTCCCAGTTTTTTTCGTAGAAACTGGGTCGAAATGGCTATTTGAGTGTAAAAGGTTGCCAACCCCTGAGATAGAAATACAATACAAGAAGACCTCAATTTATGAACGAGTTCCGTTCCTACAGGCTATGTAACACAAATTTCCACGTATGCAGGATTTGACCGTAAAAATACTTTGTATAAAAAACGAAAATACATTAAAATAAAAACATAAGATGCTGTACTTTGCATTACCGCTGAGAAGTGGATGGATAAGGACGAGAGGAGGGCGAAAAAGGTAAAGATACTGCCGGCGCGCAAAGAGACACGATCGAGACACTGTGCATGTACAATCTCAAGGAATACTGGTCTTTGTTGTACAGGAAGTGCTTGTATGCGGAAGTGCGTTGTTTGGTGCAAAACCCATCGCAAATACACAAGCAGAGATAAACAAGCTCAGAGACGCTGCACGAAAGCACACTTTTGGAGCGAGGAGGAAACCGGCTGCTTCATTCATGACGTGAGTGACATGAATATCAAGTGTTTTATTGACAGTTGAAAGTAACAAGCGGAAATGACGTCCATTTGATGACGCTGTGTGTCGCCGTACACAGTGGCTTATTCAAATGCCAGAGCAACTCTCTAAGCTCATTCATGTTAAGTGGTTATTCAGAATGATTCTGAAATCTGAATTTTGACCTTAACTCAAATATTGACTGCATGTAAACGTAGTCACTCTGGTGCTGGGGACAAAATGGAGGAGGAGGCTCGGGCGTCGTAAAGTCGAAACGTCGTAGGTCGTGTACGTCGTAATTTGAGGACTTCCTGTACAAACAAAGCAAAGGCAAATAAAATGTCATTATTTAGTGAATTAAGTTCATAAAAAACATTACTTTTTACTTAGACTTGATCCTGCTTGTATTATGAGTGTGTTGAGTAAGGTTCTCGATATGTGTGCATTTTATTTCATGAAATCCTGACTGTCGGAGGTATGATAGTTACTGACTTCTCAGTTAAAGAGGAGTTTGCAACCATGTGTAGGTGCGAGCGGGCCGGTCTAAGTCAAAATGCCAGGGCTTATTTCATTTTTTTGTGCAAGTCCAGCTGCATGCCCCTGTAATTCAGTTTGAAACATTACATTTTATGATGGCTTGTATTTCCACCGTCATATGTGGGCTGGAGTCACTGAAGCATCCTGTTTTGTGTTCTGTTTGTATGTTCACGTGGCCCTTACAACAAATCAGATGAGCATTGTATGAGTAAAAGCAAAGGTATTTTTCCCTCCATTCTTGTAGCTACAAAAACATTATTCTGCCCACGACCCTACCCCCTCCGCAAAATAAAGAATCGAAAAAAAAAAATCATTTTCCTTTTAGGGAATTCAAGGACACGGCTAAGTTAAGGCCAGCTTCCTTGTCGCTTAAAAATAACACTGGGGGACACTGTTTTTTGTTGTGGTAGGTTTGACAGCTGTTTTAACCGAATTTTTCTGATCTCAGTATTTCTCTGTCACGTCTCATTTTTAAGCTATAGGATCCCTCTTTTCTTAAAAAAAAAATTAAATACATTTGTATGTACGCAAATAAAACACTAAGACGGAATAGTTAAAAAAAAAAATTCCTGAGAATAAAAAAAAACAGCATAAAACGAAATAGAATTTACGGTATGCCGATGGTTACAAGGTTAAGAGAAACGCCAGCATGAATCCACTTAATTTCTACTATGCTAGCGTTCTGTGTGCAGATATTGATCGTACTGACCTAGTGACGTGGGAGCTGCACACACCTCTCACTGCACTCTCAATTGTGACTTCACAAACAAGATGCCACGTAGCTGTAGATGAGTCCAATTGTAATCAGTTGGTCTTACCACTGCTAATCACTGGACTTTTGCTTATGTGGAGAGTAAGCTCTAGAGAAAAAAAGGCAATTTTAGTTTTAATCAGCATAAAAATCTAACTCAACAGATGTTTTTTCAAAAATGTCCCCTATGTAATTAAGTAAGAAGTTGAAGTTAAATTGTAGTTTCCCTTTTACGTACAGCAAAAGGCCTTTGTGGGAAGTATTTGAATGTATCATATTTTCTTTTGAAGTTGAGATGATATCCTTTAGCACATCTTGAGAACCTACAGTATAACATACAAAAACTCACTTTGTTTTTGTAACCATGCTTTACTGTTATTATATAGCAAAAGACAAGTGTCTTGATCAATAATGAGACAAAAACATTTTCTTGAATTTGATAAATACCATAAATTACTGGACTAAATATATTGTAATGTCACTGTGGCGTCACAAAAAAACAAACTTGCTGTGTCCTTGTAGTCCAATCAAACGGCACCTTATGTGTCAGTCACAGTCTAGTGAAAGATTGCTGCTTAAGAGCAGCCATCCTTTGAAAATGAATGCCCAAATATCTTTCAGATATTGGCACATGATTCAATGTGAAGATGGAGTGCACTAAACGTGCAAGGACACAAACAAGGACATCATCTGCATTATACAATTTGACCACGGTCGTCTTTAAAGGAGTATTTAAAAAAAGTCTTACCCTCTACTCTTATACTGCTAAATAAAATTCAGTGCAACCAATTACTTTCAAAAATCACCTAACTACTAAATTGAGTTCACCTGTTTGTAATCTAATAACAGTTTTGTACAGCTGTTCTGGAAAACCCTCAGAGGTTTGTTGGAAAACATTAGTTCACAGCACCATGACGACAAAGGAACACACCAGACAGGTCAGGGATAAAGCTGTGGAGTAGTTTAGAGCAGGATTAAGTCATAAAAAGTATCCCTAGCTTTTAACATCTCACAGAGCACTGTTAATACATCATCTGAAAACAAAAAGAGCATTCAGGGTAATGAGAGCATTGATCAAAGAACCATCCAAAAGGCCCAAGATAACCATGGATGAACTGCAGAGATGCGCAGCTCAGACAGGAGAATCTCTCCACATGACAACTTCTATCTGCACTCCACAAAGCAGCTGTCACAGCAGAAAGAGGGTAAGCAGAGCTGCAGTGTTAGCTACAAGTGTTACTAGAATTGGCTTCAGGTAGTAATTTTAGATTCCTATTCGGCTAAGACTGGGCAAGTAGATAGGGGGCATTTGATCTTGGGTATGATGTTGTTTGCCACACTGCTTGAAAAGTGTAACTTAGCAGCCTGGTGATAAAATGCATTTACACATGATAATGACATGGGATCTTTATACTGTAGGTGCTCATTTGTATGCGAGTGTCTGTGTGTGTGTGTACTGTATTTTCCGGACTATAAGTCGCGTTTTTTTTTGTTTGTTTGTTGACCCGGGGTGCGACTTATACTCTGGAGCGATTTATGTGTGAAATTATTAACACATTATTACCTGTAAATCATTTCACATGTTATTTTAACCCACATAAAGAAACATAAAGATAAATCCTAAAAGTTATTCAAATGCATGAAGAATGTAAACGGTTAAAATCGAATATTTTGTTAAATAAGTAATTAAAGTAGTAAGATAAAAAGACAATTTCACTGTCTATCAATCCAGCTATACAAAATACTGTACTGTTTCTTTAAATGCGCTGTGCTTGGCTGTGGTATTGCATAATCAGCCAGCCACACACACACGCACGGAGTGGAGGAGACGAACAAAGAGATAATTACGACCGAATACAAAAATACTTTTGGAGACTTGGAAACATTCTACACGGTCGGCGATAAATAAAAGACTTATTTAATCAATCTACGACCATTTTGGTGAGTTTAATGTTATTTTACCATAACTTTCTTGTAATCCTAAATGTGTGGATGTTAGCTAAATGTTACCATCATAGCTCGGTGGAAATGATGTGTACTAAGCGTACAATTTTATTAATTTGATTTATATGGACACATTTATTAGCGTTACGCGACAGAGACAACTTGGCTTCCAAGAGGGGGTGGTGGGGGCATTGTATAATACATACCATTCAGCCCGTTGTTGCCTATACTCTATTTTTATTTTAAATTGTTCCTCATTTATATTTTAAATGACATGTCTGTTGTATTTCCTCCCAAAATGCGACTATCCTCCAGTGCGACTTATATATGTTTTTTTCCACTTTGTGCATTTTACGGCTGGTGCGACTTGTACTCCAGAGCGACATATAGTCCGGAAAATACAGTATGCGAGCATGTGCGTGCGTGTACGTGCATGTGTGTGTGTGTGTGTGTGTGTGTGCAAATGGAAGGTGGGGGTCTCATAAAATTACCCAGTGATGGTTTTGAGCAAGGTAAATAGAGGTGCATTAAGTGTTACCTAATTCATAGAGTAGAGTTAAAATACAGTCTTTGCTTACTTGATTGCTCCACGAAGAAGTGGAGGGGCTTTTTTGCGATTTAAATGTTGTATCTGGCAAGTGTAAACTTGTAAGCACAGAGGTGCCAGGCTTGTGCAGGCAAAACGAGAGGTGGCACTGAGAACTATTCCGGTCGGGTAAACATTTTTTAAATACCCGTAGCAATGCAACGTTGGCGGTTCTTAATGATCACTTCGCAATGCTACCGACTAAGACCTGAACATTGCAAAAAACATCACTTGGCCACTCACCCCCAAACATTGGGTGATTAAGCACAGTCGTCCTCAACCACCAGGCCATGGACTGGTACCAGGCCACTTTAGACTGTGTCGCGCCGGGCCACACAGATGAAAGAATAAAAAACTTACAATACCCCTTTATTATCCGAGTCTGAAAATTATTTTATTTTGAAAAGTGACCAAATTCTCTCCGTCTATGACAGACTCTTGACACGTCAAGCTACGGTAATTGTCGTTTCGGCCACGTAACACTAATATTAAACCCACAAGCTAGCAAAATTAGTAAAAAAAACGACCACGGACGAAGCCAGCCCTGCACAATATGCGGCAAGTGGCCCTTGATTTAGCGTCATGGTACGTTAGATATTTTCATGCACTTGATGTTGCTCATGTCATTCATGCACTTTATTCTGTATTTGTTCTGTTGCGTATGTTGCATGACTGAGAGTTACAGTAGTGACCACATTAAAGCGTTGCTACCCTTGTTATGGTGTTGGTGCTACTCGTAAAAGGTACATAAAAATACAAAGTGGATTCACATTTGTTGATTATTAATCAGCACCCCCCCCCCCCCCCCAAAAAAAAAAAAATGTATGATGGAAAAAGGTTGGCTGGCACTGAATTTGAACAGGAAGGATATGGCTCTCGAGGAACCAGAGTTCCCTACCCCACAACATGCCTACCGACAGCACACTTAACCTGTTAGAATGAACATGCAATTTAACATGTGCTATTTGGGATCTATGTTAGCACGTACAGAATATCGTGAATAATGTGTCACCGATATAAATTGCATTTGTATCATTATTTTGTGATTGAAAAGTTGTCGATTGATATTGATCCCTCTCTTGTTTCCACACATTATGGACAAAGGTATGTGGACAACTGTTGATTGTACAGAAACTGAAAATGGAAGCAGTTTTTCAGCTATCACATCATACATCAATCCAACTTTCTGCAAGCGGTTTTGTATTATGTATGTGGGAATGCTGGCCATTTGGTCAGAACAATTGTAGAGCCAGAAGTCACTGATGATGAAAAAAAGAGCCTGGTTCCCAATCTATGTTTGAGTAAAGTCACATTGGAGAGTATCGGGGCCTTCCCCAAACTGCACAAAATATTTTTTAATAAACATGCTTGAGTCTAGCATAACCCTTGACTGAATAATAATTAGACAAGTTGCGTGTCCCAAAACTTTTGAACATGTCCCCTTTGTTAAGGGTGGTATTTAATTTGTATTTGTCACGCAACAAGTGTTATATACTACTGGAATTTGTAGATTAATTATGTGAGATGAACATGAACTTTGTCACTCTTGTTCTTAACACGGCATAAATGCTGCTGTTGATTAAAGTTAAGCACTCCATTGATCTCCTGTAGTGCGTTTGTCCTTCAACTGTAATAGATTTTTTTAAAACTGTTAATAAATGAAATAGCTTCAAGCTCATGTGAGAGAACGGCATTTGAAATAATACCTGGAATCTAGTACAGGTTTAGTCTTCCGCCTCTCACTGCTTCATTCATTTGTTCCTTTCTCTTCTTTCCACATTTCATCTTTTTTATATCTCTGCAAGACCCTGTCGTATTATCCATCAAATTAATCTCTTCATGAAAAGCCCGCAGAGGGCAAAAGGGAAAGGAATTGAGAGGGTGAAAGATGATAGAATCCTAAAGCTTTAAGGCGAACAGTGCAACAGTGTCTAGGTGTTGTAGAATGAGCCCCATTATTACTCTCTGGGCTCAAATTGAAAACATTACTGCTCCCATTCACATTTCTCAGACAGAGAGGATGGACTTTATTTCCAATCTCAGTCTCTTTTCTGGCTGGGAGCAGTTGCCTTGGGTACAAGTGTGTGTGTGAGTAAGAGTGGGGCATAGAGAACTATAAAGAGGGAGAATATCTTGTGTATGTTTCAATAAAGTCATCACCGCTGATGCTTGTATACATTGGTGACCTATCCTGAGCCTCATGTTCATTATACCCCAGCATGCACAGATCGAGACCCCAGCGTGTTTTAACATTTTATAAAAGGGCCTCTACATTAGCCACAGTCGCTTGTGCAGGTTGTAAAAAGCTGAATTCAAAAGTATGCGCAAAGCCTTTATGAAAAGGGTCGCACAGGAGACCTCCAAAATATGAAGTTAAGATTGTTGTGGGGTTATGTCACCATTATTTACCACATCCAAACCAATACTAAAATGTTTGGAAACTGCATTTGTCTGTTATCTCCCTACGTGTCAACTGGGAAACTGTGTATTTGTGTTTGTGTTTTGCAGATAAACAAGTACAGTTAACCCCTGCCTGGTGATGATATTCAAAAGCCATGGCTAATAGGAAAGTAGTAATTCTTGTCGAGGACGTACGTTCAAGTGATACATCTCAACTGAAAGACTGTCTGCAACGTTAACTAACATCCCAGACAAAACTCCTCCTCACATACAAAGATCTTAGTTACTCAGTTGAGATATATCACTTCGACAATACTTCCTTGGCACCAATCATTACTTTTATTTCTATTATCCAGCGGTTGGTACCATCTTGTCACATCGTCAGACATTATAGAAAGAACAAAAGTATATGTGAATAGGTGAGTTTTTGTGAATAGCTGAGGATAGGTTCCCACTATGGGGGATGATTTGGGACAGCAAACTGAATGGGTTGGGGTTCACTCACTCTATCATTGATACTATGATGCAATGAATCTGACAGAAAGTTAAAATGCCACAAAGTGTCCTATAACTACATTGTAGCTGTAAAAGCACCCCCCCCCCCACCTTTCCCCCCAATAGGACAAACATTAGTTTCCCGCAAATCTTAAATCTTTAGCATAAAAGGACACTTGGAGAATTCAGGTAGAAGATGCAAACAATTCCAAACTGTGACTGCATTGTTCACCAATTTTCACGACAGTACAGACCATCAGGTCTGCATTTCCCATAATCCTCTTTTGCTGCATCTCTATCCAGATTATTGCCCTTTGACACGTTCAATTGGACACCTGCATTAGCCATCGTGTCTGACAATTACCATCTGTGAAGCCACAGTTCTTCTGTAAATATCATGGCAGGAAATGGTCAATTAGAAGCTCCAAATATTTTGCAGTGGTCATTTTGACACTTTCATGCATCCAAAAGGGGCGTACAATCTCACTGCCCATTATTACAGCCAAAAATATTACCATACCACTTCCTTGCTGATGTTGCAGCCTCAATTGGGGCATGGTCGCTCTCCACCGACCATCCAGAATTCGAAGTAACACAGCATTCATCAGTTAATAACAACTGTTTGATAATTATACTGCAAGTGTTTCTTCCAAAATTGGTTAGGTGTGCCCAAAGCATAGTTTAATGTATGATTGCAAGCCTTTGAAGGTGCCAAGCTCAAGTGGTTCTCGGGACTCTTTGCTGCTCACCAGTGGCTTTTAAACTTTTTTCTTTTCTTTTTTTTTTCACAAAACCTGTACGGGTAATGGGCAAAGGCTGGGATACCCAAAAACTGGACACCTCACACCCAGAAAAGCTATCTGGTGTATGTAGTCAAGGGCAGTGACTGATGAGGTGTTCTGGGCAAGTCCCACCGGGACGAGGACGAACCACGACACGATGAAGACAGTGTGTGTCTCCTGACTGGCCTCAGAAGCCTTGACATCTCAGAAGCCTCAGAAGCCTTGACACCTCCCCAGAAGAGCTGGACAAATTGGTTAGGGAGAGATAAGCCTGGTCTTCCCTGCTGAAGCTGCTGCATCTGCAACCCGACCCCGGATAAACAGAAGATGGATGGCAGCAAAAATAATGATTATGTCCAATGCAAAACACTCAATGCTGAAAGCAAAACTATTTTCTAAAATGCTGCAATTCTATATAGATTGTACAGAGAAAAATGAATATTTACCCAAACTTGCAAATTTGATTACAAAAAAAGCCATGTTGTTCTGTTAATGCCTGTCTGAATATGTTTAACTATAATTGGAAAATTCCACAACAATGTTGTTGATTTAAAAAAGGTTATCTTTTTAAACCAAAAAAACATCCACTGAATTTCCCGCAATATTAAAAACATGTCCCCGTTTGCTAATTCCACCAAACCAAAGTAAATTAAATAATTTAATAGAAGAAAAAAGATATGATACAATCATGTAATTTATGTTTAGTAGCAATAAAAACATTTTCTGATGTATTTAAGATATTTCAGACCAAAAGTCATTGGGCGTCCTTCACTAGTGTGTAGAAATGTTCTTAAGCTTGGCATATGTTTTACGTGTCCGTGAGGTCCGCACGGTTCCATGTGATGAAATCATGTGATTTCAGCAACCACACCCCTCCGCACGGCGTCTGCATTGCCCACATTGCACACCTACAAAAATATGTAACCTACGCAGACGGCCCGCAGAGAAACTCACGAGGGACGAGCAAAAGCTATTATAAACAACAGTGTGTTGTATTTCCAGATTCTTTGTTTTCATTTATATTGTTAAATATCTGACATATGCCAAAGTTTGAGGCGGCGCTCTTTAGGTTTGTAGTCTCATGCTTACCTTAAATTATTGGTCGAACAATAGCGATGGTCCGAGGAAGTATAAACACATTGCTCTTGTGTCTGACGCTGACTCGAGCGAGTCACTTGGCCAGTACAGTAAAGCCGCACATTTATATAAGCCGCATCCACTCTATTTTTAAAACTAATGAAAAAACGATATATAAGCCGCACCTATGTTAAAAAATTTGATAATCACTGCATTTACAGAACGATTTTAAACTTTAAATGTACATATATGTACCTGAACAGATTGTTTCCTAACAGTGCCTTTTAAAACGGCAGCAACTTGCTGAGAAAATAACCAGTAGGCTTCTTATCTGTATTTCACTTCCCGCTGCAACCTCCAACGTCTCACCATAGATTAATTGACGCTAATCTTAAATTTAGCATCCTTCCTGGATAACAAGATCGATGGCCTTCAACTTAAAGCTTGCATCATATCAATTTCTTTGTGTGGATTCTGTTGGATTTTGTCCCATATTTAAAAACTGAACACACACCAGTGTGTCAGTTAACGTCTACCTTTTATTGCTCTACTTGTGCATTCCACCCATTGCAACGCCTAGTGCTTAACATAGTGCATAGCGCCCTCGCCTGTTTAACTCCTCCACCTGCAGTCACATCCTGTTAATGTCATCAAGACATAACAGGTTCCATGATGAAGGGCAGAGGATTTGAAAATAACTAACTGTTTGCAATGTGTCGTCCGTGTTCTATCTGCTAAAGAAAAATGTGCATATTCTTCTTTGCATTGATTTTTATTCTAATTCCGGTTTGAGCGCCCCTAGAGGTGGAAGGAAAATCCACAGAATAGCCACATCTTTATATAAGCCGCATGGTTCAAAACCTAGGAAAAAAGTAGAGGCTTATAGTACGAAAAATACGGTATACAAGTAGGAACATATTGATCAATTACAGATTAGTGCGTCAAATGTATGTATGCGTGATTCAAGCACAAATTTGTGCATACACATGAGGCCCAGTGTGTATTAATTTGTCTGCTTGGCAATGCATTACCACGCTCAGGGTGGCAGTATGTGAACACCCCACCACTGGCATCCTTCTACCACCTCAGTGGTGAATTTATTTTTCTTAATGTTCACAGTTCTCTTGAGTCGGCCAATCTTTGACAAATGTGTTTTTAAAAAAGTTTCAGCAGAACCAGCCCACTATGGGCTTTCTCGTCGTTTTCACCTTCTTTGTTTGGATTGCTGAGCCTCTGTGTGTTTCTTCTGCCTTCTCAGGGCCATGACTCCTGCGTGCAGTCGGAATCAGCTGCTAACGCTTCGTGCAAATATCATGATCGCTCCGGGACAATGGCCGAACATTACCCTTTGGGCTGAGGGGGAAAAGACAGGGATAACGTGCCGACACAGGGCACAGACGAGGTCGGGCCGTCCTCGTGTTTGTTGTCATAAGGAATGCGGAAAAACAGTGAGCACGCCTCCGCTGCCTTAATCTTCTTTCAAGTACAAGAGCGAGGGTTGACAATGTAAGTATTTCACAATACCGTGTCAAGAACGTTCATCGTGAGCGAAGAATAGAGCTGAATGGATTGTTTAGGTTTTTATAATCCCCCTGCCAACAGTTTACCGGTTGGAGTTTTCTAACCATGAGAAATGGTGATGGTATGGAAGGGTATTACATCTTATGCATGCGCAGAAGGTCCTTTAATGGTCAGTCATTGTCTGCCGTTGTGGTGTATTCCTCCAGCGTGACGTGCCGACAGGTGGCCGGATGCCACATGGGGTAAGCGTCTGTCACTGTTGGCCAGCGTCTTTTTGGTGTATCAGGGCCTTTACTTTGACATCATCGCCTGCTTGTGTGGGATCTAATTATATATAGAGTTGCAAATGATACGGAACAGAGAGGCATCTATCATTTATGCATCCGTACTGTTCATGAGGTCTACGATATACACTTTTCTTACTTTGTTGTGATCAAAGACAACACAATCAGAAAATAACAATGATCAGTGAGTAACTATCTTGCATAATGTATATTGGATGTACAACCTAGCCATGAATCCTGGGAAAAACTAAAACTATGAGTCACCTGTTCCATTCCCAAGCTTGGGGAAGCGGCATACCCAGAGGGGTGGAACTCTGACTTACACACCTTCACTTAGCCCCAGCTGCGGGCCCCCCACCAACCCTGAGATAGAGTTACCACAGGGGGCGACTTGAAGGCTAAATGTCCTTCACTGCCAGTCTCCTTCGGGCTCTATTGTACATTCGTTCCTCAGTGGGAAGCCTTGCTATAGCAATCCCCAACCAATTACCTTCCCAGAAGACTCATTTGTGTACATCCTCGACAAATGAATGTGTACATTCACATCCAAGTGAACGTTGTCTGGATGCATATCATGTGGTAACTTTTTGGCGACGTTAGTCAAAACACGGGGCCTTGGTCCTGTGTTGGTGTTTTTTTTTTTTTTTGCCTCATATTTGTTGTTTGACTTTAGATATGAAGTTTGTATTTCAGCATGTGGTAAACATCTGCAAAGTATCAGCATCTTCAAAGAACGGCAGCTTTGTGAGGGAATTTGTCATCAAATAAGAGCTTTTCCATTTAAAATCTGTCCAGCCCTGCAGGTTCTGTCGCCTGCAGAGATCCTTAAAAAGACACAACTTGCTGTTTTTTTGCCACAGATAGGGTTTAGAAGCAGGAGTCTATCAGTTATATTCCCTGTCCCCACTGTGATGGCTCTCACCACTCATGTGCCCTAAACATTCAAAACAGTTGATCTATTCAACGAAGTATGATCATTCCAAATATACTGTACACATCTTTTAATTAACGATTCAAGCTAGTAAACACTTAGTCACCTTTTTTGTCTCTCTAACACCGCTATATCTGAGCTCAAAAATTAATGTACAGTGAAAGGAGTCTTCTGGTGAAACGATGCCTTTGTCAGTGTGGTGTGTCATTGGGTCAGTATATACTGAATTATAAAATCTGTGAATCCATTAAAAAAAACCTGACCATAATGACAAATGGGTCTCAAAATTAAGTCACTGACCACTACTATTAAAACAATAAATAAATAAAATCTTGGTCGTTTACAACAAAATTTGATACACAGTGTCCGCCATATTTTCGCGTGTGCAATGCATTCTGGGATGATGACGCTGCCCATATTGCTGCCCTCTGCCGAGTAAAGCAGATCAATTGCTATCTACGGCTAGCATCAACAAAAAGGAGTGAAAATGCCACACTGTGTGGCTTTTTGATGTCATTTCCAATCAAAGGTGAATAAAGAAATTGAGGTTGGCCTTCATAGCTTTCCTAAAGAAACAACTTGAGGATGTGGTTGGAGGAGTCCACCTGCTCAAAGGCCCGAAGCTGTGCTCTCGTCATTTTAGCTCAGACACATTCAAGGCCTTACATCGCCCTCAACTCATGAGAGAGCTCACTGGTGTGTCTGGCTATACACGACGGTTAAAACCAAATGCCTGCACGATATGTCTTTTGAACATCGCGATTGCGATGTGCGCATGCGTGATAGTCATGTAGGATGTGCGATGTTTTAACTTTTTTTTTTTTCCTTATAACAAATTTTGTTTTGCTTCATAAAAGCAGAAAGCTACTCCATGCTCTTAAACAGCCTGTTTCGCTCACCCCCTCCCTCCTGCCAATCAGTCACTGGCCCCTCCCCCTCGACTCTCACACCCGCTGCTGTCTGCTCAGACGACATGGAGGAGGAGGAGACGACAGCTGAAGCGGCAGTGGATTTAGGCCCAAAAGAAAGTCAACATCCGAAATATGAAAGTATTTCGGCTATAAAAAGGAAGATTCAGAACAAAAAACATCCTTTGTCAACAGTGTCTCACCGTTGTTGCTGCAATCGCCATCACTAGCCCCTGTATGAGCAGTTCAAACTAAGAAGTGGGACCAGAGGTGAAACTTCATCTACTCAAAAAACAATTACACACCTTTGCCAGCATAACTCCTTATGATAACAAGTACAAAGAGCACCGAAAAATCACGGATGCAATATGTTTTACAGACTGTTTTAGTTATTGTTATATTTTTGTGAACAACACAGGGGACTAATGCACCTGCGCTTTAATTTTTAATATGTTTGTTCTAATTTGTTTACAACTTTGCTGCAGTTTCACAAAGGTTTTTTATCTTAATGTTATATTTTTGTTAACAACTCAGGCGCTAGTACACCTGCTTTTTATTTTTTTAATATTTTATAGTTTAGTTTAAAGATGTTTATAACTGCTTCTGCTTTAGAGGGTTTTTTTTTCTTCTATTTTTTTAAATGACTCAAGGGACTAGTGCACCTGCTCTTTTATTTATTTCTTTGTTTAAAATATGTTTAATATTTTGCTGCTGTTTACATTGAAGTGTGAAATACAATGTTAAATAATCTATTATGGTACAGAGAGATGGCCTCTGTGGCCTCTCTTTACAGCAATCCTTTGTCTGGATTAAACAATATTATATGAATATAATGATGTCATGGTGAGTTAACCAAATTATTCCCAAACAAATTTATTCAAGGCATCTGGTGAAAATTATTCTATTTTTAATATCGCAATATATATCGCAAACCCCCCAAAAATCGCAATGTCTTTTTTTTCCCAATATCGTGCAGCCCTAAGTGCCTACCATTTCCTCACAGGGGGCCTGAAGGCCCACGGGTAATGAGTGAAAACCGTGCTAAAAGACTCGAAAGGATGTTTTGGACATGTACCTGTACCTTGCTTTTTCTTCAGCACACTAAAAAAAGTACTTAACTTTCACTATCACTATATTAAAGTGTGGTCCACTCATATAATTGTAAACAGTTTTCCTCAAAAATATTCAAATGATACACTATACTGCATGTTAGTGTAATATACACTGCACCAAAAAAATAAAGGAACACTTAATCTGAGTATAGCATTGCGTTTTTTAAACCTCTGGGATATTGATCTGGTAAATTAAGTAACATAGGGGGCTGTTAATTAGTTGCAGCTGCTTTGGTGTTAATGAAATGAACAACAAGTGTGCTAGAGGGGCAACAACAAGATGACTTCCAAAACAGGAATAGTTTTACAGGTTTAGGTCACTGACATTTTCCCATCCCCATCTTTTCTGACAGTTTTTTCCACCAGTTTTGCATTTGGCAAGGGTCAATGTCACTACTGGTAGCATGAGGCGGTATTTTGACACTACAGAAGTTGCACAGACAGTCCAACTCCTCCAGGACGGCACATCAATGAATGCTATTGCCTGAAGGTTTTCTGTTTCTCCCAGCATGGAGGAGATTCCAAAAGACAGGCAGTTACTCTAGGAGAGCTTGACAGGGCCATAGAAGGTCCTTAACCTGTCAGCAGGACCGGTATCTGCTTTGTACAAGGAGGGACAGGATGAGCACTGCTAGAAGCCTAGAAAAAGATCTCCAGCAGGCCACTGGTGTAAATGTCTCTAACCAATCAATCATAAACAGATGTTATCAGGGTGGCCTGAGGGCCCGACGTCCTCTTGTGGGCACTGTGCTCACTGCCCGGTACCGTGGAGGTCGACTGGCATTTGCCATAGACCACCAGCATTGGCAAATATGCCACTGACGGTCTGTGCTTTTCACAGATGAGAGTAGATTCACCCTGAGTACGTGTGACGGACGTGAAAGGGTCCGGAGAGGCCATGGAGAACGTTATGCTGCATGTAACATCGTTCACCGTGATCGGTTTGGTGGTGGTTCAGTGATGGTCAGGGGAGGCATATCCCTGGAGGGATGCACAGACCTCTACAGGCTTGACAACGGCACCCTGATTGCCATTAGGTATTGGGATGAAATCCTTGGACCCATTGTCAGACCCTGCGCTGGTGCAGTGGGTCCTGGGTTCCTCCTGGTGCATGACAATGCCTGGCCTCATGTGGCAAGGGTATGCAGGCAGTACCTGGGGGATGAAGCAATTGGTACTACTGACTGGCCCTGATGCTCGCCTGACATACATCCATTAGAATACCTCTGGGACATTCTGTTTTGGTCTATCCGACGACGCCAAGTTGCACCTCAGACCGTCCAGAAGCTCAGTGATGCCCTGGTCCAGATCTAGGAGGACACACCCCAGCACAACATCCGTCGTCTCATTAGAAGCATGCCCGACATTGTGAGCCATGCCTACAAGCACGTGGAGGACATGCAGACTATTGAGTACCATTTTGAGTTGCTGCAATGAAATTTCAGCAACATGAAGTGACCTGCTGCGTCAATTTTTCACTTTGATTTTCGAGGTGTCTTTCAATTCAGCCTGCTGTAGGTTGATAGGTCACAATTATGTCAAATAATGTGGCATTGTTTCGTTCCGAACATATTACCCAGTTTATATCAGTAGAGAAAATCATGATTTTTTTCACCATTGAGCTCTGATGTGTTTTCAAAGTGTTTCTTTAATTTTTTTGGAGCAGTGTATTTTAAAGGGACCGTGGGGCCAGGATGGCCATGTACTCACTAACAAGTTCATTTTATGTATTTTTTGATCAGGAAAATGAAAAGAGTTGCCATTTTCTCTTTTATCCATTCATTTTGGAGTAATTAGTAAATAAGTAACTCCATGAATAACGGCCCTTGTTAATGAAGCGAATGGCCGCGCCCCTAGCGTTCTATCCATGTTCGGCCGGAGTCACGCGAGGAACCGATTCCAAACCCTCCATTGGAAATCATTGTACTTTTATTGCTTATAACGTCCAAAAATGGCGATCAATTGGCACCAACATTTATGTGGACACCTCTACTAATGCCCACTTCAACATATCAAAAGGATTAATGGCTGATTTGAGAATGAGGAAATGTGGAAGTCAGCAGAGCTACATAGATTTAGGCTGGGATGGGCGCATACTGCTTGAAAAAAAAAAAAAAAAAACACTGCTTCTTTGCTGATCACGGTTGGAACAGGCGAGGCATTAAACGCCAGTCAGGATATTTACAGAGACTGAAGTTGGAATGAGTAGACGTGAACATGTATTTGGATGAGGAATGGACCCAGTTTTTAAACTTAGAACGCGCCGTCGAATTTGGAAGGTAACAGCCGAAATCACATGTTCCAATGCGGCCACACTCGTCTGTGCAGTCAGCCTCGCCGAAACTTTTTGTTCGCTGTTCGATGAGTGCTTTCGTCACTCTCACGCCGCTTCACTCAGGCAGGTCGCGGCAGCAAGCAAACAAACAGGGACACCGCACGCGTCTGCTTGCGAGGCGACATGAAGACAGAGGCTCATCTTCACCTCGACACACTGGGCGGACAGTAAGAACGCCTTTTGTTTTAAGGTCCTGAAGCTAGTTGCTGCTATTAGCCATCCCAATCCTACCTTTAGCCGGGGAGGGAAGCGGGGGGCTCCAATCTGCCTGCTGCAAGCCGGCGTCTCTCTCCCTCCTAAAACACGAATTTAGTGTCGCTAAATGTCCGAAATATAACCAGTCGGGGTTCGTGTACGCATTCATGCTCTTGTCCTCTTCAGCTTGTAAAAGTGGAGGAGCAATCGCCACGGTATTTTTGATTTTGTGGAGGTGATCATGATGAGATCACATTTTATGTCAATAAATCTAAACTATTTTGCAGAACACTTTTATACTTTCACAGGTTGAAGTGGACAAGAGTAGTAAAGTGCATTTGAATTTTGGTGGCGATCGGTCACTGTTTTAGACAACAGAACTGACAAAGCGAGCAATATTACCAAGCATGCCTTCCTCGTGTGACGTAGACCGCTGAGACCGAAAACATAACATAAGCCACGCCCCTTTTTGGGGCGGGGAAATTTGTCGTAAACCTAATCACAAAAAAAGACCTTAAATCACTACAGAGTCTTGGGCATTTTAGTACTAATGTCATTTTTACATGCAAATCTATTATGTAAGTGCCAAAGTTAAGCTCACCCAAGTGTTTCTTTAATAATGTGCAACTGATGGACATGCCCAAATTATGTAAATCCAATGGACCCAAAAGATTTATTTTTTTTCAGTGTAGCTGAAGCTTTGAACGAACCCTGTCCACCAGACACCAAATTTGCAACGGAGAAAATGAACAATGAACATGTTCACCGCTTATGACAGATGTGTGCACTCGAGCAGCGACATCCATGTCCAATGTAGCTGAACTGTAACTCTAGCTTCTTCACATCTGTGATCTCCATTGTCATCACGGGCTTCTTCCTCACTTTCTTGATGTCTTCGACCACCCTCTGGTTTGAATTGAAAAGGCTGAACAAAGGAGCTCATCTTTGCTAATGTCAGGTTCAGGGTGACGACTGGAATGGGTGGATCCCACAAACGTAGGCACAAGAAACGTGGAATAGGTTTAACTAAAAAATTATTTACATTAGGGGAAACTATTGACAAAGTACAACAGAAGTCGCTGGCGCAAAACTGCCAGGATAAAACCAACAACATAAGACGCTTGCCAAAAAGCGCAAGGAATACACAGTAACGCAAAATCACTTGTGAAATAATGGATAAGGAAGAAGCCAATTAGTAATTAAAAAAAGAAACGTCAGAACAAACCAACACACGGAAAAAAACATGCGGAGAGAAAACTAAGTGCACGAGCAAGGAGATCTAGACGCTTGAAGCAATGAATGCAGGCAAGAATGAATTATCCGACGGAGAGCCATCGTGGTGGCAGTCCTTTTAAAGTCCTTGATTGTCAATGCGCGTCACGTGTAGCACTGCAGAACACGCCCCCTAATTCAGCCGCTCGCGGCCACGAGCCAAGACATGACATCTAACAGGTCGCTGTGACTACTAAAAACCACAGCATGCAACCATGTTATGTCGCTACCCAGAATGCATTGTGACAAAACAACAATGGTGACGTATATGCAAATTAGGTTTCTACAAAATGTATTAAACTGGTAATTCTTTTCAAAATTGTTTGTCTGAAACTTATGTTAATAACAACCAAATAAATCATGTAGAGCAAGGGTTCCCAAGTCCGGTCCTTGAGAGCCCCTATCCAGCTTCTTTCCCTCCTCAAACACACATCCCTGCTTGACCTGCTGCCCAAGCAACCCGACTCCGGATAAGCGGAAGATGGATGAATTAAATAAAGCTATTATCACTGTTCCCACCATTATCTTATTCCAATGTGTGCAGGTCATCCCCCGCTACCACATCGTCTATGTTGATTACTTTGCACCTACATCCACAAACACCCACAAGTACAGTCATATTCACAAATTTTGTTTGCTTATTTTTCTGTCTCACTATAATATAGTATTGTTTCACACCCATATGGTATAAATACGTTGAGTATGAGTTAACAAATTTCTTGCATCTTTCTCCTACATCAGGGGTGTCCAAACGTTTTGCAAAAAGGGCCAGATTTGGTGAGGTTAAAATGTGTAGGGGCCAACCATTCAGATTTCAGTTGCTTTCATCTTTCATGGTGCCCGTTACCAGTTGCCTTGTTGTAGTTTGCATGTTTTGCCTGGTAGTGACTGTGATTTTGAATTCCTTGATAACAGCCACAGTCTCTTAACGAACTAGGCAGACACAGTTGTTTTATATTTCACTGAAGAAAATCTGCCAATTTCCACCTGTCGTGGAAGGTACGGCCCTATCTTGTCAACTTTATTTGTCTTCACAAGAGTCTGTATTTTAGAAATGGGCTGGAAAAGACCACACAAAGGTAATGCAGCGAGGGGTTCTCTCTGACAGCTAACACAACTTTGCGAGTGGTGTGTTTGAAGAGGTAGAGCGCGCTCGGAGGTATTTCCAAAAGCACCCAAGAGTGCAGCCACAGGTTTGCTACCGTCTTCTGGTGGAATATAAAATAGCTCTGTACATGTTTATTTTCTACTGTGCCCAACAGTACTGACGGGCCACACATCATTAATTTTATGCCAGAAGCTGCGGGCCAGTGGAAATTTGAACATGGGCCGCATTTGGCCCCCGGGCCGGACTTTGGACTTTGGCGTGTTCTACATAATGTAGCAACTGGTACAACTTAACAGACTCAATAATATGTGTGCTTGGGATGTGTGTAGTGCTGAAAAGTCAAAAATTAAGACCTTAAGAATATACTGAAGAGAGTTCCTATGATTACAGTCTTAGTCATTTTTCGTACGTATACAGTTATTTCCCTGAACAGTATCCCACCTATGCTTATTCATATTTTACTGGCTACAATTGATTGAAATTTGCAATATTAATCATTCTTGTGCCACCACTATTTCTGATCATCATAACATCATATAGAATATACAATAAAACTACATGCATTGTTTGTGCTCCAAATATATAGACTAGCTTGGACAGATTGGAGTCCGCTGGCGCATACAAATAGGTTATGTTGGTCATTGCGATCAGTTCTTCAATATTTGCTAAGATAAGCACTGTGTCAACAAGAGGCAGGCCTGGATTGGTGAAAAAGGTTAGTGTAGTCATTGAGCTGCATCTCACACATTGCTGCTGCAGCATCTATCTTTGTGAGAATAATGGAGAACTGTGACATTCCCCTGGTTCCAGTTCTGGCTCAGAAAAGGATATTGGTTGTCACTATGATGAGATGTAAGCAGCTGCAAGATCCTAAATGTTGGACACTTTATCAGGTGTGTACCACCGGTGGCACTAATATGCATGACACCATCAAGATAGATCACAATATTTGACAGCTGTTATTGAAAAGATGAGATAACGAGTGTTCATGAATGCAAGCTATGTATGATGTAATGTAACCAGGAATGTAGCCAAGGAAAATACAATTACCTGGGATCCAGAAGCAATTCCATAGTGGCTTTATTTTTGCGAATATTTTGCACATCCCTGTGTGGCAGTATTGCGATATTGATTATTGTAGCTTCAAGGTGAGGGTGCAAACATTTTTCAGAGTCTGTTAAAATTCATATTCTCATTGGTGATAGGTTTTATAATACATACAAGTCACTTCCTGCAAGTTGTCAACCACATATCGATTAGAAAATAGGTTTTACTAACTCATTCCGAGTGTTTCCGAACCTCATGGAAGCTCGTGGAATCGTGGCTCTAGCCACCGGAAGTGACAGAGAATAGCTAAACCGCCCGCTACACCATAGAATGTACAATTTCCATGCGCTACAAACACAGCACATTCAATGGCGAGCGATGATTTGGGATGAGAGGATTTTGAAACACACGAGCCAACAGACGGGGGCGTTATTAGACCGTTCACGATTGGTAGTCACTGAATGCTCCAGCTACTGTGACGTCACATCTCCGTAAAAAGCCGAAGATGAGGGGGCGCGAGATTCAAACGGCAGACGACACATTCTGAATTGTATTTAGTGATTAAACCGCAATGACCTAATCATATTTTAATGACAGTTATGCATTGTAAAGGGGGTTCTAGAGGGCTACAGAAAGGTTTTCAATGTTTGCACCCTGACCTTTCAGGCCTCTACATATTTGTATAACTGTCATGTCATGTCATGTCATCTTCCAAACCGCTTATCCTATACAGGGTCGCGGGGAATTGCTGGAGCCTATCCCAGCCGTCAATGGGCGAAGGCAGACTACACCCCGAACTGGTCGCCAGCCAGTCGCAGGGCACACATAGACACTGTCACTGAGCGGGAATCGATCCCACGCTGCCCGCACACAACTCAGGCGTGTGTACCACTACACTATCAGTGGACATTGTATAACTGTTAACATTGATAATGAATATTGATCAATACTCCACACGTTGACACTTAAGTGCTCAAGGACTTATACATCATTACACATCCATCATTAAAGCATATTTACTGCACAACTGATCACTTTAAATTGTGCAAAGACATAAAAAAATGTGTGTTGTATTGTCCAGCATAGCACTATTTAGCCTTAACACAGTGCTTCTCAATTATTTTCTGTTACGCCCCCTGTAGCAAGAAGAAAACATTTTGCGCCCAACCCAACTTTCCGCCGCGACTATAAAAAGTATCATGTCTATAAAATTGTTATAAGTACACCTCTACCTTATATACATTAAATAAAACAATAAAGAATAAAGAACGAAATATAAACCAAGTTACAACAACAAATAACTTTAATTACATTTTTTTTAGTCTGTCACAGAAAAGATTTGTGCATCAGTTTGCCTGAAAAAAGGAGTGCCACTGCCACCTACTGTGTGGATGTGCAATTATACTTTATCCTTGCATGTGCCCCCCGGCATTGCACCGCGCCCCACCAGGCGGCCCGCCCCAGTATTTGAAAAGGACTCCCTTAACCCTATAGACTCCACACCCGTTCTAACAGGCTTTCTTATTGTTCTAATTGCTTGTTATGACAACTTCATACAGAAATCGGTTTCTAGAAAGAGTGGCGGCAATTTCCCCATTAGGGGGAAGGCCATCCAACCTCAGCAGGTCGGGTCGGCTCCACAAGGAATTATCGACAAACTGCAGTCCGAGTTCACTATAGAACTTGGCCAGCCACCAGTTAAGTGAGCAACACCTTCTTAACTTCTAATTATTGCTTCTGGCAGACAAGAGACCAGAGACAATTAATGCACACTCATCTTTATGGTGAGATAACAAGTCCTACTAGCTATGTTCTTTGGAATCTAGGATTGCCTCATCCTTGTATCATTGCAGCCGACATGTTGAACTATACCTGAGTAGCTAGTGTTGTTAGCATTGTTGCTGGTGTCTAGGCCTGCTGTGCGCCAGGTCTCTATGATGAGCTCTATGATAGCTTCAACATCCGGTGCTTTGGCCACAGGAATACGCATTTCTATGGCTGGCCTTTTTAAGTTTAAAGGCTTCTTTAGACTCCCACGGGCGACATCTGTGAGCATGTCACTGCAGCAGTGCCGCACGCAGTTTGCCTTTATACTTGCGCGCAGCCCACTCGCGGTGTTTTGAAAATGTGATGCAGTTTCACTCCAAACTGGTGTGTCACTAGAGAACACGTGCGGAATCGTATATGCAGCAGCAATTTCTGATGTGTGCATGTCACACAGCTCTACGTGTCGGTCATGTGATGTAATGCGGCAGTTGTCGCCCGCGCCGACGCGGGACTATAAAGAAGCCTAATGGATCGAGTTACTTACAACTCAGGTGCAGGAGCCAAAAGACTACGGTGGAGTGGGACTAGTTAAGGGGCTTAATCTGTTACGTGTCTTTACAGGCTCACAGTGATTAGCAGGGCACTGAGGGCTAATGCTAAACAGGCTAGTACACAGTAAATTTCGTAGAGTCCATTTTACTCTAAAAAGACTATATTTGGTCTCAGTAAATAGAGTAAAATTTGAGAGTAAAATATTCAGCATAATGTTTAGTGTAAAATTTCCTCTGAGAATTTCTTCTACGTAAAATTTTGTGTAAAATTTCCTCTGAGAATACAGTATTTTTAGAGTAAAATGTACTCTAAAAAGCCACACTATCAATTGTGCTCATCGCATTTACAGTTATCAAATTATTCTGATTTAGCTCACGGACACATCCCGAGCAGGGAAAGCATCTCGTGAAGCGGGGTGCAATGTAGTGCTCGGGTCCATACTCACACCTATTTGGCCGGAACTTTTGAAGGGAAGGCGTGGGAGAGCCAAACGATCAATGAGCTTAGCTGGTGTCAGTGTGGTGGGTTGACTGAAAATGGCAAGCTTAACCTCAAAATTGGTGAATCTGTGCTCTCTAAGATTCAAAAGAGTCTTTAAAAAAGATAAAAATCAACTGTGAAAATGTAATTAAAGACAATAAAAATGGTAGGTGTCTGTCTTATGTCACAAAAAGACTCGTAGTTTTTGTAGGCCTAAAGTCAGCATCCGCCCCCACCCCGCCTACTCCAGCAGGCATGACAATAGTGTTGTCCTGATATGAGAGGGTGTGCGTCTCCACAATGAGGGGTTTGAGTGACAAAACCTCCAATCATGACAGTGTCATTCCCAGCATGCTCTTATATGCCGAACTAATCGATTTTATATTTTTTCTCTAAACTGAACAAATAAAATGACCAACAATCAAGTCTTTCAAGTCACCATGCCTCAAATCAAGTTAAACCAGAGTTGTCTTCTTGCATTTTATCCAGCCATCCCTTTCAATATTTTGTTCCAAAGGAGTCCCGATGAAAAACTGACTAGACATTAACATGAAAAAACAAAAGGGAAATACAGACTCCTATAATTGGGTCAACATAAATGGTATAATGGGGTCATTGTGACTTGTGATGGAAATTATTGTACATGTTGCTTTGTGTTAGATTTTCAGTATCAGAGGTGTAAAGTAAAGGGGTGAAATCACCAAAGTGATTTGGGGATTTCATGTTACAATAATTGTGAAATGTATACCATGCTATAATTATAATTAAAGTTAAATGTTGCCGAACTTGTGGATACGGTACATTTTGAACGGATATATGTATGAATAGATCATTTGTGAATACATTTAAAGATAGATGGGTACTCTTTAGATAACCAAAAGAAAAGCGGAAACGATAAGAACCAAAGGAAAGTCTTCATATTAGTGCTGAAAAAAAATGGTAAAAGGAATATTACCAAATACATAGGAGGTTTTGTAACCAATAGGAACTTTGGGATTGAATCTCTTTGTTTTGCACGTTCAATATATTCCTTCTATAAACTTACTTAAATGTTTCTAAGTTTTCATTGCTTCTGATGCTCCATGTTACATTACCGTTGGCTCTTGTGAACACTTGTGATACACTTTTGAGTAAGGGGAACTGCTAGAGTGTATATATACATCTTTACAGTTTACACTTGTCAGCTTCCACTTAAAGTAAGTGTTGAGTGGGTTACATACAATATTTGGTCCAGAGTCTTTGACTTTAAATCAAATCTCTTTTGTCAAGTCCTGTCACAAGTCATCAGAAACAGTGACTTGAGTTGATTGATGAGAGTCCAAGTCACAATGACTTGAGCCCCCCATCTCTGGTTCGGAATAATCCTTCTATTCCAATGTCCCTTTTAGCTGTCATTCAATTACCATTCACTCCTCATTCAATGTTACATAATTCTGCATTTTAAAGCAACAAAGGAAAAACTTGGGCAGTTACTTGCAAATGATTGTGGAACCTTCACTAAAGCATGGTAAATTTGTTAGTTTTTTTCATGCATTCTGGACCAAAATAACAAAATGTTTGCTTTTGTTTCCTAGCAAGAATGTCTTGAGAAAAAATATTAATTCAACGAAATCACTGAAAACACTATAGCCAGCTATTAATGTTCACTGTGAGTTGATGGTAAACTCTGCTGTAAGAACCCTGCTCAGTTATTGACCTCTTATAGCTTGGTTTGAGGTTGATGTTGTACTATCTTTGACCTGATTATCCAAGATAAGAGACGAGATGAAAAAAAGAAACACAAAAGAGTTACGTGACATGTTGATCCTGAAGTAATCTCAATTAAGACCCATCTGGCAGGCTTTTGAACTCTTGAATGTCGCTAATTTCATTGGACACACTGATTGAGGCAACATGTTTGGCTCCCAGTTTGACCATACGTACGGTTAGATTTAGTTTATACATTACAGTGGCTGAGAAGTTGGAATCAAGCAAGCAGAGCTGGGCACTTGACCCTTTTTTGCCGGTCCGGCCGCAACCCTCCACCCTTGACCTGGGTACCCTTCCGGCCTCGACCCCCGCCCTTATTCATAAAAACTATCCCCCCACCCCGTTACAAACCCCCCCTAAAAAAAACAAAACGTGCATGACGCCGCTGCGGGAGGGATGCTAACGAAAGAGGTATATTTAAGGACCATTAGCTGGCTAACTTACTATTCAAACTCGCTGTGGACACGCTTCAAACATGCTTCAAACCCGCCACTAGTACTTACCTTGCTGCATGTGCTTACTTCCATTGCGAGCCCCGAGGTTGGTTTTGTCGTATTGTATAATTATTTGAGTCCAACAGACGACAAGTCTGCAAGCATTTAACGGGTTACTTATTTATTTTCCACACTTGTCCTAGTTCACACTTCCCGGCCTTCAAAATAAAAGCATACCAGCAAACCACTACACAGCAGGTTTGCTACGGCGTATTTCCGGAGCGAGAGAGAGAGAGAGAGAGAGAGAGAGAGAGAGAGAGAGAGAGAGAGAGAGAGAGAGAGAGAGAGAGAGAGAAAGAGAGAGAGAGAGAGGTGAATTAGAACGAGATTCGTTAATTTCAATGAGAAAGTCCTGCTGTGTGGCTTGTAGACACCAGAAGAAATGCATAAACTCCACCTTGATGTGGCAGCGTCATACTTGAGTGCTGCGCGCAGCTTGACTGTACTCGTGGAGACAAGTTGTTTTGAAACAGTTCTGTTCCAAGTCGGGGGGGCGTCAAAAAGACAGCGTCAACAATGGATATCGTGCCTGCTACAACCATAAAGGGACCGGGATAAGTAGATGATGCATTTAATTTTATTGCGAAAACGACCTGGAAGGTGGCGGCTAAGGAGGAACGTGGGTGAGTAGCTTCTTTACACACACATACGTGACATACCACCCACACCGCTGCCAAACTAGTTTGCTTTGCAGCAGCAACAGGCTGCGTGGTGCATCCTCTCCTCTGTGGGGAACTGTATGTCATCGAAACATGTGACATAATGGACCGATCAGAGCAGCAACAATTCCTGATGTGTGCGTAGCCTGTGTTGCGGACCTGTCCCCAACAGGACAATGCGTAGATCATGTGAATCAATGTAGCAGTTGTCGCTCGCACTGATGCGGGAGTAGAAATAAGCCTAAAAAGAAGCCTTTCACCAAGTAGGCTGAGATTCAACTTGGCCGCCTCGCAACTGTCACACGCATAAGGGCCGATTAGTGGACCGGACTAAAATCCACTTACGTAACGCGTTTACAATAAGGTCTGATGGGTATAAAACAAACCTAAAACAACATTATAATGGTGAAAGTTGGGAGAAAACGACAGCAACCATTTGGGATTATTTTGATTATGATTGTGTCTCGGACAAAAGCAAATGCATTGTCACGGAGACGGGTCTCGTGCGGCATATTGCTCGAGGGGAAAAACCTCTCTCCCTCTCTCTGTCTCTCTCACTCACTCACTCACTCACTCACTCACTCACTCACTCACTCACTCACTCACTCACTCACTTCACGAACAACTTCAGCGAGTTTTGAAGAGCATTTATAAACAGAAGTTGGACTGCGCTACTTGGGTTGGCTTTTATTTCCCCATGGCCATATTGCGGAGCTGGATTCTGGTTAAGGTAAGCCATAGTAGTAACGGACTACTAGTCGAACTACCTGACCGACAGACTGAGGGACTGACTAATCGACGATTACTGGTTGGTTCGGCTTGAAAAAGTGATGGCCTGACAAATGACGGACGGATACCCAGGCCGCTGACAGATGACTAATGACGAACCGGTAAAATTTAGTAAAATGGCCACCACTGCAGAATTTAATAAAACAAAATGGAGGCTAAACAAAAATCTTCATTGGTTAAAATTAAAATGTAAAGAACTGGTATAAAACGCAAATGTTATTTTTTTCAATTTTTTCCCCCCACTGACTGTGACTACTTTAGCAGTCGAGCAAATTTTTTCAACTGTTTGGGAAAGTCAAAAGAAGAAGTAAACCTCAAGCAATGGAAAGAGGAATAGGGGCAGATTAGTGGCCTGGCAGGAATCAACAGGATCCAGGAAGCGTCCTGACAAAGTAAATCCATGCGTTAGAGAACAAATGGAGGACTGATGGAGGAATGAAGAGTGTTTTAGTTTCCTTTTTAACTTCATAGGTTGACCACCGTGTTTGCGGCGTCAATGCTTTTGCCGTGAAGGAAGAGTGTGAATGCAGAATATGTAAACCAGGATGTCTGCCAGGAGCGGAAGCAATATATTCTACCCACCATGCTGGAAAGCACCCCAATTGGCGATTATAAACAACAAAAGACTCGGTCAGTATAGCTGTTACCTATGTTCCCTTTAATTTTCCATGCGTCTGAGGATTCACACAAAATCCCTGCTGAGCATTCCTTGGACCGTAGTGAGCACATCAGACATGCACACGCCGGCCAAACCAGATTCACATGTGTCCAAAACCTGTGATCAGAACATGTTACATGATGTAGCTATGTTGCAGAAAAATGGAAACCCACTATCTATCACAATAGAACATATCATTCAATAGAGATTTGCGACGTCAATAAAATCAGGTCTAGTTTACCTTTATTTTAGCACACAGGTGATTTTAAGCATAATTAAAGAATGGTGGGACCGGGATCGCCATGTTTTCACTAACAAGTTCATTTTATATATTTTTTGATCAGGAAAATGGAAAAAGTTGTCATTTTCTATTTTATCAATAAATTTGGGAGGAATTAGGAAATAAGTGACTCCATGAATAACGCCTCTTGTTAATGAGGAGAATGGCCGCACCCCCTACCGTTCTATCCTTGTTCGGTTTGAGTCACGAGGGACTGATTAAGAACTCTGCATTGGAAATCATTGTACTTTCATTGCTTATAACGTCCAAAGACGGTGATCAATTGGCACCAAAATTTATGTGGACATTCCTACTAACGACCACTTCAATATATCAAAAGGATTAACCTCTCCGTGGCTGATTTATAAGAATGAGGAATGAGCATGACCTACATAGATTTATGCTGCGATGAGCGCACACTGCTTCTTTGCTTAAAAAAAACAAAACAAAAACAAAAACCATGCTTCTTAGCTGATCACGAGCGAGGCATTTAACACCAGTCAGGATATTTACAGATACTGGTGTGGGAATGAGGAGACGTGCACATTTATTTGGATGATGAATGGCCCCAGTTTTTCGACCGACAACACGGCGTGGAATGTAACAGCCGAAACGGTACGTTCCAATGCGGCCACTCTCGGCTGTGCAGTCAGCCTCCTTGCTGGAACTTTTTGTTTGCTGAACATTGACGCTTGCTGGCGGCTGCAAGCGGTATCTGACAATGCACGTGACTGCTTGGGAGGCAACCCCGCGACATGAAGATGCAGGCTCATGATCACCTCTACACGCTGCACGGACAGTAAGGAGCTAATGTTGTTGTGCTAACGCCTTTTGTTTTAACGGCCTGAAGCTAGTTGTTGCTATTAGCCGTCCCGTTATCCTACCTTTAGCCGGGGAGGGAAGGGGGTGGGGCTATAAAACTCCAATCTGCCTGCCCTGCTGCTCGCTGCAAGCCGCCGTCTCCCTCCTGGGAGTTGACACGAGTTTAGTGTCGCTAAATGTCCGAAATATAAACTAGTCGGGGTTCGTGTGCGCATTCATGCTCTTGTTCGCTTCAGCCTGTGTAAGTGGAAAAGCAATCGCCACAGTATTTTTGATTTTGTGGAGGTGATCATGATGAGATCAAGTTTTATGTCAATAAATCCAAAGTATTGTGCAGAACACTTTTATACTTTCACAGGTTGAAGTCGACAAGAGTAGTAATGTGCATTTGCATTTTGGTGGCTATCGGTCGCCGCTTTAGACAACAGAACTGACAAAGCGAGCAATAATACCACGCTTGGCTCCCTCCTGTGACGTGGACAGCTGAGACTGAAAACATAACATAAACCACTCCCCAAAAAGGGTCGGGGAAATTTGTCATAAACCTAATCACAAAAAAAGCCCTTATATCACTATACAGAGTCTTTTGAGGTGGGCATTTTAGTACTGATGTCATTTTTACATGCAAACCTATTATATAAGAGCCAATGTTAAGATCATCCAAGTGTCTCTTTAAGTCTCCAAATAATCTGTATAAATATGCTCCCACATTGTCCACTCATAAATAATGGCAAAGAATTTAATAAAACAAAAATTTATAGTCAGCCGGCCTCCGAAATGCGCGAAAGACCCTTATTTAAGGCGAACGTAAACTACGCCCATGTTTGGACTTCCTGAATGGAGCGGTCCGCGTGTCGCCTACAGCGTCTCGTCATTATGTCCGTCAATGTTTGCGTCCAACTATAGTAGAACAGAGTTTGCACTCTCGTCCACAATACAGAAACGGTAAGGGAAGTGGGAATATTGTCCTGTTTGTAGCTCAAATTAGATGAAGGAATGGGTGCAGAAATGTAATGTGTGAGCGTGGTGCGCGTCAGCGTCGTCGTGTGAGCTGAGAGGGTGAGAGAAGCGCGCAGTGACGCACACGCGCAGTTTAGGGGGAACATGTCTGTTTCGTGCACATACGCCACGATACATGTAAACCGGGTGACGGAAAACATGGAGCAGGAGTTGCAAAAATGTATTACCAAAAAGAAAATGAATACAAAATAATGGAAAATTGATGAATCAGTTGGGGAGCACCCATTGATCATCTTAAATTCTCAGGATACAGTTCCTGCCATTTAAAGGTGATCACTCTCTGTGTGTGGTGGATTAGCTGAGATGAGCTGGAAGAAGGAGGCAAGGCCAACAGTCTTAAAAAGAAACAAGGCCCAACGGCATAACAATGGCACCCAGAGTTAAAAACAGAAAATAAAGCATCCATCCATCCATTATCTATACCGCTTATCCTCACAAGGGTCGCGGGCGTGCTGGAGCCTATCCCAGCTGTCTTCGGGCAGTAGGCAGGGGACACCCTGAATTGGTTGCCAGCCAATCGCAGAGAAAATAAAGCAGAAGCAAAAAAAAACATTTTTGTATTAGAAAATATGCGATATTTTTTTCTTAACCCACTTAAGCTATATAGTTTAGTATCAACAAATGTATCTGTTGTCACATTTTTTACTATTAGAGTAATAAACCATAATTTATGATTTTGCATTTTCCAAACTCATTAAAATTAGTCATTCCAAATGTGTATCTAACTTCAAAGTGTTACAATAGACATAAAACTGATGCATTATTATCATTAATATAGTGACCACAATATCTAAATATTACAGCCCACTATAGCTTGGTAAAAGTTATTAGATAAAGTTAATGTTGTTAGTGCAAGCGTTTGGACAGAAATCTGATCAAATTCATTTCCTCCAACTATTTTCTCATTATTTTGCTTCATTCTTTCTTTGCTAACAACTTTAAAAAGGGTAACTCGTCCATTAGGTTAGGGGGCAAGGAATGGCGTCATCACACTTACCGTTCTACTATCCATACCATTGTGCTGTACTTGAATTGGATTTAAATCCAATCCATCCATCACATTTAGCCAACTGCTAAAAACATGTTTGCCATTTAACTATTGTGGCCATATCTTGATTTCCAAAAAAGATACTGAAATGATACTCAAAGTTTACTCAAAGAAAATCCATCTTCAAGAAAATATTTCTGACTATCGTTTCACTGTAATAATGTAAACAATAAATCAGTAGTCTCACAGGGTCTTTAATTTAAACAAAGAAAACAACAAGGAACTCAGTTAACTCTGCCGATGAGCTCTCTCCTCATACAGCCTCTTGGGTGTTTTTGTCCACATGAGCTTTGAGATCTCTGGCGGGCATCTTTATTAGACACAAAAACATTTATGTGCAAGCTTTTCACACTGTTACCTTTTTCAAGTGTTGTCAAGCTCGTCAATGTCTTAAGCTACGAACCGTAGTCAGAGGCAAACTGAATCCCGTTGTGTTTGGCTTGTTCAACTGGTAAACGTAACACACTTCTCGGTCCAGTGAATTCAAGCACAGCGGTGAAACACAGATGAATTTACAGGATGTCGTATAGCTTGCTTATTCAACTGGGGCTTCATTCCATCATATTTCAGGAGCAATATGATGTGCTTGTGGCTGAGCGCAACTGCTCCACACCTTCGCTCCATCCTTTATCTTCCGGGTTCTCCCTCACCAGTGTCCACGACATCACACACACGGTCACTCCGCCTGTCATTGGTCACACAAAACGTCAGTCAAATTAAATACATACTATTTGGTCCCGTGAAAACAATTAAAGCCGGGGATATTCATGAATTTATAAAACCCCTCCAGACGCCCGGACAATGTGTAAGAGTGGACATGTCCATGAAAAAGAGTATGTTTAGTCACCTTATTTTAACCATCTTGAACAGATTGGCCAAGAAGCTAATTCAACCATTCATTAATCCAAGAATCCATCCATCCATCCATTATCTGTACCGCTTCTCCTCACAAGGGTCGCGGGGCGTGCTGGAGCCTATCCCAGCTGTCTTTGGGCAGTAGGCGGGGGACACCCTGAACTGGTTGCCAGCCAATCGCAGGGCACACAGACACAAACATCCGCACTCACAATCACACCTAGGGGCAATTTAGAGTATCCAATCAACTTACCATGCATGTTTTTGGAATGTGGGAGGAAACCGGAGTGCCCGGAAAAAACCACGCAGGCACGGGGAGAACATGCAAACTCCACACAGGGAGGCCGGAGCCGGGATCGAACCCACGACCTCTGAACTGTGAGGCGGACGTGCTAACCAGTCGACCACCGTGCCGCATCCAAGAATCCATTAAATGTAAAAATGGTTTCAACATTATATTAACTTCTTTTCACATCACACTCACACAGACACACACTGACATAGATTATAAAGGTTTCACCTTTTTCTATTAAAAGATTGTGACAATGTGATTCCTTATTGACAGATAGTGTATAATCAGGGGTGTCAAACTCATTTTCTGTTAGTGTACGTGGATGCGGGAAGAGGACCCACGTGCATAAACGGGAAAAGTCAGTTTGGCGTGCAAATTGTTTATTGAAGTGGAGTGGAGTGGAGTTGAGTCCAGGCGTGGTGGCAAGTAGTCCTACAGGCGCGCAAGTGGTCTATAGGTGCGCGGCACCGGCAGGCAGGCAATGAGACACTCTCCGTAGACTCGGGAATTATAGGTGGATGGCAAAAACACAGATCAGAATCATGAGTCAGAAAAAAGGCAAAAACCCGGGCTTTAAGTGACTGACTACGTGACAGCGAAGGTCGATGTGGCGCAGAGGTGCAGTTTTAGTACTGGTTCCGGGTGGCAGGGGATTATAATTAGTTGCATTTGCATTAGTTGCAAAGTGTTTCATTGTTTAAAATTGTTAAAATGTGAGCGTGGTAACGAAACAAATCTTGCAATATCTCATATCAGTGTTGTTCAAAGTGAAGACAATTTGCAAGAAACATGAAATTGACACATGATTTGCCTTCGTGGGCTGCATAAAATTATGTCACAGACTTAATTTGGCACCCGGGCCTTGAGTTTGACACATGTTGTTTCTAACTTTCTCACAAGAAATGACTGTACCTGGTCAAAAGTACTTACCGGTACTGATGCATTTAAATAGGAATATATATACAGTAAGATTGTGTCTGGAAAGAATATTCCCATAAAATACTCAAAATAATTTAATGGAACCAGGAGACCTCACATATTTTCAGCATTTATTAATGAAGCAGCTGGGGAGAAAATACAAGTAATGCAATGCAGCACATGCTGTGTATGGCATCTATTATCCCGAGACTGGTCGTTTCATTACAGCATGTGTTTATTTCATGGAGAACACATTTTCTGACTAACAAGCTCACTTCGGGTTATCCTTCCATCAATGTTTTAATCAATGTTACAACCAAATAAACAGTAGGGCTCATGTATTTTGCTCATTTTCGGACAATCTCAACTGTGGTTTAGATCACTTGACAGCATTGTCTTCAGAGATGGGAAATCCAGGTCCAGAAAGTAAAAAAACCCTGCCACGGTTTGGCTTTAGCCACAGGGACCTCGTTTACCTGCCAGTTTAGTAGAAGCACCTGTGGCTAAAGCCAAACTGTGGCAGGGTTTTTACTCCTGGACCTGGATTTCCCATTTGTCTTTGTCTTCATTGTTTTGACTAGAAGATATACCCTGGACTGATTGCTAGACAATATACAGATAACAAGGGGAAAAAACATTATCATTTGTTTTTCTCACTTATTTAGATGACTTAAAATGTTTTCATCTATGCCAGGGGTAGGGAACTCCGGTTCCTCGAGAGCCATAGCCTGCCTGTTTTGGATCTCTGCCTACTACAACACACCTGACTCAGATCCAAAACGGGCAGGATATGGCTCTCGAGGAATCGGAGTTCCCTACCCCTGATCTATACCCTGAAACGATGCAGATGCTCCCCTGTGGAGTGTGACAGTACCACTGGTAGAGAACCTCTGCTGTACAGTTTACATATGTACCTGTATATGTACGGGTACACTGTTGAGCTGACATTTTCTTACTGATTTTCTGTTGATGTCTAAACTTTATATTGAAATTACTGTAAGCCTCCATTGTGCACCAAGAATGCATTGGCTTTGTCTTCTTATTAAACACTTTATCTAACTTCCATTCGTTATCTATTTAGGAGAGCGTTCATGTGTCACTTTCTTTTATCCTCAGAGATGGGTGTGAAGACAATGGGTCCACTGCAGCATATCCCCTCATTCTGTCTCTGCTCAGCAAAACATGACTGAACAAATGAACCAATTAAGTGTGTTGGTGGCTGGGCTGTCCCAGGGGGTAGTGGGGAGAGACAGCCTGATTAGCTCAAGGGTAGGCCTTACGGAAGACTGCCAGCAAAGAAGGCTCGAGTCAGTAACACTCCCACAAAACTCACCAGTGGACCACTTTGATTGGGGTTAATTGGTGTCAAGCTGGTTTAAATGGTGGCACTTTTTGTACATATACATATACAGTATTTGTGCCAGTCAGATTGTAAGAAGGAAAAACAACAAAGAATACAAACAAATTGTGTGTTTTGCAGAGATGCTATTGCCAGTACGGAGCCCCTAAGGTGACATGGAAGTAAAAAAAAATATATTTGCGTTCCCTCGCATAAAATTGCGAAGTAACGCACATTTTTTTGCAAGGGAACACATTTTGTTTTAACTGTGTGTTTATGTACTTCCGGGTCAGTTTAGCAGCTAGTCTAGCTTAGCCTCTAATGCGCGGCTGTTTGAGAGACGACAGTACGTCAGAGACGGAGAAACTGTGCTTAATATCAAAAACTGATTTTAGGTCTTTGTATTACAAGCAAATTTCAAAGCAATTCCATTAAACCCACCCACGGCTGAAAACGCTCCTTTTGTTGCTTATGTTTACCCGAAAAATGACCCGTAAGTACATAAACACGCATTTTTAAAAAATGCGTTCCCTCGCAAAAAACTTTGCGTTATCTCGCAATTTTTCCGGGGGAACGCAAATCTTTGCCAGGTAACGCAAATTCATTCTTTAAAAAAATGAATGATCTGTATGCAAACTCTTAAAGAATCTGTCTTAAAGCGAAAGTCAACCGCAAAATTTTCTTTACGGGAAAATATTCTATGCAGCCCCACTAGTTTGAACACGGCATTTTGATTAATATTCAGTTTGTGGAATATGAGTTAAGCATTAAAATCCACCTGTTTTTGTCCATCTCAGGGAACCCATTTTGCCACTTGTTGTCGACCGCTAATGACATCACAGTTGCTCAGAGCTCAGGTAACGATCAATCATGGCTCAGCTTCAGATGAGCCAAACTTTCATCAGTTAATTCTCACTTTTCTTACTGGCCCTATATCTCTACTTATGCCTATTATTGGCAACATTCAGGCTAGATCTGCAATTTACATTCCTTAGGGGCAAGTTAAACATTATCATTTGTCAATGAAGAATGCCAGGAGATGTCCTTGGGGTTGACCACTGGTCATTGCTCTGCCTGACACACAGAAAGCAAAAATGAAGGAAACAGTCTCAGGCAGAGGGAGTAGGAGCGTAGAGAGGAGAGAAAATTAACCTGACAAAGGCCCTAAAACAGATCTCTCCCACTCAGCAGAGCCAAGGGAGTGTGTGGCCTGGCTGTCAGCACCTCTCATTAGTCAAAGGCTGCCTTCCTGACAATGTTCCACTGATTACTGAAAGCCCTGATTCGGACTTTCTCTGCGTCTCTGTGCCGCTTGGAATAGTGTCAGCTAAACCATACACGGATATAACCAGTATATCTGGCCTCCCTCACCCCACCGGAAATTTCTTCAAATCAGACTTTATTTATGAAGCACTTTCATACAAAAAAATGCAACACAGTGCATGGTTAAAATCAACCCCCTCCCGTCATTCATCCACTCACACACACATGCATGCACACACGTGAACATACACAAACACAAGCACACGCACGCATAGACACGGGTTAAAATAATGACATGCAGTAATTAGATGCAAAAGTGGTGTGCAGGTGCACATGCACACTGAAAATATGGACCTTGGCTACAGCTAGTCACAGCTCCCTGTGCAGCAGGCTCCCTCTGAGGAAACACCGAATGCTAGTAAAATAATTCTATACTCCTGTACATGTAATTTTCTAAGAAAAACACACAAAAAAAAACGATGGCAGACAAACACCAAAGGTATTAAGACCCTTTGAACAATAAATGGCCAACAAATTTGTTCAAACTGTATTATAAATCTTCTTATTCATTTTTCGCAGTGTATCAATACATCAGTCCAGACGGGGTCATATCAGGAAATTTCCCTGCCCACACAAAGTCCCTTGAACGAGCTGTAGTTAGTAGGAGTAATTAATTGTAGTAGTTCATCAGCTAAACCAGAATGCGGCTCTGTAATAGTGACAGACAAATAACCACAAAACTGTAGAAAATGCAGAGCATATGCTGTGTGGAAATTCCAAACGGTTGGAGGCAGGAGTCGCCGAGCAAAACAACAATTTAATCATTTATGTAGACTGACGACAAACTCAGGCTTGTTGCTGCATGTTGCTCTGTGTCCCAAATGTATAAATATATTGCAACAAAGTGTTGCTTGGGAGTCACGCCAATGAAAGCATGCCGAAATATGGGACATGTATTCTGTGGACACAATGACAGCTAAGGCCGTAAAAAGTTAGAAAAATATGTCTGAACAGATTTCATGATGGTGGCAATTTGATCGTTAAGGTTTATTTCCATCCATTCCGAAAGTAAACATTGCTTTGAAATCAGTTATGTACAAGTTCTTTAATTTGTATGTGGTTACGTCCTGGACCTGTGAACTTACTCTTCACCTTCAGAAGGGTTCTGGAGGGTGCATGGGAGTTTGTCAAACCAGACTACATGTGTTTTGTGGCGATTGGAGATGGCCATTCTACCGTGTCCCTCAGTGAGTCCTCGTGCATGGGTAACTGGCCCTCCTAATATGGTCTGTTTGGAACTTATGACAAAGTTTAGTACAGTTTGCCGACAGGAAGTCGGATGCGTTTCCAATTAGGGTAGGACTCCCTTAGCTTCCTTTGGTCGCTCATTCTTTTCATAACTTTTATGGTCAGACCTTTTTAGGCACAGTCAAGGAATTGAGGGGGTCTGGTTTGTCACCCATGGTGGTCGTCTCTGCTTTTTCTGATGATGTGGTTCTGTTAGCTTCATGAAGTCGCGATCTTCAAAACTCGCTGAAGTTGTTCGTGAAGTGAAGTGAAGTGAAGTGAGTGAGTGAGTGAGTGAGTGAGTGAGTGAGTGAGTGAGTGAGTGAGTGAGTGAGTGAGTGAGAGAGACAGAGAGAGACAGAGAGAGGGAGAGAGGTTTTTCCCCTCGAGCAATATGCCGCACGAGACCCGTCTCCGTGACAATGCATTTGCTTTTGTCCGAGACACAATCATAATCAAAATAATCCCAAATGGTTGCTGTCGTTTTCTCCCAACTTTCACCATTATAATGTTGTTTTAGGTTTGTTTTATACCCATCAGACCTTATTGTAAACGCGTTACGTAAGTGGATTTTAGTCTGGCCCACTAATCGGTCCTTGTGCGTGTGACAGTTGCGAGGCGGCCAAGTTGAATCTCAGCTTACTTGGTGAAAGGCTTCTTTTTAGGCTTATTTCTACTCCCGCATCGGTGCGAGCGACAACTGCTACATTGATTCACATGATCTACGCATTGTCCTGTTGGGGACAGGTCCGCAACACAGGCTACGCACACATCAGGAATTGTTGCTGCTCTGATCGGTCCATTATGTCACATGTTTCGATGACATACAGTTCCCCACAGAGGAGAGGATGCACCACGCAGCCTTTTGCTGCTGCAAAGCAAACTAGTTTGGCAGCGGTGTGGGTGGTATGTCACGTATGTGTGTGTAAAGAAGCTACTCACCCACGTTCCCCCTTAGCCGCCAACTTCCAAATCGTTTTCGCAATAAAATGAAATGCATCGTCTAGTCATCTCGGTCCCTTTATGGTTGTAGCAGGCACGATATCCATTGTTGTCGCTGTCTTTTTGAAGCGACGCCCCCCGACTTGGAACTTAATTGTTTCAAAATAACTTGTCTCCACGAGTATAGTCAAGCTGCGTGCAGCACTCAAGGATGACGCTGGCACATCAAGGTGGAGTTCATGCACTTCTTCTGGTGTCTTTCCTACCACAAGCAACACAGCAGGACTTTCTCATTGAAATTGACAAATCTCGCTCCAATTCACCTTTCTCTCTCTCTATCTCTCTTGCTCTGGAAATACGCCGGAGCAAACCTGCTGTGTAGTGGTTTGCTGGTATGCTTTTATTTTAAAGACCGGGAAGTGTGAAGGAGGGGAAGTGTGGAAAATAAATAAGTAACTTGTTGAATGCTTGCAGACTTGTCGTCTGTTGGACCCAAATAATTATAGAATATGACAAAACCAACCCCAGGGCTCGCAATGGAAGCACATGCAGCAGGGTAAGTACTAGTGGCACGTTTGAAGCAGCATGTTTGAAGCGTGTCCACAGCGGGTTTGAATAGTAAATTAGCCAGCTAATGGTCTTTAAATAAACCTCTTCAGTTAGCATCCCTCCCGCGGCGGTGTCATGCACGTTTTTTTTGTTTGTTTTTTGGGGGGGCGGGGGGTGGAACAGGGCAGGGGGTGATAATTTTTATTAATAAGTGAGGGGGGTCGAGGCCAGAAGGGTACCAGGGCAAGGGTGGAAAAAAAGGGTCAAGTGCCCAGCTCTGGTAATAGGTTAGTGTTAAGACTTCTGAATTAAAGTGGACAAATTTATGTAGCTGTTGGCCAATAATTTGATGTATCCTAAACATGATCAATGGTTTCATTAAGTCTAACACGTTTACACTTCCTTGATTCGCTATTCTTTTTTATGGCTCTGTGAATGTTCGTGGTGTCGGTGCAATGCTTATAAATACCAGCTGATTGTCATCTGTCCTTTTACCTGAACCATCAATCAGGAGGAGCACACAGCTTGTTGGTATGTAGCGATCTTGTAGGCGGTGCATTGTTACTGACAGGCGGCAGAGAGCCGTTGTGCGCTTGAGCCAATAGCGCTATGCATTATGGGTGATGTAGTTAATTATAGTTGGAAGTTATTTTGGTTTTATTAAAATAAAATTAAAATGAAATTTAATATGTTGTTAAAATAAAGACTATGTGCTATCCATTTTCAACAGTGGCAATGACTTGACAATAGTTGTAAATATATATATCTTATATCATAATTGTTTATAATGTAATTTATTTGTGTAAAATATGTAATTCATTAAAAGATAACTGAATCATTGTGAAATCATTTTCATCTGTTTGTTTCAGGTTTATGACCTGTGGTCCTTTGTTCAATAAACATTCAAAGAAATATCCAAACAGTCAGTCTCTGAACGGATGGGTGGAGACACCCGGGCCAAGAAGCACTTCCATTGGTCAGCCCAGGAGTCAGGACAAACACCTTTTTCTGCCCTTGCTTAGTCTGCCCTTTTTTTTCCCATACGTATCACCCCCCAACCCTCCGGCCGAAAAATGGGCGTCCACCCGGGACGGACCTTTTTCCCCCGGGGCGGACTGCCCAGCTCTGCATATGGGTCCGTGTATTCTACTTAGGTTGCTGGCCCCATGACGTGACCCCAGATATGTGGAAGAAAATGGATTCATGGTATTTTATTTCACAGTGACTGCTCTCCATGAGTTTTTTTTACGCTAGGTGTTAAAATATGAAAATAGGATAAACAGTTCAGATTATGGATGGATGTCAGCTCCCCTTTGTCCAAGAGTGCGGTGGTAAGACCAAAAAGGGAGAATATCTCTTTGATGTGGCAATACCTTTTTCATGTGGACATTCTAGATAAATACCTGTCCTGCCCTTCAGGCATAGATCCTATTGTTCATGTAGCTGGGCTATTGTCTAAAGGGGAATGTCTAAAGAGCCCTCAAATCTGCAGTAGTGAATTCTAGTGTTCCCTTGTTTGTAGCACTTCGGAACTTGCCAGGAGGAACATATGGTGTGTCTGCCTTTCATTGATCAAAATGGCAGTTTGACCTGGGAGAGCTCCACAGGCCCCGTCTTTACTAGTGAATCTGTCTTTTTACCTCACACCAAATGCCCAGTATTACACCCCAAGTCTCCGGTCTTTTTGTATCTCTGACATAAAAGCTACGGTGGCTGCAGAAGTGCAAAACAAAATAACGAACTGTGAAACACTTTTACATTGCATGAAACAAATTAACATTTCAGAAAACAAATTAACAAAAGCCAAAACAAATTAACATTTCAGAAAACAAATTAACAAAAGCTGAAATAAAAATAACATTTCAGAAAACAAATGAAACAAAAGTAAAAACAAAACAACATATCAGAAAACAAATGAACAAAAGCCGAAACAAATAAACATTTCAGAAAACACATTAACAAAAGCTGAAACACATTAACAAAAGCCGAAACAAATTACAATGAACACAAACTGGAAAGGGAATGTACCATATTGCAGATTGACAGGCGGAGACCGGAAGTGCTGTTTTTGAAACACCATTAAGCAAAAAAGAAGAGACAACTACAGATAGAGGAACTTAGCCCGACATTTCAAGCTACTGCTGATGTGATTTATTTGCCCACATTGTGGTCAACACGTTATAAGCCGCTTGGCCCATTTTTGCATATCATGTGGTCGCTCTTTCGAGTCTTCGACGGATATGGGCCAGATGGAAGGGCGAAATTTACCGCAAGAAATGGAAGGACGAGGTTTACCGAAAGAGTATGTTAACTATTTTGATGATCGAGGGCCACTCGTATGCTGTCATCGTGGACATGATGTCACGTTTACACGGTGTTCAGACCTGTATGATGTCTTTGAAAAGCAATCTGAAAGAAGCCGTGTTATATCGTAGAAAGAATTATTCCTCCACAAACGCCATCTTTTGCTCCATTCAATCAGAACATGGAGGACATGGACAGCTGTTTGGCTATCACACTATGTGGCAGGTACTTAAACAAAAGAATTGCGAATCAAGAGGGATGATGTGATGAGTTTGCTGCGGCAGTTACTCCTTGACGTTGCGAGAGGAGGGCATGCAGGCGTTTTATAAGAAGAACCGACCACTCCATGGGCCCGAACTATATGTGGCACGCTGACAGTTACAATAAACTAAAGCCGTTCGGTTTGGCTCTTTCAGGATGTATTAATGGATTTTCACGTAAGGTTTTGTGGCTTGCGTATGGGCCAACAAATAATAACCCAGTAGTGATCCCCCACTATTTCCTGTCATGTGTGGGAAACCTTAGCTTTATTCCCATGAGAATGAGAACTGATTGTGGTACGGAAAACGGGACCATGGCAGCAATTCTATGTATTTTACGGCACCACCATAATGACAACTACAGCGGTAACTCTACTTATGAACGTCTCTTCATATGAAATTTTCAAGTTACGAAACGACACAACAGGAAAATATTGCCTCCTGTTACGAAAGAAATTTCAGGATAAAGGGTAAAAATACAGTATGGTTTGATACTCCCAGCTCCAGAGTTTCCTGAACGCAACATACTCATGGCTGCTCTGTCATTGGCTATTACCTAGCATCTTCCTGGCATCCCATTGGCTAAGAGGAACCTCTACCGTATGTGTCTATGTGTGTAGATAGACAGGTAGATAGATATATATGTGATAGATATGTCTATGCAGCGCCCTCGTCATTCGCCCCTCGGGCCATGAGGTGTTCCGATAGTTTTACGTGAATTAGAAACGAGGAAAAGAAAAAAAGAAAATCGTTTTTTTTGTCCATCCAAACAAAGCAAGAGATAATAGAAAAGTATGAAAATGGATGCGTTTGATTGATCTCACCAAAGAATATGACCGTAATGTATCGACAGTCGCCACGTTATCAAATCAGTTCTTTACAAAATGCCTTGCAAAAACCACTTCTGAGAGAGAACATGAAACAAATAGGGCAAAAAGCGATGAGGACAGCAATTAAAATAAAAACGACCATCATTTTTATTCTTTACTATATTCTTTGTTTTTACATTATGCAAAACTCTCATTTATTGCGCAATAATGTAATTGTAACATGTATTTGTTACTGAACATGTTTTGATGCATTTTATGCTTTATAAAACATTTATAAAACAACAACTGAATATTGGGGGGTTTAGAAAGGATTATGGCATTTACATGGAAAATGCGTCTCTACTTACACATTTTTTACTTAAGAAATTTCTTCCCGGACCAATTAATTTCATAAGTAGAGTACCACTGTACTCTGGAGCGTCTAGCCACAATTACGGATCATCAACAAGCAACCAATGGATTGAGTCCTGGTGGTCTACATTCAGAAAGGGAAGGTAAGTGGCCTGAATAAATGTATCACGAGTAACCATTGCTTTCATTCTTATTTATCTGCATAAAATTACTTCTTGTCCACAATCTATGAGTGTCAGTTCTGGATGGAGCTTCTTGCAGACCTCACGGATGCTGGATACTTCAATGAGAGTCACGAGTAGCAATGTTGAGATATCGCTTTCATAATGTTCTTCAGAAGTACTTGGGTATTGTGTGAGACTGTGGAACAGTCACAGGATCCGCCCTTCCAGAGCAGCATCCTGTCCAGGAGGCATCCCCAATGAACTATACTACATGCCATACCACACCGGTAATACATTTGTGAAGAATCAATAATTGCATTTATTACTTGTAATTGCATTACTTATATTTGAATTAATACAATCTATTTTAACACTGTAGGTTTGGGTCCAGAGACTGTGGTTTCAAAATTCAACAGGCTAAATTAGAAGCCCTTTCCAGAGGCTCATCTGTCGGTGACTCCTTGTGTTGACCCAAACATGCTGGAGTACTTGGACTTGCCAAACTAGGTTCCAGAAGCCAAAAGACTGTCAGTCTGCATCTGAACTGTATTTGAGACTTTTGGGAATCTCTCAGCTGTGAATTGAAACATTTATCTATTAATTAATTGTTGTGACAATGCACTTTTTGATCAAAAAGTAAATGAAACTTCGACTCATCGCTTTATTTCACAGTGAAATCAATTAAATCCAGTGAGATACTAAAAAAGTACTAAAACATTAAACAATCTGTTATCCTGAAGTTTAACCCAAAAGCTCAATATCCATCCATAATTTTTTATGAGTTGTGTATGTGGCTCCTAAGCTAAAACTAGAATGGCACTCTCGGCTTATAAACATCCAAATCTTCGGCTATTTTGAAAACCAAAGTCCTTCTGTGATTTAAATACACTGTATGTATAATAGTGGCAATTTCAATGTGTCTGAACACGTATTTGCCATTGGAAATGAAGAGTCATCCAGAAACTCGATTCTTGGGTATGGTTCCAAGCCAGATGGGAGAAGTGTAGTCAGTCCAGTTGCAAACATCAACACATCCTCCAAAGACACAGAAGCTTGACCATCTGCAACAAAAAAATATTAAGATACACTATGATGATGCCGTCTCCGAACTAGTTACAAAATTTACATACCGGTACCTTCACAATCAAGGAGATAATCTGCCCTGTAGGCAGTTGTTACCTGCTATCTGTAACATTGTGCAGTGTCTCATGATAGATTCTTTCAGAGCATACAGTGATGCAGCATTCTCAATCTGAATAACAATAATGGTTAAGAAAACCCATGTAAATAACAGCATGTACGGTGCATCCTTGCATAGTTTTCATCATGCATAATTTGATGCAATCGTATCCTCTCAAAACTAAATTTAATCCAATTATGTGTACACATACAGGAAGAAAACATTGTCTTAAATACATGGGTAACTATGTAAAACCACATCACCAAACCAAACCATATCACTGTAACATTATGCCATTCCAGAGCTGGGCAGTCCGTCCCGGGGATCGTGTCTGCGAGTATAAAGTCAAACTGTGCGCAGCACTGCAGCAGTGACACGTTAGCGGATGTCTTCATTGAAGTTTAGAACAACCTCGCTGTAATTCACCTCTCTCTCTTCTTCGCTCTGGAAATACACTGTAGCAAACCACACCTGATTAGAAAGATCATGATTGTTGTCAAGCTTCTTCAGAGCTTGCTGATGAGCTGATCATTTCAATCAGGTGTGTTGCAGCAGGGACAAATGGAAAGCCGGCAGGAAAGCGGCCCTTGAGGACCGCAGCTGGACATGTCTGGTGTAGTATGTAACCCTAAGCAGACTGTTTGCATTGTGGACCAGGAATCGATGTCCATCTGGTCCATCGAAAATGAGCTGGCCTTTAAGGTGTTTCGTTAGCAGAATTAGAAACTCTCGTCTTGGACCACCTGTGTCAATTCTCTCCTCAAAAACATCAGCATCATCAGTAAATCTTACCAGCATTGTCACAGGTTTCAGAGTACGTTGTGCACGGGAAGCCTCCGACTGCTCCATCCCGAACATTAGCCCTTGAGATGTTGAACCTGCTGACTCTCGTGTGGTCAATAAGACATGACAGGTTTGCGACAATGTCTGGAAGGGTTAGTGTCAGCTCCTTCCTGCAATTTAAAAAAAAATCAAATTTGTGGATATCCCAGACAGTGGGACATTTCCTACTTAACAAAAATCATTTACACACCAAAAATATTGTACTTAAAACAAAAAAAACATTATAAAGCTCAATTTGCACTGCTGCGTGTTGGTAGTTCTCCACATCAACATTAACCAGCTCCTCCATGTCTTCCTCAACACCTGGTGAATACAGGTCTGCCTATCTACTGTTGAGAAGGCGAAAACATCAAAACATTAAACATTTCCTTTTTATTTATTTATTTTTAAACTTACCTGTAGCAAGAAATATTGTCTTGATTTGTTTCTGGTGGACCAACATTATCAGTATCAGATATCTAAAAAAACAAATTAAATTGTAAAAAAACAACAACAGTGAAGGTAAGAAACTTTAGCCCGGTGCACCCTTCCTTAGTACCTGTCCAGGCTGAATTGTTGAATGTCCCACTGTATCTCTGGAATATGATACAAATGATAGCATTATTTAATTAATTATGCAGCACTAACAACAAGTCATCCAGATGTACACACTGTGAAAACAGCAGAGATTCATTGTCAAATCAAATCAAATCTTATTTATATAGCACTTTTCACACATGAAATGCAACTCAAAGTGTTACACTAAAAACATCAAAATACAACATAAAAAGGAAAACCCACTCCCGCCTTCCCTCCCCACTCACAATATACACAAAGACAGATATCCACAAGCACACCTGCACTCACACGCACGCACACACCCCCCCACACACACACCCCCACGCACGCACACACACACACACACCCACCCACACACATAACCGGAAAAAGAGACATGACAGGGCACAGAGAAACCATATGAGGAAAGAGCACCCAAGGGGAGCTCCTCCACGTTGAGAGGAATGATGCAGAGGCCACCCTTGAGGAAACACTGGAGGTAATATTGAAAATAATAAAATTGGATAAGAATAGTAAGAGACTAAGAGCAATTATTTAAAAGCCAAAGTAAAAAGGTATGTCTTGAGCTTCCTCTTAAAAATATCAACAGTCTCTGTGGACCTGACATCCTCTGGCAGGCTATTCCAAAGTTGAGGACCAAAATGGCTGAATGCGCCTCGCCATATGTTTTGGCCCTCACCCTAGGAATAATTAAAAGGCGGGCGCCAGAGGACCTCAGGATCCGCGAGGGCTGGTATAATAAAAGCAAATCAGATAAATAAGATGGCCCAAGAGCATTAAGACATTTATAAACTAATAAAAGTACCTTAAAATCGATCCTGAATCACACCGTGGTGTAATGTGCTCCTGCCCTCTGGTTCTCGTCAGCACCCGAGCAGCTGAGTTCTGCAGTAGTTGTAAGGAGGAAATACTCTTTTTGCGGAGGCCAGAAAGCAGGGCGTTACAATAATCTAAACAACATGAAATAAAAGCATGCATCAGCACCTCCGTGTTAGCCTGAGGGAGAAACGGGCGGACTCTGGCAATATTCTTAAGATGATAAAAAACAATCTTGGTTACATTTTTAGTGTGAGGAATAAAACTGAGCTCAGAGTCAAAAATGACGCCCAGGTTCTATACACATTGTGAGGGTTTAAAATCTAGTAGTTTTGGTAAAAGTTTCTCTCTCTGGCCTTCAGGGACGATAACTAAAACCTCGGTTTTGTCCTGATTGACTGTAGGAAATCCTCTGCCATTCATGACCTAATATCTAAAATACAATTTAAAAAGGTAGGTCCTGTGTCATATGGAGACATGCTAATGTAGAGCTGTGTGTCATCAGCGTGGCTGTGGAAGCTGATGCCGTGTCTTCTGATGACATCCCCAAGGGGAAGCATATGAAAATTAAAAAGTATTGGGCCTAAAATTGAACCTTAGGGAACCCCACATTTCATTTTATTGGAGGAACCCCACATTTAATTTTATCGGAGGAAAACGTATCCATGCTTATGAATAAACTTATATCTGCGAGATAGGAATAAAACCAGTTAAAAGCAGTACCAGAGAATCCCACCAGGTTTTTAAGTCTGTTTATTGAAATTTGGTGATCTACTGTATCAAAAGCAGCGCTTAGGTCCAGTAGCACCAAGACTGTGAGTTTTTTTTACTTCTACAAAAGATCTGATATCATTTAAAATCCTTATATATATATATATATATATATATATATATATATATATATATATATATATATATATATATATATATATATATACATTTTTAAAAATCCAATATTTTCCCCCCCATCTGCTCAAGCTATTCATATTGTTGTCCAAGTTGTCATGGAAACCAGGAATAAAGGTCTTTAATCAATGAATAGAACCATTATTTCGTAGGTGGCCAACAAGGGGCGACCAGATCTTGTTGAATTGTGACTCACAGTTCTTTAACGCGAACCTTATCTTTTCAAAAAGGGCTGTCTCTGTACTATGGTTCATCCTACAACCAGATTGATATTTCTCTAAAATATTGTTTGTAGGGATGTTCCAATCAGGTTTTATGACACCGATACCGATCATGCATGAGTGAGATCGGCCGATACCGATCACATGGAATATCTGTATATTTTTCCATTTATATATGGTGACTGCTATTATGCAATATTATCTGAAAAAAAAAACTGCCATGTTATTGCTGTAATTTTGACAAAAATGTATATATATTTTCAAAAGCATGAAGAAATACAAAATCATTGCTGGCACATTACTCCGTCACAAAGATAACTGAAAAACTTAAATTTACCACCTTTTAGAAACACAGTTTTTAACAGATCAAAATAATCAGCTGTCTCAAAAGACTTAATTCTGCAAAAAGTCAAATAAATAACATGCCACCTAAACATTGGATGGTTAAGAATATTATCAAAGTAGAAAAAATAGTCACATGCAGGCTCCACTCGTATAAACTATTCGATGAGTTCCTAAATTGAAAGGACTCAGGAATTTGGTTTTTATTTATTTATTTTATCTTGTGCATTTGTCAACGAGAAAAAAAGTCACTGTTAATCTTTTTGTGATAGATAGATAGATAGATAGATAGATAGATAGATAGATAGATAGATAGATAGATAGATAGATAGATAGATAGATAGATAGATAGATAGATAGATAGATAGATAGATAGATAGATAGATAGATAGATAGATAGATTTGAAAGGGGACAGTGCAATTTCACATAACACATGAAAAAACATGGCTAAAAAAAAGCCAGAATTAGCCAAAAGGCTATTTTTCATCTGTAGTCCCCTAGCTAGCTAGCCTAGATGTAAAAAAATTTAAAAAAGCATTGAAATACAGTTACTAAATATAAATACCAAGACACTAAATCCTTCAAAGATTTTGCAATATACATAACAAATAATTAACGATAGGCGTACAATATTATTCACAATTAAAAGCTATGAACACATGAAGACAATGACAGCACAGACGGTATATGGTTTAGTGTCAGCAAGTGTAATTTTTGTACCATGTGCTCAATTTTTTAACAAAGGCCTTGTAAGTGGTTTGTCTCCTAACCTCCTCAGGTATTCTATTACATTCCTTGGCACCTCTTACTGACCACGTTGACATGCTAAAAGCACTCTTGCGCAAAGGAATTGCGCAGTCACCTCTGAGAGAGGCGCGAGTGAGGCGCTCACTGCTGTCTCTGCGGCAGATAAATTCGGCCAGGGGAACTGGGGCTTGGCCATTGAGTACCTTATAAATGAGCTTCAAATCTGCAACATTATGAAAATTGTCCCAGTTCAGGAAATTGTACTTTTTAAGTATTGCACAATGATGATGGTTTCTTGTCCATGATTTTTATAGCTTGTTTGTACAGTACCTCCAAAGATCTTTTTGCACTCCAAGTAGCCTGAGACCAACTTGTTATACAATAATTTAAATGACTGAAAATCATTGAATGCAAGAAACTGTTTGCAGCGTTAGTTGACATTTCATTCCTGATCAACCGAAAGGTTGCAAGATTAATTTTTACATTTTTGCATATTTTGTCAATATGGGACTTAAAGGAAAGTTTTGAATCAATCACAAGGCCAAGATATTTGTATTGAGTTACAATCTGCAGTGATAAATATAAAATGATATAGTGGGTCTGTTGCCCACAAGTGACCTACAATGCTTTTTGTGGCAATAATGCCACTTATACTGCGCTGTGACAGTAACACATCATGCATAACAAGCTGCAGCATGCGTGCCATACGCCGTCTGCTCACCTTGACTTTATTCAATGCAGTGAGCCTCGTAATCTCACCATAGTCTCCCAATTGCTTGTTCTTCAAATGTTGGATAAAGTTGGTTGTGTTGAAACTTTTGGCCATGCTCAGGTACTTTTTCATGGCATATGCCGTATTTAAACTCCACACAGCAGACAATGCTACGTTAGGAGTGGGCGGATCGATCCAAACATAAATATTATCGATAATAATCAAGTACTTGAACCTGATCGATACTATTGTCCTGTGATCGATACTTCGATCAAAGCGCCTTTCTGATTTTATTTTCAAAATATTGTGCAGTGGAAGGTATTATAGTATTTTCGTTACATTGCTGCTTTTTTGGGTTTTGATTTTTGTTCTGAAACTGTTGTAGTAGTACTATTTTATTTTTTTCTACTGTTAAAGGTTTTTACATTGTATTGTTTACACTACGTATTTGCAATACTGACTACTTTCAAAACGTTTTGCAATCATTTTGACATTTGTATTTTCGTTACATTGCTGCTTTTTTTGGTGTGACTCCACTTTTGTTCTGAAACAGTTGGAGTAAAAGTATTTTTTTTCTACTGTTCATTTTTTATGTTGGATTTTTCACACCACTTGCACAACTGACTTTATTTTCAAAACATTTTGCAATCATGTTGACATTGTTATATTTGTATTTTCGTTACATTGCTGCTTTTTTGGTTTGACTCTCTTGACTTGTTTAGAAACAGTTGTAGTAGATTTTATTTTTTTATACTGTTAAAGTTTGCATTGTAGTATTTAATAAAAATAAAACATACACACATATACATATATATACACATATACATACATATACATATATATACACATACATATATATATACACATACATATATACATATATATATATATATATATACATACATATATATACATATACATATATACATATATATATATACATATATATACATATACATATATATACATATATATATATACATATACATATATATACATATATATACATATACATATATATACATATACATATATATACATATACATATATATACATATACATATATGTGTATATATATACATATATGTGTATATATACACATAAATATATATACATATGTATAAATAAATACAGATATATATATGTAAATATATACACATATATATATATGTAAATATATACATATACATATATATACATGTAAATATATACATATACATATATATACATATACATATATATATGTATATATAGAGAGAGAGAGAGAGATGCTAACGGAAGAAGTTTATTTAAAGACCATTAGGTGGCTAACTTACTATTCAAACCCACTGTGGGCACGCTTCAAACGCGCCACTTACTCACATACTTACCTAGCTGCATGTACTAACTTCCATTGCGAGCCCTGGGGTTGGTTTTGTCGTATTGTATAATTATTTGGGTCTAACAGACGACAAGTCTGCAAGCATTCAACAAGTTACTTATTTTCCACATTCCCCCTCCTTCACACTTCCCGGCCTTCAAAATAAAAGCATGCCAGCAAACCACTACACAGCAGTTTTGCTACGGCGTATTTCCGGAAGTAGGAAAGTCCATGATGTGCTATACTTGAGTGCTGCGCGTAGCTTGAATATACTTCCGGACCCAAGTTGTTTTAAACGAAGCCTAAAAAGAAGCCTTTCACCGAGTAGGCTGAGATGAAATTTGGCTGCCTCGCGAGCACGTCACACGCATGAGGGCCGATTAGTGGGCCGGACTGAAATCCTCTTCCGGCCATGATTAGTCCAGCCATTTTTAAAAATTTGTCACCCCCCACCCCACCGCCCCAAAAATGGGCATCCGGCCGGGCCGGAGGGTCCGATCGGTCCGGCCCAGGGACGGACTGCCCAGCTCTGATGAATATAAACAAACATAATATACTAACTCAAGGGGGATCATGACATTTCCAAGCAAAACGTATCGGTATCGTAAACGGCATTTACTACTCTGTATTTACTTGGTATCGGATCGATATCGCTTACCCCTAACGTTCACACCAACTGCGGTGGGAGCGTTTCTAGCGGCGCGTTTCAATTTGAGTCAATGTAGCTCGCGCTGGCGGCCGCGGTTGCTGCGGCGCGGCATGAATGATGCTTTTGGAGCGGTGGGACGTCATCGCATTTTAAACAAATGAACTTTTTTGCCATTTCGTCTCGGCAGCCAATCAGCATCGGGCATCTACGCCAAACAGCGTCTTGTTCACTCGGCAGCCTTTTTAAAAAAATTTTTTTTAACAGTTATTACAAGTGGCTCTCTTTGGCTGTGTGTGACAGTGACACACCGCAGTGTATGGGGGACCTTCGAGCTCTGGCTCTGTTTGGCTGTGTGTGAGACGTAGTCAAGTAGTATGCCCGATGCTGGTTGGCTGCCACGATGCGGAATGGAAAAAAAGTTGACTTGTTTAATACACGCCGGATGGGGCAAATGGACAGCTTTTCGGCGCTTCACTCCGCGCCCCACAGCTGCAAACGCATCATTAGCACTGCCCGGCCGGCACGCGACCGTGTCCAGGGGTGGGCGATAATGGGGAAAGCAAATACAGGGTAGTATCGGCCGATACCGATACAATACAGATACTTTTTGCTAGGAAATGTCATGATCCCCCTTAAGATAAACACAGCACAAAGATTTTAGGCAATAAAAATGTTTTATTTTTTATTAAATAACTACAATGCAAACTTTAACAGTATAAAAATAATTGTACTACAACAACTGTTTCAGAACAAAAGTCAAGAGAGTCAAACCAAAAAAAGCAGCAATGTAACGAATATACAAATATAGCAATGTCAACATGACAACTAAAATACCTCCCATTGCACAATGTTTTGAAAATAAAGTCAGTAGTGCAAATAATGTAAACAATACAATGTAAAAACCTTTAACAGCAGAAACAAATAAAATACTTCTACTACAACTGTTTCTGAACAAAAGTCAAGAGAGTCCAACCAAAAAAAGCATTCATCTATTACTTGGTTAATGGATAGCTACAGCCCTTAGTAAAACAAGATTTTTTTCAACTGGGTGAACATACAACCATTGAACCAATCTCCTAAAATTGATAGCCAATTACATTGTGAAAAACAGATTACCTGGGTATTGTTGATTTTTGGGCTGAAAAGCCTCTGCCAGAGTACATTGTCTCTGTGTCCGCGGGGGTGTTCTGGCTTGGGGATCTCCCCCCTCCTCCTCCTCTCTCAACTTCTTCGCTTACAGCTCGTTGCTCTCTATCGGGTGAGCTTTTTTCATATATCACAGTTTGTGTAAAAACGTGGTGTTTCTACAGTAGCGTACCACTTTATTACACAAATCACACTTGGCACTGTCCTTTTCTGTTGTTGCAAAAAAAGTCCACACCGCGCTCCGCTTCTTGTTTGGCTCTGCCATTGCTTTAGGTTCCGACTGCGCTCTCAGTAAAAATGACTGTCCAGGTTTATTCAAACTTGTGTTTTGACGGACTAAAAGACTGGATTTTATGTCATCGATTTTACTTCTGAAGTGGTCTGCAAAGTCCTCACAGAGAGCATCTGTTGGTCTCTTTGGGGACTTATTAAAATTGGAGCTGGGTAGACGATCTATGGTGGAGAAGAGAAATCTGGGGTGTCTATTTAAATATGTGACTCACTGTTAAAAAATGTGCAAGATTTGTTTTTAATAGCTCTGGAAGGCCACGCCTTCTCAATAAATACACCAAATAATTCTACTAGATTAGTTCCTACCTGTCATCTTCATTTTTACACTTGGGGGTGCTTTGTTTATGCGGTTCAAAAACCTGAAAGGAAATTCATAAAGAATTTTTAATAGCTTCTATAATTGTAACCCTACAGCAGGGGTCAACAACATGGTGCCTACAGGCACCAGGTAGCACCCAAGGCCACATTGATAGCCTGTGGGCCTGTTTTGAAAATAGCTCACGAGTGATGGCACATTGTGATTTCCTAGGAATGTTGTAGAAATTATCATTTGAAAATGTGAACAATGGCAGAGATGAATACATATAGTGTTGCATGTTTATTCATCTGTTTCCTAGTTACTGAGAAATTTTAACATGATCAGGATCTTCGAATAAATAATCATCAATTAATATTAACATTTCCCATTATTTAAAGTATTTTAAGCAAATTCGTTTTTTTCATTAGTGTATACCAAACTGGTAGCCCTTTGCCTTTGTAAAAAAGTAGTTCTCAGCTTCAAAAATGTTGGTGAGTACAGTACCGGTATATGAAAAGTCAATAATACTAATAAGAGCAAAATAATTAAAAAAGGCCTTGTTCTCTAAAATGCTGTCCACATTATAGGGTTATGTTTAAAATGAATTGTACTTGATAACCAAAAGATAAACAAATACAAAAAATACATACAGTATACAAAAAAAATACATACAGTATATAAGTATTCAAATAAATAATTGCTGTACCACAGTGTCAGCTTGAATGAATTCTGCTCTGCTCCTTGATGTAATGACAATTTCAGAATCTGAGTCTGAGGTACTATCTTTGGACAGCACTGTAAAAATAAAACAAATACAGATTTACATACTGTAGATGCAAAGAATGTAAAGAATATTTCTTCATGTGATCCACTAACCTCTTTTAAAGTCTGTTTCCAGGCAAACGAAAAAGGTGATCCTGGCATATGGTTTACCTAGTTCTTTCTTATAGACTGCCAAGTTGAATGGCCTTTCTGTCCCAGGCACGTTGACCACCTCTGAGCAGTTTGAATACAAAAGGATGTACGGTCCTTCTTCCATGTCCTTGTTATAAATGCTCACATTTTCGAAACAGCGAATTTCAGCAAATCAGGTGCTGTTACCTCTGGGTCTACACGTTACGGGAGTGATTTCCCTCTTAGGGGTTTTAAATGAGTTCTGAGTTCCATGCGATACCATCAGTCCAACGTTTATCTAGTAACACAAAAATAATAATTTTACGTGTTGAACAAAACAACAACATAGTGAGCCAAACATCTCGATACACTCCAAATGTTACACTCTTATCGTACCAAGACTGTTCAATAGTGCAGGGAAAAAATAGCTGCCTCAAACGTATGATTTAAAAACTTACATTATCTACAATTGCCTAAATATAACTGTGATAGTCACAGCTGAACTTTCTGGAAGACGAATCGGATAGTCGAATAATAAACAATTTGTCCTGTATGTTACCTGTACGTGTTTTTCTTTTTCTTTGGCCAGACGTCTTTCTTTCGGGCCACAGTTAAACGACTGTCGCTCTTTTGACTTTTATTGAACGAACTGTTGATAAGATGGGAAAGGTTTTTCTTTTGGAAATGAAAAAAGTTACATTTGAAAATTTCATCGTCGCTAATCAACGCAGGTTCACATAAGCGTTATGCTGTAGCTGTACAGGTACTGAACTTACTCTGTTCAGCATCCTCCTGTGGAGATGTGTCCTCTCCGTTTTGACAATGTGTCTGTTCGGTCTGTTCGCCATTCAAACACTCCAAAGAGCGACCACATGAGGCACAAAACCGTGTAAAGTGGCCTTGTTTTTTTACCACAAAACGGACAAAACATTACTTAGACACTTAAGAACAACTCTTTCAATGTCACGGTCAGATACGCGATCACTTCCGGTCTCCGCCTGTCATGCGGCAATATTGGTACATTCCCTTGCCGGTTTGTGTTCATTGTAATTTGCTTCATTTTTTGTTAATTTGTTTTCTGAAATGTTAATTTGTTTCGACTTTTGTTAAATGTTTTTTTTTAAGTGTTATTTTGTTTCGACTTTTGTTAATTTGTTTTCTGAAATGTTATTTTGTTTCAACTTTTGTCAATTTGTTTTCTGAAATGTTCATTTGTTTCTGCTTTTGTTAATTTGTTTCAAGCAATGTAAAAGTGTTTCACAGTTATTTTGTTTTGCAATTCTTAGCCACCGTAGAATGCTAATAAGGTCTGTTAATTTATTTTTCCACTGTTAACCCATTGGCCAGTTGAATACTGTTCTTATTTGGCTTCAAAATGATTCTTGCAGCAATGCATGTCACGCAGTCTGCTAATCTAAAGCATGTGGTGTATCATCAGAAGCTACAATCCTTTCCTCAAACTGTGTGCTTTCTAACAAGGCTACAAAGTAGCTCGTTAGACAGCTGCTGGGGCATTTTAACAGCCCTGGTGTAAAACTGCTAAAATCTGAGAAGGCATATGAATAAATGGCTGCCAAAACACACAGAAAAAAAATTTACCCTCTTATATGTTCCAATAGGCCAACTAAAAATGAGACAATATAAAGAGAAGAGAAACAAATAACTTAAGCAAATTATTTTGAGCACTGTTTGATGATTAGCAAAATTGTGCAAAAACAAAAGGAAGAACAAAACATCCTTGTTTAATGAAGACTCTAAATTGTCCTTGGCTGTCAATAGTTGTTTGTGGTCTGCGATTGGCTGGCAACCAGTTCCGGTCAAAGCTGGTTCTGGGCATGCCCCGTCTTTTATCCAAAGTCAGCTGAGACAGGCTAACCTGTGATCCTAGCGAAGTTCAGTGGTCTAGAAAAGGGATGGTTTATTGTGTCCTCCTCAAAATCACCAACGACCTCCTCTCCTCTGACTCCGGCCATCTCTGCATTCTCATCATCCTCGACCTCACCGCTGCCTTTGACACCATCAACCACTCCATCCCACTCTCTCGCCTGCAATCTGTCAATATCACCGACAAAGTCATCACCTGGCTTCACTCCTACCTCATACACAGGAAACAATTCATCCACATCAACAACTGCTCCTCATCCACCCACTGCCCCCTTGTCCCATGGTGTCCTCCACGGTTCTGTGCTTGGTCCTCTTCTCTTCATCCTCTACCTTCTCCCCCTCGGTCAAATTATCCGTCAACACAGTCTCCGCTTTCACTGCTACGCCGATGACGTCCAATTGTACATCTCCACTAAATCCATCACCTCTACTACCCACTCCACTCTGTCCAACTGTCTTTCTGATATTAAAATCCTGGATGCAAACAAACTTTCTTTTCCTCAACTGCTCCAAATCCCACCTGCTGATAATTGGCCCAAACTCCCTCACACAGACTGCCTCCAACTTCAACCTTACTCTTGACAACTCCACCCTGTCCGCCTCCTCTCACTGCCGGAACCTTGGTGTCCTCTTTGACAATAATCTTTCTTTTGATCAACACATTACCCAAATCACCAAAACCGCTTTCTTTCACCTCAGGAACCTTTCTCGCCTCCGACCCTCACTTTCCTTCACTGCTGCTCAGACCCTCATCCATGCCTTCATCACCTCCCGCCTTGACTACTGTAATAGCTTCCTCTACGGCACAAGCTCCTAACTCCTCAATAAATTACAATGCATCCAGAATGCTGCCGCCCGCCTCCTCACTCACACCCGTTCCCGTGATCATAACACTCTAAAATCATATCACTAAAAACCTCCACTGGCTCCCCGTTCCCCGCATCCAATTTAAACTCCTACTACTCACCTACAAAGCCCTTCACAACCAGGCCCCCTTCTACCTCTCAGATCTTCTCCACTCATACACTCATTCCCGCACCCTCCGCTCCCCAAATGCAAACCTCCTTGCCATCCCCCCGACCAAGTACAAAACCTGGGGGGACCGAGCTTTCTCTGTTGCCGCCCCCACCCTCTGGAACTCCCTTCCACAACACATTCGTAACTGCACAGACCTCATATCCTTCAAAACACTCTTCAAGACTCACCTATTCCGCCTTGCTTTTTAACATCACTTTATCTTTGCTATTTTTTTCTTCTTCTGTTGGTTTTAACTGTTTTTGTTTTAACAGCAGGTTTTATTTTACTCACTTATTTTTGCTGTGAAGCGTCTTCGAGTGATATGAAAAGCACTATACAAATAAAATGTATTATTATTATTATTATTATTATGTTATGTACAGAGATGGGTACTTTACCCTATTTTGCCGGTCCGTTCTCCATCCCCGATCTGGGCACTCTTCCATCATCGTCCCTCCGCCATTATTCATAAAAAAAAATAATCGTCCTCCGACGCCGTACATCCTTGTCCTTTTAAAGCAGTTCCATCCTTACATTTTGTCAGTCCATTCCCCCGCAATAAAATAATTATTGCAAAATAACTCAATGTTATTTTAGGAGGTTCAAGGGTACGACGGCACTGGCAGAGATTTTTACGCTCTAGAGGTGTCCCAGACAAAGACTCACTTCACATGCAAAATTATAAAGTATGTACTAAATGTTAACAATTAGTTAAAATAACAAAATTGCTTTCCACCTTTTTTCCTACGCCCCATACATACCTTATCCCGGATTACACACGCAAAACAGGCTGGGCATGTTTCTGTCCATCACAGTGAAATGGGCGTCCTGTGACGTAACCTGTTGAACCACTAGAGGGCAGACTATGCCTATGAGTACATTGGAGAGTTTTGGCAGGCAGTTAATAAAGGCAGCTCTGTGGTATCACAGAAGAGAACGGTGGTTTTGCTTTTTAAAAGAACCAAACACAACATGTCAGTCAGTACATGACCTGGTTAGGAACAATCACAGGGACGGGCGAAATCCCACTTCTGTCCTTGCAAACATACTGTATAAAAAACTGTGTAGAGTCGGTGTCAATAAAGTCTGTCAAAGTATCTTCTAATGTACCCAATTTGGTTTTTGGGACCACAACTTGCTATTCATACCTTTTACGTGGCATTAATGTTCCCTTGCTGAAAAGGTTTATAGATTCCCTTATTGTACAATACAATACAATAATTTTTAATTTATAAAGAGCATTTCATTACAGCTAGAGCTGTAACAAAGCACTTTACATACAGACAATAAAAGGGTCATAATACAACAAGTGGAATCAATAAATTAACATAAAACACTATATACAATAGACAGCTGAAAGAGCTTAAAATGGTCTGATCAGGTCTGATCAAAAGTCAGAGAAGAGAAATTTACCGGGTTTTAAAAATGGACAAAGAGGGGGCTTGCCTCACATCCAATGGGAGTTCATTCCAAAGGGAAGGACCAGCAGCCGAAAAAGCTCAATCCCCTCTGAGGCTTGGGTACATACACATACAAAATATCCCCAAATGCACGCCAAAAGGTACACACCAGTAGAGCTGGGCATTCCACCTATGTGACGGACTGGTCAATCTATCTGCCTATGATGGGTGCCCATTTTATAGGCAATAAACAATAGATGGGAAACTTAAAAAATCATAGCTGGGCATTGCCTAGCCGTCACAAAGTTTCTGTCTGCATATTTAGCTGACCCACGGAGGTCCCAATCCGTCCCTCATCAGCGACAGCCAATCGGCGTCGAGAACTTAATGTACACATTGCACACAGGCGCCACACAAGCAGACACGCCACCAAATAAAGGAAAGATATCAAATAAAGACAACGGACACTCACACACTCACACACGTGGTGATTGGTGAAATAAAAACAATATGGGGCACGTCATTGCGTCTGTGCGACCGAGGTATACAACACTGTTTTGTGTTTTATTTTTTTCCTTTATTTTGCTGCGTGTCAGGTGTGCGGTACCTGTGTGTGATGTTGTACCGGTTAAGTCCGTTGTCGATGCCGTGTGGCTGACTCGGACCAACTGGGACCACGTGAGTTGGCTAGATAGGCAGACGGGAACTTCGTGACGGTTAGGCGATGCCCAGCTGTGAAAAAAATATTTGGACTAAGCATAGTGGGAAGCCCATTTTTTCTGTCTATGTAATTGTCTATTTTCGCAGTAAAGCTTTAATGGCCGCGGGGAGGTCCTCAAAGGTCCATAAAGGTCCAAAAAGGTCCTAAAAGGGGATGCATTTATTCCGGCTGCGGTGAGGCTTCCATGCCACGGCCAGTCTTTCGTTTCAAATATCGGCCAGCGGGGGGTGTAGTTTGTCAAAGTTGGAAGTCGGAAACGCTAACGGAAGCCCGTTTAAAATGATAGTCGGACCGGCCAATAGGCGATTACTATTTGGTCCGTCCGGACAAAATGGTGGATAGACCGACAGCGGAAGGGTACCCTGGCTGTAGGCGGAAGGGGATAATCGACTGCAAATTTTTAGTAAAATGCCCAGCTCTGCACACTAGGTACGCATTTCTACCTGTTTGCAAAGGTTACATCATGTAATTAATTTTCTGAAAATGCATTTTTACAGTAAGTGCAGGACTATATGAATTTAGAAAAAAAAAAAAAAAAAAAGTAAAGAAACTGACTCCATTATGATTAGAAAATATGTGCACACTATAATAGTCTACTTTTTGGGGGGAGCTTATCTTTTACAAACCCTCTCATTTGCATTGATATTTCGATACTGTATATGATATTCATGGTACTACTACTAGTACATTGACAATTGTTACTTCTTTCTGCTTCTGTAAGTAAAATAAAAATGTTGGTAGAAAAATCATTTGAAATGTCATCATTCTCAATTTACTAAGAGCTCCTAGATAGTGACTTTTTACTTACTGTGTGAGTCTTATTGTCCCATTTCTTGCCAAAACAGTGGGTGTGAGGTCGCCCTGTCAGTGCACACTGCACATGACATGTTGCTGTTATACTCCCCAATCAAAACTAAGTATCTGGCTCTTTACAACAAAAGATGGTAACAGACCTTGTTAATTGGGCTTGGCTCGGTTATCCATAAAGTCTCGTGACACAATGGCTACCTGAGTATTGCTGTGCCAGAATTGCACAGGGCTTACTTTTAGAGACCCATGTCAACAGAGCACAGCATGTTAAGCAAATAGCTGTACTTAGTGAAGATTACCCTTTTTTAAAAATGACCAAATGATACTGTACCATACAGTACGTTTCTGCATGTTTAGGTGCCAGCAAAATATTTGCATGTACACTGGAATCTCGATTTAACAGACTAATAAGGGAGAGGCGTCGTGCATTAAAGCCGATTGTCCGTTAAATTGAAGTACTGATTTTCATGGCCTAAAAACACCCAATACGGTCCAAAATAGTTTTTTACTGTTTTCGTGGCCTAAAATTGACCAGTACACAGCAACATTATTGTAAATAATAAATAAAAAAGCTTGAAACTATTTTAAAAGTTTTCAAGTTTATCCAAACAGGTATCTCGCTGGTGCTTGAAAGGGACACAATAGCGTGCAACTGGTCGCTCTCATGAGACACTAAGTGAGGCTTCCTTTTTTCACCTCCGTTACGATTGGATGCCATTAGACAAGGATTAACCAAAAACAACTGTATACTGTACCAAAAATTCCATGTTCGAGAGACGTTTAAACTTACTACCTCACGTGAGCTCATTCCATTAAAGTGGAAGTCAACCGAAACATTTTTTTTTTCAAGATTATGTTCTATGCAAGGCGTTTTGGCTAATATTGCGTTTGTTAGAATAAGAATGAATCCACCCGTTTTTAGTCATCTCAGGGCATGGCCATTTTGTCACTTCTGTCGACTGAAACTGACATCACAGTTGCTCAGGGCTCAGATAATGACCAATCATGGCTCCAGGTGAACTGATTTTACTGCTTAACTCATATTTCACAAATGCAATATTAATCAGAATGCCTTGTTTCAACTAATGGGCCTGCATAGAACATATCCTAGGAAAAAGAAATGTTTTGGTTGATTTCCGCTTTAAAAAACAGCCATAAATATAAATGGCTCTGCCTACGGTGATGCTTAGGTAACGTTCATGCGTTCCATTGCTTGCCTTTGATGGGAACACCCCTGCCAACATGGCCACCACGTAAGTGTATCTGATGCAGGGGAGGAGCCATGGGTGGGCCTGGGTGTGGACAGGCCCACTCAGATTGACAGACTGTCCACTCTGTGAGATTCGTGAAAAAATAAAATAATTTTTAGTAAATTATTATGAAATTATTTTTGAATTTGTGTTTCGTTGTGTTTTTTTATTTACTTGGATATTAAGAATGGCATGATTGTGGTTGTCTAAGAAAGATCTGAACTTCATATTATTCAGTTTGTCATTTTATTTGCAGAGCTGGGCATCACCTATTGCATATTCAACCGGCCCTCGTGGTCCCAGTCGGTCCGAGTCAGCCAAATACATACATACAGCCATGTATGTATGTGCATATATATATATATATATATATATATATATATATATATATATATATATATATATATTTGGATATATATATATATATATATATATATATATATATATATATATATATATATATATATATATATGCGCACATATACATATATATATATATGCACATATATATATATATATACACATATATATACACATATATATATATATATATATGTAGATATATATATATGTATATATATGTATGTGCATATATATGTATATATATATATATATATATATACATATATATATATATATATATATATATGTATTTGTGCGCATATATATATATATATGTGCATATATATATATACATATATATATATATATATATATATATATATATATCAGGGGTGTCAAACATACGGCCCGCGGGCCGGATCCGGCCCGTCTGGTGGTTTGGTACGGCCCGGGGAAGAAAGCTGCATTGTATAAAAAAAATATGAATTTTCTTTAAAATTTGTAGTTCTTGTATTATCCGCTAGGGGGCGCAGTGTTTTAGTACGTGCAGACAACATGAAAGCAACACTGCGGCGGAACTAGGACCACCTTGACCTGGTAAAATTGAACATCTGTACAGCGTCTATTGGCGACAATTGCATTATCTAC